>NW_020632152.1:3216220-3546288 GCF_003573695.1 Papaver somniferum
GTATTTTATAGTTAAATGTTCCAAGAACGCGACAAGAGTGACTCGATGAGGATGAGGAAACGTGCATGAAAAAAACTAGCAGTGCATAATATGGTAAGCGGATATGCTCATCTTCAACTATGATGGACGTGGATCAAAGGATGATAACAGATATGATGGCTGCTTCAAAAAAAATACTAATAAATAAAAAAGATACGATGGAAAAGAAGGCGGCTAGAAATAATCCGCCAAAGCCATCGAAATGGGGTCCCAGCTTTAATACAGAAATAGTGATCTTTTATCGACCAAAACGAAAGAAAAAACAAAGAGGTTATTATTCCGACCCAAGAAAATCAAAGATGCTCGGATGAGGTATAACGAGATAAAGTTAAGTTAATTAAAAAAAGATAAAGTTATCAAAGAAAAAAAGAAGTTAATTAACCGGTTCCGCCATGAAACAAAGTTACATATGTGTAAGACGATTAGTTATCATTATCCGGATAAGACTATAATCATAATCCCCATACCACATAGTGTACCTACGAGTAGGAATTACTAAATTAGTGGTTAACTCTATCATGATCTTGGCTAGTCCATCTACAAGAGATGGTTTAATCGGTATAAAGCGATCTCCTCATTTCATCTTATAGGATCAATTTCTACTTCTGATACTCAAATACTCTTTTCGCTTACTTCTGGTAGGTTTTTTGTAAAATCTTTTACGTTTTGCCGATTGGAAAAAAAAAATGTATATTTAAATGCCCCAGAACTAGTAATAAAACACCAAGGTGACCAAATTTGGAACACAAAAACTTCGTTCAAATGTTAGGATTCATTACAACTCCATATTGAACAAATTGATACAAAAAACCCGAACAATATTGGTTTCATCAAATTGTATGATGAAACCAAAATTGGCTTCATCAAATTCTATTTTTGTCTATTTTTTTGTCATGAAACCAAAAATATTAATAATGAAACGGTAAGTTTATGATGAAACCAAAATTTGGTGGTACTGTTTCTGGTTAGTGGTGGTGGTTTTTATGGTTATGATAGTGCTAGTATTTGTTGGTGGATGTGTTGTTGGTTGCTAGTAGTGGTAGTTAGTGGTGGCGAAAGCATCTTTGGAGTTTTTATGTTACTTTTTTTATTTGGGGTTTTTGTGTTACTTTTGTTTTGATGGGTTTTTTGTGAATAGATAGTGACATTTTTGGGGTTATAACTAACGGCCCGTAAATACCCCTTTGTATTTTATTTTTTTGATCGGTCAATAGGAAATTCATTGAAAAAGGGTACTTAAAGGGGTACCTCAACCTAATAAATACATACGAAAAAAAAAGGAAACCGAAAGGGGATTCGGTCACCCAAGAAAGAAAAAAAGTCAAAGTATAAATCTCACGATCTTACTTTTGAAAATCCAAATCAATGAGAATGATAGAAATTTGTGTCCTACAATGCTATCACCCTGTTGGCCATTAATCCTAACATTTTAGTGTTAGGCTCCGCCCAAAAAAAAGCTTGAATCTTGATATCTCTAATCAAACTTGCCAAATTTCTCATTTTGTTGTAGAAGATCCTAGCATTTCTTTTATTCCAAATACACCACCATATAACAACCGGTAAATTGTTCCGATATAAAAATCACGAATCAACAAAATAAACATATATCTCCAACTAAATACCCCTCTGTATTGAAAGTGAAGAATCAACAAAATAAGCATAAACCCAGTACTAAGTATAAAGATATACATTTATAAAACAAACATCAAATACATTAAGAAAGCACCATTATACCATAACAACAACCCAAAGTTTGTCGTTAAGGCATGGGTTATATCCCAAGTTATTTATAACTTACATGACATATATGTTTCGGAAGAAAAAAAACTTACATGCATGACATACAAGAAACATATACTGAAATGGCCCTACTTTATTTATTACTTATCTAACTCTTTAAAATCCTAAGCTCATAAGGCTCCACGTTGAACAGTGACCCTCACCCATTCACAGAATTGTTCCGTTCCACTTTTCCTCGAAGGAGAGAAAAACAAGGATTTTTTCACAAAATAAAGAATATTTATCACACAAACAAAAAAAAAACAAGAAAAAAAAACAAAAACACGAAAACAAAAAAAAAAACCTAAGAAGAAACCTGTAAACAGAACTTTTATGGATTTGTCTTCCTTCTCCATCTTTTTGTTCATCGTATTCCTTATTTTCTTTAGATTTCTCAAACGCCCTCTTCGTTCCTTTTTTTTCCTCTGTGAAACCACATCGAGCAACTTTTCTCTGAAATCAATGGAAAATCATCTCAGTATTCTAAAATCTTCATGAACTTTCCGCACACCTTCATCCTAAGGATAATTCTCCTCCTATAAGTTTTAATGTGGATAATTGAGTTCTTCGTATCTAATTTGATTTCACAGCAACAACATTGCAAATATGAATTCGGGTTTAGGAACTTAATGTCTGTGTGATTAATTTATTGCTGATGTCATGTCATTATCATGTTTTCCACCGTGTAAGCTGAATCCTTGATATCGATACACAGGTTCTTCAATTATTGATTTAGGTGTTGACAAGCCTGCCAGGTGAAGCATACCAAAAAGGTTAGATTTTTTGATTTTTGGTACTAAGTACTGTGTTTTTAGGTTTTTGTATTGTTTTTGTTCATGGGTTATTTGCAGGTTGATGCTTATTCCAAAATAGTCCGAGAATTGAGATGATTTTGTTCTAGCTTAATCTTATTTTGTATGCGAGATTGCGAAATCAACTGTTTGTTGAAAAGCCGGATGGGAAGAGCCATAATCTTAACCAGATAAAGGTGAGCTTCCTTGAAGGGGAAATCAGAGGGGAAGATAAGGACAACACCCTCCACTAGGGAGCTGAATTGTGTCAAAAGATGTAAATATCATAAGGTTTTTACTCATGGGAGTATTAAGACTTTTGATATTTATGCGACAAACCTGAAGAGGAAATAATACAAAAGATAAGAAAAGATCAATGGGTCGAGTGTACTAAAATGGAAAGACCGCCTGCGATCTCGTCGCACAAAAATGAGGCAAGATAAGACCTTTACATAAGAAGGCAAAATAAGACCTCCTAAGTAAATTAAATAAACCACTGATAAATTCGCACGATTGTTTCTTATAAGAAAAATAATAAGAGGCAAGTATGGGAATTAAAACAACAATGTATTATTTTCCTTGCAATAAACAAGCGTGCGAAGAAACAAAATATGACAAAATAAAGAAGGGAAATTAAGAATGCTTAACAGTAGCATCTTATTCAAGATACTTTTCAGACTTTAGCACTGGATTCAGGATTTTCAATCTCAGTACCGGCTTCATTAGCAGATTTCTCTCATTCTTGCTGAATTTCTTCATCATCGCTTAAAAAGTCAAAATTACTATCGGGCTCAGGATATTCTTCATCCGCACTCACATTACATACGGGGAGTTTTACTGCTAGAAGAGAGTTCCTTGAGAGAATTCCATCCATGACAGATTGGGAACTAGAGTGGCCTTTGCGAATAACTGCTCTTTCAAGGTTACCACGAGACAATTCCAAATTTGCATATTCTTTGCGAACCTTGGATAATTCAGAATTCAATTGAGCAACAGCAGACTAGTGCGATTTCTCAGAATCTACAAGGAATAATACATAACCATAAGCAGAAATAAAGAATTAATATTATGCGAAAAAAGGCTAAGAAATCATAATAAGGAAGTCAACCCTATCTGAATACCTTGAAAGAATTTAGAAAAAGCAAGGGTGTTGTCCTTCATACTTTCCATAGTCTTATAAAATCCATCACCAACTGAACCATTGAGACGAGAGCGAATTTTTTTTCTTCAGAGGAAGGAGATTTATTTTTCTTCTTAAGAATGTCATAAGAATTCTTTAATTGACTATATTGTTCTTGAAATTGATTCTTCTTCACAGAAAGACTTATGTAATTCTGAATTAATTTCTCATTCTGGGAGCTTAAATCTTTAAGCGAAGTTTCGTGTTGCTCCTGCATTACGCGAAGAGTTCGCGTTTGGTTTTCATTTATTTCATGAAGAATTGAATACTGATGTGAAAACATTGCTTCTTTCTTCGAGAAAGATAGTTTCTCCCTAGAAAGAGTATGGATTTCTTCTGATAAAGTTTGATGAAGTAAGTCAGCATCGCGTGTCAATTTAGAAAAATAAGATATTTGATCACTAAGAAAATCAATTTTTTGAGTGAGACGGTCATTTTCATGGGAAAGATTGTCAATACGATCAAGTGAATATGAATATTGATTATTTAATTGATTTAGTTGAGACTGCAACTTCGCGTTATTCGCTTGGGTATCTTCAACAAGGAATTGAAAATCATATCTCTCATTCGTTCAATTCTGGTTTAAATCTTAACAAATGCACGAAGAAATTTACAAAAATGAACATATGCGAAGGAATACCGAATATGATAAGTGACTCAAATATAATAATAAGTACCTCTAAGTTTTTGATTTTTGCTGCGAAGATTTTCAGCCTCAAAATTTGAAATTTGGAGTTCTCCTCTCAGCCTTTGTATTTCCTTTTCCAAAGGAACATTTTTCTACGAAAGTTCCAACTGAGAACAGCTAGATGCAAAATGCTTTTCAGCGATCATTACGGGACGATGAAATTCCTAAAAAAGGAAAAGATGAGAATTAGTACTTGGAAATGTCATTAAAGAAGATAAAAGTTAAGGTGCGAAGGATAATTACCAGAACATCTAGAGCGACGTGGAAACTCAGATCAATTTGAGAAAGGACCTCATCCCTTGAAGCTTTATCAACAGGAAATTCATGAAGAAGCTTGTTCAAGGCTGAACAAGAACGAAGCTTGCAAGGATCATTAGTTAAAGATTGGCCAGAATTTATAACGTCGGATAGAGTTTGAGTAGCCAGTTTTACACTATCCAAAGCTTTTTTATTCAAAGGAAAAGAATTCAGTAAGGAAAGATGAGTAGTAGAATCTGTTGGGATGGCGGATTTATTTTGAGATAGGTTCAGTTGAGAGTTAGAGTTAATGGGTGAAGGAAAAGATTGATTTGCATGCGATGAAGTCGCAGAGGCATCAGGAGGAGTGTTTTTTAGTACTTGACTAAGAGAAAATTCTTTGTTCACATGAGAATCTTTAAAAAGTTTTTCATATATAACATAGGCATTTTCATCCATAAGAGGATTTGTTGGTGAAGGA
Source organism: Papaver somniferum (assembly GCF_003573695.1). NCBI lineage: Eukaryota > Viridiplantae > Streptophyta > Magnoliopsida > Ranunculales > Papaveraceae > Papaver > Papaver somniferum. The sequence continues at coordinate 3,221,416 of NW_020632152.1, forward strand.
GTAACATGAACATTCTTCTCAGAAGTCTGGGGAGATATATGAGTAACAGAAATATCTTTTTCAAAAGTTTGACTTATTATCGGAGTGATAGGAGGACTAGTATGCGAAGGCTGAGCTGCGGACACAGGAACAACATCTGTATTGCTAAAATCTAGAATGAAAAGGTTTGAAGAAAGTTCTATGGGTTTGCGAGACTTCTTAACTCTATGCTTCTTACCATCAACCATCTCAACATCGGAAACCTGCGAAAATAAAGTAGATAATTAAGAAATAGAGGCAACAATGTTGTTTTAGAATAATTAAATATTTCTTACTTCTTTATTATGCGAAGCCTTCCTCTTGTGAGATTCCTTATTTTGAGATTCATTATCAATGCTCGGTTTCTTCTTCTGCGATTCCTTATTTTTACTTGAAGAAGACTTGGGTTTTTGCATGATTCGAAGAGCGCTAATGGAAGAGCTTTTCCTGCGAAAGTATGGGAATTAGATCATAAAAAAAAATAAAAAATTAAGAATGGTTAAAATCAATAGCCATCATGAAGAAAGGAAACAAACTTTGATTCAGTGTTCATGGTGGAAGAACAATAGCAGAAGAAATCAGTGACAACAGCGGAAATGGGTAATAACAGATGAACATGAATAACAACAAGAGAGAGAGGATAAGTGAAGAAGAAGGGAAAGATTATTGTGGAAAAACCCTTAAATAGATGAAAAGGAATAACCGGCTAAAGACGCTTCAAGCCGGTAAAAAGGAAAAAAATCGACATGTGTAGAGAGGAACTTGAAACCCGGATTAGAGCTGTCAAACGGGGCAAGCTAGGGTCAACCCGGCCCTAGCTTGCCAACCCGTACTAGGGTTAGGGTCAACCCTATCCCTAGTACTATTCACGAACAAGCTCAAAACCCCAACCTAGCCCTAGACGGGTCAACCCTGACGTGTTGGCGGGTTGGCTTGTTAATGTTATCAATTTAGAAATTAAATTTAAAATTTAGGATTGTTTAGGATTATTCATGTAGTAAAGGTCGAACCTAGGTCGATTTGGTGTTTAACTAGAAGCCCCACCACTGAGTTGTAAAGTGGACGTTTTTATTGCCAGTTAATCAACGATATAGCCGGTTAAGGCGCTTTAGTTTTCTTAGGCAGAGAACCTTAACATCAACTAAGCATTTTACTTTTTTTTTAATCATTTTATAAGTTTAAATTAATGTGAGTAAGACTAACTCACTGTTTAAATTATGCTAGTCCTTTTATCAATTTAGGACATCCCGAATAAATATGTGATTGATGAATCTAAGTTGTAATTTAATTTATTGATTGATTATTTAAAATCTAAAAATTGTTATATTTGTTTGGGTAGATCCAAAATTAGCTTTATTTATTAATTTAAAATTAACTAATTCTAATATATGTTTGCAAATCATGGATTTTAAAGAGTTGGTGGGATTGAGGGATATATTTATTAATTTTGACGGGTTGACGGGTAATTCGCGGATTGGCCCTTACCCGGCTTGTTTTCTAGTAGGGTTGTATATCTCAACCCTAACCCGGCCCGTTTAGACAACAAGCCAAGCCGGGCCGGGTTGAAACAAGCCGGGTTAGGGTCAACCCGCAAGCCGGGTTATAAATTGACAGCTCTAGCCCGGATAATTGTCGGCAAAGTAAAATAAAAAAAGACAAGCATGTGCGATTTGCAAGAGGAGAATTTCTCACATCACTCACTCTGAAGAATAAGCAATATGAGAAGAGGCAATGTAGGAGTTAAATATCGCACACGATAATAATTACGCGAAGAGAAGAGTACAACCTGAGCGAAGAGAATCGCACATAACAAAGTTGAGATGACGCACCAGATGATGTCAGCAAAGTCACGAGTAAAGTGTGAAGAATTATGCGAAGAAGTATGCTATGCGAAGATGAGCGATTGTATATGAGCGAATATGTCGCATAGTGATCCCGAAAATAATGGGATTCTTAGCTGTCATCCACTATGTAAAGTCTTATATAAAGGAGAGAGAGTCATTGCTTCCGGGAGATTATTCTAAGGTAAGTCTTGGTTTAGAAATAGGGAGAGAGAGAAAGTGAATTTAGGTTTACGAGTAGAATTGTTGTAATACTTGTATCCATCTTTTAAATCAACTTAAGTCTTGATAATCAATAAAGAATTCAGGATAATTACTTAGTATTGATTATAGTTATAGTGGGATGTGATTCTAGGAAAACCTGCAACCACAAAATTGTAATTAAACACCCTTAACATTGGAATATTTATTCTACGGAGAGAAGCATTTTTGAAATATAATTAATGAAAAACAAAATACGATACAGTGACAACCTATATTTGAACCCTACGTAGGGGCAACACAGCATCAACGAAGGGGGAGAAGTCTACTTTGGAGCCGGGGGCTAGAACTTCTAACCTTAATTATGGCATTCAGTTACATTAGCCGACTTGCCCAAACCAGGGTTTAGCCACGAAGTATGTCGAAGTTTCGTCCAACAAAGAACAAGTGCATTTACAACTGTGGAGGCGACCTTAACGAGCTGATTTGTGAATTATTCTTATTTTTTAAGTTCGCTAGTTCTTCGATATCGCAATAGAACTAGAATAAGCTGCTTTCTTTTTTCTGAAGCTACAATGGTGCAACCACATACGCTTTCTTTTTCCTTTTTCTGATCGGCAAATAAAAGGTTTTTAAAAAGAAAGCTTACTAGAGGTAAGCAAAGAAAGCTGAAGACAGCATACAACCCATAAAACAGGGGCACACAAAAAGAAACCGTTCAAAGACAACCCAAGAAAGAAAACAGAACTAGAATCTAACCGAAAATATTCGTACAACCTTTGCAATCGCTAGTGGTTGAAATAGTTGTTTAGGACCTGAATGATTGGTAAAGTCGCTAAACTAAATATTCATATCCGTCCCTCAGCGGCTGTGTCAATAGAGTTTAAAGTAGTAAAAGGGTCGGCACTTTAAAGTACTATCACATATAAGTTCATAACTTGGACGTAAACACATATATTTGAGATAGGATAATTGAGTTTCTTATTAACTCATAGATTCTCTTTCTTGGTTCCATCACGAATTTCACAACAGGTTGCATGTCTACTAATTCCAAAGTCTTGAGGAACCAAGTATAATGAGTGAAATACGTTGAACCACTACGAACAAATAAAAAATATAAACCAAGTATCAAATATTAATATATACAATAAATTTATAGGACAAACGTCGAATACATTAACAACGAAAAGGTTAAGCCACCGGTCTTACCCCAATTTATTTTGCAACTTATATACTGTACAACACTTTTAGGAAGCACATACCGAAATGGCCTTACTTTATTCATAACTTATGCTAAGACTTTTATTTAGTAAGCACGTAATCACATAACTATCATTAAGATACATTAAGCATACTATATTACTATTGCAAGGTCCATTCCTGAAACACATAATGTCTGTCTCCTTGTATAGAGATCAACAACTGGATTTATTTGACAGTTAACACTGGATGAATACGCTCCTCCATCCAAAGGGGCTGCACCCACTAGCATTGGCATTGAAAGCGAAATTGCTCACACCCTGACAGTCCGCTTGGTTATACATGTTAGCAGTTTGACCAGTGTAAACAAATTCATAACCATTCCGGAAAACAATGTTCGAGCATCCACACCCATCTAACCTAACACGTCTGCCGGCGCAACCTGGTCCACCATATGCTGTTATCGAACTTGCAGTTGCCAATTCACTTACAACAGCCATGAGGACCAAAGCCATGAATAGCACGGAGAGTGAGTTCTTACTAGATGCCATAACTAACTGATGAGCAATTCAGATTGAAGTACCTCCTTAAGTAAATGAAAGCAAAACGAGAAATTTTCTTTTTCTTTCTTTAGGTTTCTTCTTGAAATTGTGAGTTTTCTTCTTAAGTTAGATGCCCGTATATATAGTTAAATGCTAAAAGAACACAACAACCGGGTCATTAATGGCGGTACCGTGTATGGAAAAAATCCCTTATTTAACAACCAAAGAAAAAAAACTTGCATGGAGAAGCAATATCGTAAAATGTAGGTTTATGCTGTTTCCATTGATTATGGATGAGGATATGCTTATTTCCATGATTAATTAATTGAAAGGATGATAATAGATAAGACGGAAAACTTCAACAAAGTCGGCCAGAAATAATCAGCCCAGCTACCGGCAAGTCTCAGCTTACAGTAATAGAAGGTCTGATCTTCTCCAACCAAAAACGAAAGAAAAAAAGAAAGAGGTTAATCGACTAGATCCACTACTCTAATTAATTCGAGTTTCGATCTTAATTTATTTCATGTACTGCCGTGATGATTATTCTGTAGGAATCATCTCCTTGACTTTACTAGGTACGATCATTTAGGAATGTTATCTCCTCACCGCTGTAATTTCCAGTCCATGTTTCCTATCCCGTGTTTATCTATCTCGGTATCGAATCAACAAAGAAATTTTTTCTAAATAAAATCAGCGGTTGAACCACATGTATGAAATGTTTATCCATTACCAAGACCGACATAATAACTGATTCACAAAATTAGTCAGTTAGCCCTGAGAGATAATAATTTCTGGGTGAAAAAGACATGTAAATTTTGATACTGTTTAAATGGACGCGACTCAAAAAGATACTTTTCTATTAACCATTTTGTACAATTCGTCCAAAAAAATAAAAGAAATAAAAAATTCCTTCACCTAAAATGTCCATAGCATTTTTTTGGCTCGCCAATTACGTACGCACGGATCATTGATCACTGTGAACGTGTTAACCAGTAGACGAAAAATATACTAGTACAACCGTTGTCACGATGGTAGGGCCGATCGAAGAAGAATCTAAAGATGGGGATTGTCTACGACTATTTTCGCTCTGTTTATGAAAAAGTGATACTTTCGCACCATTTCGGAAAAATTGATACTTTCACTCCGTTTCAGAAAAAGTAATACTTTCGTCCCGTCTCCGAAAAAGTGATACTTTCGATCCGTTTCACAAAAAGTGATACTCTGGCTCCGTTCCAGAAAAAGTATAACTTTTTACTTTTTCTGAAACGGAGCGATACTTTTCTGGAACGCAGCCAAAATATCACTTTTTCTGAAACGGTGGGAAAGAATCACTTTTCTCTAAACAGAGTGAAAATATCACTTTTCCTGAAACGGAGGGAGTACATCGTTTTATTAGTTGCATAGGAAAATTAGTTGATGCATAAACTAAGATATGGCTACAAAAAGTATTATGTATCCTTTGTGGTGGTTTGCATAATGGATATACATTTAATTTTCTAAAATTGTGCCTAAAATCATAAATACCTCCAAATTTTGGAATTATCAAGTGCAGACTACCAAAATCTTTTTATGAAATTGCAAATTTATGTTAGGTTTTAATTTACAAAAAAGTGACCATAAAAGGGACTCCATCCCTTCGGACCCTCCGGTTGGTCGGCCTAATTAGTTTGCTTAAACATCCGTACATAACAGCACAAACATAAATTCTAGATTTCATAGTTTCACATAACAAAATACTTACGGATCCCTAAATACCCCGACTTAGTCCTTTACCCTCAATACGAAGAAAAAAGAAAACAAAAAAAAACGAAAAAGAAAGGAGAAAAAATTCTCAAATCAATCAAATTGGACTCAGTATCAGAATAGGTCGCTTCCCCTGACTCCGGAAGAAAAAAGAAAAAATTTCAAGTTCTATCTTAGTGGACATGGACGGTACAGAGTATGCAAGAGGACCAAGCCCATATGATTACCAAAGGGATCTTGCCCGAGCAAAAAAAGAAAACAAAATCTGGAGAGATTTTAATGTCTTCTAATAGTTTCATTTCTGATTAATTGTTTATGTTTCTCTAACAAAATTATTTTTTTGGGTTAAATGTTTCTAATTGAATTATTTTGTTGTAGTTATTTAGAAGAAAGAAATGATGTGACTAGTGCTCGTGGTATTAATGTTCAAGGATGTAGTGAATTCTGCGAGTGCACAAATACATTGATGATGGTGGTGTTGAGTGGTTAATTGATGATGGTGGTGTTGAGTGTCGTGGCGAATGAGTCTCTCGGCGCCTTCGGAAAAGAATGAGTAATGTTAGAGAAAGAATTTTAAAATTGTTTCAGGGATATGATGGTCAGTATAAGAATGAGTTGGATCTCGTCCATTTGATCCAGAACGAATTTTAGCTGTCCACCAGAACGTGGTTTGACATTTTCTCGTCCATTTAATTAACCCATTTTCTCTTCTTTATTTCCTAACTTTGAATAAATTGGCGTTTAGTGAGATGTTTAATTAGAATACAGTTGAAATGCCCAGTTTTATACATTACGTATTTGGAACGGCCCATCATTCTATACACGAATCATCGAGAATACCATCATGATGGGCCTTGCATTTCCTGGATTAGCATGTTATGCTTTTGGGTCCGACTTCAGAGAGAGAGAGCGATTTTCGTTGGTTTATCGAGAAAACAGTATCGCATATACCAAGATTTGTCTGTGTTGGGTATATATTTACCATATTTATCTGTGTATTTTCATTAAAATTTCTGAGGAATCCAAGTTTGGTTTCACTCTCGTTTAAAAACCCATCATTAAAATTGTATATATGTGTAGCCCGGTTAAGATTAGTAGTTTAGATTGAATTTAAATTTTTCACATTTATTTTGGATTGAATTAACCTTAATTAATTATGAATTATTAATATAAATTATAAACATTTAAAAAAAAATCCCGTCAAAATTCGTTACCTTATTTTTCTCCAATCAAGTCGCCAATTAAGATTACCCCATAACTTTCGGCTCGGTAAAGTATTCTCATTAATTGGGAAATTTAAAGACCATACTACCACTTTCTTTCCGTTTTCTTACGTCAGATACGTCTTTAACTAGGGCATCCTCCTCGCCAATCACTTTCTTCTTCCTCCTTAGGTTTCTTATACTCTTTAACTTAAAGAATAAATTTATGATTACAACAAACCCGGTGTTTAGATTACACCTTTTTTAATTTGTTGTCTTCTTATTTTCTTCTTTATCATACTAAAATCTGCCATTGTTTGACCTTTTCCTAAACTCTTAGTACATCACCATCGTGCACATAGTGTTAGGAAATCACTTCTATGTTTTAACCAAACCGAGCACTCTCCATTACAATTGATTTTGATTTAAAGTTCACGTACTTTCCATTATTTTATTATGATCAAATTACACACACAACACAATAGTTGGATAAAGCTACGGGATCCATAAATCTTGGTGTTAACACAATACGGTGTTATGTTATAGTTCCATATTTTGTTCTTCAGCTATAGTAGCAGAATACTTTTAACCTTCTTCTAAACATGGTCATTGTGATTGCATACGCCCCATATCAATCTACTTTAGACTTTTCATCTGTTTTGTTATTCGATTTTCGATACATATACTTTCTTTCTTTCGATTTTTGTTTTTAGGTTGCCTTGGAAAGAATCGGTGATAATTGCAATCTTAACAAGTTGAATCTAGACCGACTGGTTATTACTAGTGAAAACAGAAATTTTCACCAATTCGCATGACGGAAAATTGAAATTTTTACAAATTGGGTTTGCGAAAACTGGAATTATCACCAATCTCGTATGACACTGGAGGAGAAAATTGAATTTTCAACAATCGAGACTGTGAAAACCGGAATTTTAAGTCCGATTTTTCTAACCAGGCCACTTTATTACGGATGAAACAACAATTTTCACCAATCTCGCACGACGGAAAATTGAAATTTTTACAAATCGCGTTGACGAAAACTGGAATTATCACCAATCTCGTATGACACTGGCGTAGGAAATTGGAATTTTAAATCCGATAATTTTGACCATGCCACTTTATTACGGATGAAAACAAAAATTTCATCAATCTGGCATGATGGAAAATTGAAATTTTCACAGATTGCGTTCGTGGAAAATGGAATTATCACCAAAAAAGGTGGGATTTTCAGTAATCTCGCATGACATTATTATTTCTCAAAAAATGAAATTCACATCATATTGCTATTTTTTTGGGAAATAAATAAAGAGGTACAAAATAAATCAGTTGTAGGAAAAGTCCATCGAGTTATTTAAGGGATTTGAATTTTTAACAACCGTTTTTTATTTTCAAAAAAGAATTGGATAACTAATTTTTAGGGAGATAACAAGGAAAAACGAGTTAATTTTGGGATTATAGTTTATGATAACCGTTTTCTTTTTTAAATAGAATTAATTTCCTTATAAGGTAAAAGGTTATTTTTGTAAACAATTTATATTATAAATAATTATGGGTTTGTGAAATAAGGAATCTTAATGAAGGGTTTCTGATATAGAAAAAATATAAATTGGGATAGAAAAAAAGTTCCCCGAAAACAATTATAGAAAATTTATTTTTAAAGTTTTTAAGAAAATTAATAACTTATTGTTTTCTTTTGTGAATGAAACTTTTTAGTCCCACATCGGGGAGTTCATCTTTTTAAGTTGTATTATATCATTATATAAACAAATTCTCTATTTTTGTAAAATCTATAGGAAAGGGGATTCTCTAATTTTTAGAGAGACCCCCAAGGGAAATATTTTATAGTGATTTCTTTAACGTTCACGATTTTCTTTAGCATTTTTTTCGGAGTTGCCAAGCTCAAGTTGAGCATCTACTACATATGCTAGTAGTAGGGTGTTTTATCCTGGAGATATCCGCCCCGTGAGAGCTATAACATCACTCTTGAGTGTAGCCGGACGCTAATGAATTAAAGACAGTGTGTTGAAAGTAGCCGTCCGCTAATGTCTTAAGGACAACGTGTTGAACACGTGACTCACCCTGTTTTTCCTAAGTTTTTCCTTGTTGTTGTTTTTGCAGAGATTTGGGAAGCTCGTTCGTTTCATCGAAACGATCACTTCCATTATAAATGATCTAAGTATCAATAACTTTTGCTTATTTGACTTTTTTCTTATTTTGATTATTGCACCCCAACACCAAGTGTTGTACAGTATGCTCATTAGAGGCGGTTAGAGACGGATCCACACTAACGTTCGGTTGTCCATTATTTCCTATCCGAGAAGGGGACTTTCGCGTATTGCTGGTAGGAGTGACTATTGGGAGATTAACTTGCTGAGAATGACACCATCACACAATACTGCATTCTTCCTCTGCTAATGATGTTGCTGCTCGGCGAACAATTCCTGTTTCAAATTCTAGTTGTGAATATTGAATACCTTCACCATCATAGTTTACATGCCTTCGCTTGTTGAGGCTTAGGTATGCCTTTCCAACTGGCCTTGTGAAATTTATGTGCACAACTGTTCTTTTTCGTCCAACACTACTAGACCACGCGTCTCGACGGTTGCCGGTTGCATATTTCGGGTGGACGTCATAGTTTTCTCTGACTCCCAACAATAGCCACGTCCTCCGGCTATTACTTTACTCAGATCACCACCGTTGGATAAGATCTCCTCGTAACGTGAAGGGAGCAGAAAAGGGACCACTTGTTGAAAACTTAGTATCGTATGTATATACCAGAAATAACCCGTGTCGATAGAATAATTTTAATAATTGCCACACACTATGAGGCTTAAGTCGACACATGAGAACTTGTAGACAATAAATCTTAATCCAAATAATTATAATTTCGGTTACACGTAAATAATAGATTAATAATTTTTCACGATATTCTTTAGACTTCAAATAATAGTTTTTGATAAAAATTCCTCGTTGATCATTCTTTGAAGGACGAAATCTGGATTTCTCCGTCCTGGTATTGAACTTAGAGAGTGAATAGAGTCCCCTAATGGAGCAATGTTGTGAACTTCCGATATCAAATTCTTAGGGACGACGGCGTGCGTGGTATATTCCTGTGTTGGACATCAAGATTGATTAGAATGCATGACTAATATTTTTATTAAAAAGAACATTAGTTTGATTTGGACAGAAATTAAAATATACTCACGTTTTGATCAATCATTAGTAAATCCAAAGCATTGACTTAGTTGGTAGCCATGAAATCGACATATTCTCATTTTCTGGCAACACGAAACTTGAGTATTGCAGTTTTATTTTCATCGCAATTACGTAAAAAATGATTAGAAGGTGTCACTAATATTTTATTCTTTTAGAAAAAAAGTTAAATTCAGATCGAAATAACAATATACTCAAGTTTTCATCAATCATTAGGAAATCCAAAGTAGTGACTTCGTTGGTCGCCATGAAATCGATCTCTTCCCAGTTTCTTGCAACTAACCTGAGTATTGCAGGTTTGTTTTCATTGCAATCATGCATTCTCGAAAACAAAGCAAACTTGGGAAACAGTTTTTATGGGGTTGCGGATAATCATGTTTGGCATGTTGATATCTTAAGCTAAAAATTCACCAAAAAAATAAGTTGGAATAAGTGAATGAGTTGGAAATGAGTGAATGTGTGTGGTTGAAGAAATACACTCCTTTATTTATACACTGCTCATTGATAATTGTAATTATGAACATAATCAAATGTTTGGACGTTTTTTCTTTTGGAATGGGTTATTAGTCCTTTCGTTGCCTGCAGACCTTAGAGCATGAACGGTTTTAACTTATTTATGGGTAAGCAACTCTCTTAATTGTGGGAGGATAATGGGGGAGTAAATAGAGGATCCAAAGCAATTGAAAATATTGGAATTAAAAGAGGAGGAGATTTTTTTTGGTCTAAAAGAAGAGATTTATTGATTCCATCAGAAGATACTAAACGTTTCCAGAAAAACGTTTCAAAAAAATTTGGCCCACGGCGTAAGGTTAAATCTTTTGTGAGTCATTTTTTTGGATTTATTTTTTGAAGCATTTTTTGAAATATATACATAGATATATATATATATATATTTTCATTACTCATTGTTCCATTTGTAGAATGAGTATAATGAAAATCATTAGTTTTATTTTTTGATTCTTTACTTTACGCAAAGAGTACAATGAAAATTACTTTTATTATTTTAAAAATAATAATTGTTTGTATTTTGCAGGTTGTTAAAAGATGGCTAATTTTTTTTTAAAGATACGTGTCAAAGATTTTTTTTTTTAATTTCAATGGTTGAAACTTGGTTGTAAGATTTATTTTTTTGGTTTATTTTCTTAATGACGCATTTATTTTTTCAGTTTATGAAGAGGGTTATTAATATTTCCATAATGGAAGAAGGTTACAAACACTACACCCGCTGGATGTCTTTGGCTGGGATAAGACTGAGATGGTCGGATCACTTGTTTGTCTCTCAAAATGTTATCCGTCCGTCCAAAGCTCAGAAACATATGTTGTTTTGTATTATAGATATGAATTCAAACATCAGGGGCCGGCTGCCTTGCATATATCCGATATCGAATCATGACACGTATACACCCTATATTAGGTATTCACATGGGTCACCCACGGTATCTAGTTGAAATAAAAACCTCTTTAGTAAAAAAACCATTATTACTGCATTAAAGCTGGAACACTTTGTGGATGGCTTTGGCTGATAATATTTGGACGACTTTGATCAAGTCTTTGCCATAATATCTTTTTCTCGTGATATTATTCTTTTTGAAGCAGCCATCGGCCATAAAACCGCTGGACCACTTTGTGGATGGGTTTGGTTGATAATATCTGGACGACTTTGTTCAAGTCTTTGCCATAATATCTTCTTCTCGTGATATTATTCTTTTTGAAGCAGCAGCCATCGGCAACAAAACCTAACCTTCAAAGAAAGAAAGTCGAGGAAATAGAAACAAGTTGAGCACACCACCCACTTCAATTAGGAGTTGGGAGTTATTAGGAGAGCAAAAACGAGTACCGTCCTCTAAAATATGTACTGCCTGTGGCCATGGACATCCCAAAGCATGGTTATACTGCCCATTAAATCAACTAAAGACGATTATGCTTCAAAAAAACAAAAACATTATAACCAAAAAGTTGGCCACCTCTAACAAAATCCGGTGGAGAGAGAGCTTAACTTAAGAAATAACAATTAAATGATGCGATTTTTTATCCTTTATATTTACGTCCATATATCATTTTATCCTGGATGCCGTTACTTGGGTAGTTTGGGATCAGAGCACCAAAAAAAGATTTGAAGAAAACTATTGATTTAGACCTGAGTCGTGAAGCGAGAACTTCAATGCTTGAGTCTTAGTACTCGGATTAATTTCTCACACTCTCTTTTATACTGGGAGATTGGCTTCTTCTTCTTTTTTTCAACGGGAGATTCGTCTAGTTCCTTTTAGTCTATGGAGCTTGTGTTAGAACATCCTTGACTCGACGATCATTGCATTTATCAACTTTCCCTGGGTTAATAACTTCAACATGGAAGCCAGCAGCTGGTAACCACATTAAACTATGGAGAACTGAGGAACCAAGTATAATGAGTGATTTAATAATATAAGCCCACTATTAAATATAAAAGATCCATTTATAAGACAAACATCGAATACATTAAGAAATAACATTCTGCAATAACAACCCAAAATTAATCGTTACGACAGAGTCATTCCGAGTTTATTTATAACTTACTCACTTAGGAAGCACGTAATGAAATGGACCTACTTTATTTATTAGAAAGCACCTAGTGATATAGATATCACTACGATACCTAAGGCCATTCCTAAACATCCACAATTGAGGAATTCACTTAACACTGGAGGTTAACACTCCTCCATCCAACTCCAGCGCACCGACTACCGCTGCTGCTGAAAGTAGTAACGCTCGCACCTAGACAATTTCCTGTGTTGTACATTCTAGCAGTTTGACCAGTGTAAGTAAATCGATAACCACCCATATATAAAAGGTTGTTGCATCCACAACGGTACGTTTGAGATTGGCCGCTGCAACCTGATAAACGATATACTGTGAACGAACTTGCATTTGCCAATTCACTTGCTACAGCCATGAGGACGAAAGCCATGAATAGCAAGGAGAGTGAGTTCTTAGTACTAGATGCCATTGCTAAGCGAAGGAGCTTGTTAATTCAGTAATTCAGGCTGGACTGCCTTTAGAAAATAGAAAACAAAATGTAAATCTTTTAGGTTTCTTGAAATTGTGTGTATTTTTTCTTAAGTTAGATGCACGTATTTATAGTTGAATGTTTAAAGAGCGCGACAAGAATGACAGAACGTGCATGCAAAAAAACTAGTGGATAATATCATTCAGAAGAACATATCTTATATGGATATTGCTTAGTTTCATTGGTGGAAAAACCTTCAACGTATTTTTCAGAAAAAAGAGGTTCATCGACCAAGGAGTCTAAGGTCTTCTCAAATCCTAATTTAAGAGATTTTTACAAATTAGTTCAACAATTACATTTTACGTGGGACACGAGTAAGAAAGTCAAGAGCTATTACAAATTTACAGGAAACGATTAGTATCCCGCGGGACATCCCGAGAATGAGAGTGTGTGACAGATGGTGGGACCCACACTAAACCCATCCCCTATAAAACCGCCGGGTCATCAAGGTTTTCTAACTTTCTCTTGCGGTACAACCGCGGGATCCAGTCCGTGTTGAGTGTATCACTTCTGTGCAGTAGAATACATTTCTAAAAGTGGGCCTCAAAGATTCAGGAGGACCTTGTATTGCTGGAGAATTTGAAACCTCAACCTTTGTTGTATAAGATGGTATTTTAATGTAAATATTTTTTTTTTTGATGGGAAAGGTTAATATATTAACTTAAGCAATGTAATACAGAAGATCTACAATTTCATTTTCATCAAAAAATATTAGAATTAATACTCTCTTTTCGCACAAGTTGGCACAAGTGTGTTGACATGTGGTGAAGTCTTCTGATCCTTACTTCTTTTGCAACGGAGTCCGCAGCAACATTGTAATCACTATTTATAAATTTAACCTGAGCTTGAAGAAGGTTGTCCAACAAGTGAATTGCTTCTTTAATAGTATTCTCCGCAACCATGAAGCTCATGTATCCTTTTTGGATATAGATTCCCAAAGGAGTTTACAGTCTGTGACTATACAAACGCTAGAAAGAATATTATTTTTTAGCCACTTTAAAGCATTTACCAGGACTTTAGCTTCCGCATGCAACGCCGACGACGCCCACTCGGAGCATGCTGAAAGGATGCATCAATTAATATTATCCAATCCGACCTTAAGTTGTTCCACCCTTTCTTGATAATCTTCGTTTTTCGGATGCCTTGAGATTTGGTTTCTTCTTTGATAATTGAAGACTGGATGAAGGTTTTTATCTGCTGAATTAAATGGAAGGGATCCTAAGCCGTTTTCCTGAAAAAGACCTCACATTTATATTTCCATATGAACCAAGTGATAATTGCAATTTGTTCCTTGTATGGAGAGAAGTTTTGACCATCGATCCAAAGTTCAACCCATTTGCTAATCACATTTGTGTTAATTCTCGAATTGACCATTTCCAAAGAACAACCAAACCAAAATGCTCTGGCAAAAGGGAAAGTTCTAAACAGATGATTTTCCGTTTCCATCGCATGGTTATTGCACATTTGACACTCATGGGAAGCCTCTGGGTTATGAGCCGCTAGCCTACTCGAGGTTGGTAAAGATTTCTGAATTAATTTCCATATAAACAACCTGATTCGAGGCAGAGTCTGTAACTTCCATATTTTTTTCCACGGGAAATCAATATCATTCTCATTATCAGGATTACGAGTAATGGGAAAGTTATAAATATTTTTTGCCGAGAAATCTCCAGACTGGTGGTGAGCCCATCTTATCCTGTCAGAATCTTCTTTATTTGGTGTAATAGCTTGAATTTTTTGTTTTAGTGACATAGTGTGCTGCTCAGCTTTTTTTAAACACCAAAATGCTTTTAAAAAGAACCAGACTAAAAATCCCCAGTCTCACGTGTTTTTTGCAAGGTTACAGTTCAGCTCTATCTCACGTGCGACACATATTTCACTCACACAGATACATGTTATTACCTCTCCTCAATCTCAAGTGGGCAGAGCCAACTGGAGATTGGACACATACTTTCACTCGCACAAAAAATATGTCAGTCATAGAGATAAAAGCGAATATTAGTGACAGCAACATCAAAGACAGTTGATGGGCCAATAGCAATTGCAAACCACAAACATGCAGGCAACAACAAATAAGTTGTTCTGTAATGACAAACCAATGCCTGAATTGGAGATATTGCTGGTGTGAAATCTAATCGCAGAGATTTGACAAAAGTAGTAGCTTATCACCAGTAGAGAGAATAATAATGCAGGCCAAAATGACAGTGGAGAGTAGGTGTAGCAGCAGTAAGATATGCAGATAAGAGTAGTAGTTAAAATTCATACCACACAAAGCCTCCAATGTGCATAAGATGAGAAGGAAAATGTTGTAGTCACGAGAAAAAATTTACAGCTCACTCTTGTATAAAAAATCCATGCTCGTTGTTGAAGTACTTACGACTTACAAGTGGAGTTGAGCTTTGCATTCAGTAGTAGAAACCGATTAAAAACTAGCAGTAGCAGGATTTTCCATCCACTGGTAGTGTATGAAGAATATCTCAACACCATCAAATAGAAGTATAACTCAAGCTAGCTACAGAAATAGGGTCGCATCAATATGAGTAGCCTTGGATCATATTTCTGCGTTTTAGGACACAGTTGTAGCATAGCTTGAATCAGACCATAAAATATGTAGGCATTCGCAGCAGGACTTCAACAAGATGAGCTGTTTGAGTTGAGTATACCAACAGTATGAGATGGAGCAATGTGAAAAGATAGGAATAGTTGATTGCCGTAGTAGATAAAACTGGCACAGTAGCATAAAACGTACTAGAATAGGTGAGTATAAAAGGCACTTCACGCTGCAGTACACAAACTCCCAATAGTATCGCAGATTAAAAGCAACAGCCAAACTTGAAAACTGCAGTCACCATACATCAGGCAGTGCTGGTTGCAGACACACGAAAAACTGATGGCGAACACCATTAAGAGCAACAGACATCCCTGCTGAAGTATATTAACACTAGCCAGCACCAACAGTTTCATGACAAGCACATACACAACACCATGAGCATCATAAAGAAAATAAACAAAGCCATACTTTTATTCCCCTTAGGCAGTTTTTGCATCAGTGCACCGTGAAAGAAGCAAAGTATTAAACCAAATTATTATCATTTGATTATTCTCCATAAGGCCATAGCACTTTGGATTATTCACCCACATAAGAAATAAAAGTAAAAAGGCACCATTGAAGTTGAAACTTCAACTGAATTATTCGAAGAGCATGAAAAGTAGAAGAACAAAAGGTTGTACATTGAACACATATGCAAACTGAACACTAGGTTGCATACTGAGTATATAAAAGCTTAGCGAAGAGAACTTCAATCTGTACTTAATGTACCTCCTCAATTTCTATTCGGAAACAACATCTTTAGTTCCATCATTACACACACAAACCAACTCACTCACATACCACTACTGTGAGGACTATACCAAAGTAACATTGAGAGGAGGAGCTAACCGAAACAAAATTAAATACTCAATGGTGCAGGAAACAATCAACACACACACGTACCCCAACATTCTGTTGGATTTAAGAAGAATCTTTCCCCACTATTCAATGGAACAACATTAAGCTTCTTCCTAACTAACTATTGTAGCAGAAAACGGAATTTGCAAACGAATTTGAATTTTGTTGAGATAGTGATGTAGAAATTGAACACATGAGATCAAATCTAAAGTAATCTAAACATGAAATTGGATATTACCAGCAGAGACTCAAATTCTAGTTGATGAGGTAAGAGATTTCAATCCAAACACCAAACAGAAAATTGAAATAACTAAGAGCTCAAACCCTAAAAATGAATTTTAGATCCAAAATACATGTTGAATCCTGTTTGTTGACGTAGCAGGTATCAAAACAAAACCCTGATTTCGACCAAAAAACCTCCAAGAACATACTCCATACCAAATACTCCATGAATCTTAGATCAAACTTCATGAAAAACTGTAATAATCACAAAATACAGTAGAGCTTTGATAATTAATGAATTACGAACCTAATTAGATCTGATAATTTGATATTGGATGAAACAGCAGCAGAAGTTGACTAAGAACAGAAGCAATAACAGAAGTAGGTCGATTTAATGCTGGTTCTGGTGTTGAAATTTTAGGTTAGGTCCAAGGATCGATGCGGTTAAGCTTTCCCCTCGATGATACCATAATAACATAGGTAAATCCTGATGTCTACATTGCAACGATTTGAATCAATTGATTAAGAGAAAGATAAAATGATACATACACAGGACAGGGTTTATATAACTCCCTATCTCTCGACTCAATTCTGTTGGAACCAGACTAAACATCCCCACTCTCACGTGTTGTCTGCACGGTTACAGTTCAGCTCTCTCTCACGTGCGACACATACTTTCACTCACACAGATACATGTTATTAATTTTATGTTGTATTGTACTATATTTTTGGGGACCTTT
The DNA here is from genome assembly GCF_003573695.1 of Papaver somniferum. Taxonomy (NCBI): domain Eukaryota; kingdom Viridiplantae; phylum Streptophyta; class Magnoliopsida; order Ranunculales; family Papaveraceae; genus Papaver; species Papaver somniferum. Next base: position 3,238,829 of record NW_020632152.1, read on the forward strand.
TTTTGTGACCATACGAAAAGATCCTTTCATTAAGTTTAACTTTTTAGAATCCCAGTCGTCTCTGTTCGCGAATTTTACTAGTTTTCATTATATTGCTATAAGCTAATGGCCAAGGGTATGCATGTCTTGTCTGTATACAAATGCGGGAATTGAATATTCAATGTACAGTGAGAAACAAAAATTATCAGTGATATTCGGAGAGGTGAATCTTTGTACTGTAAGAAGAAGAATAGTGTTTTGTGGATGTAACAAACATGGATTGCGATCGTTTATCTTCTCAGCAGCATTTCCTCATTCATACAGTTGACTAGGAAAAATACTAATCCAAATATTCAACTATCTGTTGACCAGAAGTTTCCCATAAATAATTACTGATAGCCTATCAATGTCACTTCTTTATTTCCTAAATTTGAATAAATTAGCGTTTATTGAGAGTGAAAACTACAATCACACCCATTTTTATAGATTTTCTTCACTGTCAAACCCACCGTCCTAATTATTAGCAAACCCATTTTAAAAAAAATTGTCGTTTTCTTCATGAAAATGTATTCTTCTTTCTTCTTCTCTTTCCATGTTCTTTATCTGCTGATGATTTGTGAGATGAGTTTAAGAATTTGGTAAATAGATTTTGTTGATGAAGTTGTATATACAATGAAAGAGATGATGTTATTATGAATCATGGAGGAGAAAATTAGGAATCGAAGTAATAATCAGGGAGAAACAATTTTTGATTACAAATTTGTAGCGATATGGAGGTTATTATAGGATAAATTGAAGGGTTTTTGATGAATTTTTGAATTTGAGTGTAAAATAGAGATTAGAGATCGTTTTCGTTGATGATGTAGGTTACTGGTGAATTAGCGTTTGAGATTGTTTCTGAAATAGAAGAAGAAATTGATGATGGTTATCTGGATTTAGAAGTTGAAGAGGGTGATAATGCTGTCGAGATAAGTGGAAGAACAAAAAAAGATGTTCTGAAACTGAGATAAAAATTAGGGCAAATATGGACAGAGATGGGGATGAGAAGACTAAACGCAACAGGTTCATAGTTCGCTATTCTCTATGTAAGTTTTTTTTTCTTGTTAAAATCTGATTAGTTCTTCATTATGGGTTAAATTTGTTTTTTTCATTTTTGTTATTGGTTAGTGTTTGAGTAAGAGGATGGTGATTCAGTACTAGTGGTGAACAAAATGGATTACAAGAACTGCAACACGACGAATTCGATATCTGCTTTTGACGATGGAAAGACTGTTTTCATGTTAACTAAACCAGGGATGATCTATGTTATCAGTGGAAAATCAACTTATTGCAAGAATGGGGAGTAGTTAATCATCAGTGTTATGACTATTCATCCTCCTACTCATCATCACCAGTCTCCACCAACAGTTTCTGATTTGCCTTCAGTTTCACCAACTAGTTCGACAACTAAATACTCTTCGGGAGCCTCAGTCATGGTTAGTCCAGTAACAGCAGTAACAACATTCATTGAGCCTTGCTTTGGAGTGTACCCATGTTATATTAGTTATTTTACACAATCTTACAGTGTTATTATACTAGTTGAATTCTTAGTTGTTTTTTCGTTTTCTGTTTGTTTAGTATGTGAAATTCCACCAGCTAGTGGCCGGAAATATTATTTAGTTTTTATTATTATGATTATTTGATATTTCAATTCTATTGATTTTCATTGTTATATGTAGGTGAGAAGTGAAAATGGGTGCGCAGGTGAAAAAGAATGGTAATGGACTGAAAGGTTACTGACATGGTTTTGAAGATATGCAGGACACAATGGCTTGATACTGAAATGAACGGGTTGTGTATGGTTTTGAAGCTGAAGGACACAATGGATTGATACTTAAATGAATGGGTTGTGGTGTTTTAGCTAATGGTGTTGTTGTAGATGTTGCAATAGTAGTGTATGTTAGATTATGAGTTGTAGGTGGCGCTGAAAAATATGAGCTGGAGATGTTAGATTTGGTTGCTGATACAGAAGGAAATGGAGCTGTGAATAGTGATTCAGTTTTTAAAATGGTTGCATAACATGTTATGTCTCTACAAAAGTTGTTTCATAACTTGTTATGCAGTCCCGAAAATGATTGCATAATGCAACAACATTTTTGTTAGTATTGAAACCAAAAAAAAAAGGCTGCAAAACTTGTCATGCATCTACAATAATAGCTGCATAACTTGTTATGCAGTCCAAAGTATGGTTGCATAACACGTTATGAAGCTACATTATGCATCGAGAAAATTGTTGCACAATCTTTTATGCATCAAGAAAATAGACGCATAACCTGATATGCATCCGTAAATATGGATGCATACTGCATTATGCATCAATTATTTATGTACACACTAAAATCAACCATAACAATGGTTATATAACTTGTTATAGATGCATAACTTTGTTATGCAGATGCATAATTTGTTATGCAGTCGATAAAATGGTTGCATAATTCGTTATGCATCTCTTTTGGTGGCTGCATAATGGTCATGTAGTCAGTTTTCGTAATTTTGCCTAAATTGATGATCACCTCCGATTTTTTTCGTGAAAAACAAAATTTTGATATTGTTGTTTGTACTCGTTGCGTAGCTCTCTTAAAAAGATTTCTAACGATATAAAATTTGTAAAATTCTAAGGCGCGGATTTTTAAATATGTCATATCCAAGTTGCGTTGCCAATTATACTCCTGATACATAACCCGTCATGCGGATGCATAATAATTTCATATAATTATGGGTGTCACTGAAATAATTATGAGTGTCACGATACCTAAAATTAATTGTGGGCCTGACAAGGATAATATTATTTTTTTTTGGCCTGCACCTAATTTTCCCTTACTGAGATGTTTAATTAGAATACAATTGAATTTCCAAGTTTTATACATTACGTTTTTGAAACGGCCCATCATTCTATACACGAATCGTCGAGCATACCATCATGATGGGCCTTGCATTTCCTGGATTAGCACGTTGTGCTTTTGGGTCCGATTTATATCAGAGAGCGAGAGCGATTTTTGTTGGCTCATTTAGAAAAAGGTATCGAATATGCTTATTTTCATTGTTCGAAAGGACGACTATTAATAAGATGGCATACATACACTAGTGGATAATATCACTGAGAAGGGGATATTGTACATAAATATGTTATTTTCCGTCGATTAAGCAATCAAAGGAGCTTGTTAATTCAGTAATTCAGGCTGGACTGCCTTTAGAAAATAGAAAACAGAATGTAAATCTTTTAGGTTTCTTGAAATTGTGTTCTTTAAGTTAGATGCACGTATTTTATAGTTAAATGTTCCAAGAACGCGACAAGAATGACTCGATGAGGAAACGTGCATGAAAAAAACTAGCAGTGCATAATATGGTAAGCGGATATGCTCATCTTCAACTATGATGGACGTGGATCAAAGGATGATAATAGATATGATGGCTGCTTCAAAAAAAAATACTAATAAAGAAAAATATACGAGGGCAAAGAAGGCGGCTAGAAATAATCCGCCAAAGCCATCGAAATGGGGTCCCAGCTTTAATACAGAAGTAGTGATCTTTTATCAACCAAAACGAAAGAAAAAACAAAGAGGTTATTATTCCGACCCAAGAAAATCAAAGATGCTCGGATGAGGTATAACGAGATAAAGTTAAGTTAATTAAAAAAAGATAAAGTTATCAAAGAAAAAAAGAAGTTAATTAACCGGTTCCGCCATGAAACAAAGTTACATATGTGTAAGACGATTAGTTATCATTATCCGGATAAGACTATAATCATAATCCCCATACCACATAGTGTACCTACGAGTAGGAATTACTAAATTACTGGTTAACTCTATCATGATCTTGGCTAGTCCATCTACAAGAGATGGTTTAATCGGTATAAAGCGATCTCCTCATTTCATCTTATAGGATTAATTTCTATTTCTGATACTCAAATACTCTTTTCTCTTACTTCTGGTAGATTTTTTGTAAAATCTTTTACGTTTTGCCGATTGGAAAAAAAAAATGTATATTTAAATGCCCCAGAACTAGTAATAAAACACCAAGGTGACCAAATTTGGAACACAAAAACTTCGTTCAAATGTTAGGATTCATTACAACTCCATATTGAACAAATTGATACAAAAAACCCGAACAATATTGGTTTCATCAAATTGTATGATGAAACCAAAATTGGCTTCATCAAATTCTATTTTTGTCTATTTTTTTGTCATGAAACCAAAAATATTAATAATGAAACGCTAAGTTTATGATGAAACCGAAATTTGGTGGTACTGTTTCTGGTTGGTGGTGGTGGTTTTTATGGTTATGATAGTGCTAGTATTTGTTGGTGGATGTGTTGTTGGTTGCTAGTAGTGGTAGTTAGTGGTGGCGAGAGCATCTTTGGAGTTTTTATGTTACTTTTGTAATTTGGGGTTTTTATGTTACTTTTGTTTTGATGGGTTTTTTGTGAATAGATAGTGACATTTTTGGGGTTATAACTAACGGGCCCGTAAATACCCCTTTGTATTTTATTTTTTTGATCGGTCAATAGGAAATTCATTGAAAAAGGGTACTTAAAGGGGTACCTCTACCTAATAAATACATCCGAAAAAAAGGAAACCGAAAGGGGATTCGGTCACCCAAGAAAGAAAAAAAGTCAAAGTATAAATCCCACGATCTTACTTTTGAAAATCCAAATCAATGAGACTGATAGAAATTTGTGTCCTACAATGCTATCACCCTGTTGGCCGTTAATCCTAACATTTTAGTGTTAGGCTCCGCCCAAAAAAAAGCTTGAATCTTGATATCTCTAATCAAACTTGCCAAATTTCTCATTTTGTTGTAGAAGATCCTAGCATTTCTTTTATTCCAAATACACCACCATATAACAACCGGTACATTGTTCCGATATAAAAATCAGGAATCAAAAAAAAAAAAAAAAATATCTCCAACTAAATACCCTTTTGTATTGAAAGTGAAAAATCAACAAAATAAGCATAAACCCAGTACTAAGTATAAAGATATAAATTTATAAAACAAACATCAAATACATTAAGAAAGCACCATTATACCATAACAACAACCCAAAGTTTGTCGTTAAGGCATGGGGTATATCCCAAGTTATTTATAACTTACATGACATATATGCTTCGGAAGAAAAAAAACTTACATGCATGACATACAAGAAACATATACTGAAATGGCCCTACTTTATTTATTACTTATCTAACTCTTTAAAATCCTAAGCTCATAAGGCTCCACGTTGAACAGTGACCCTCACCCATTCACAGAATTGTTCCGTTCCACTTTTCCTCGAAGGAGAGAAAAACAAGGATTTTTTCACAAAATAAAGAGTATTTATCACACAAACAAAAACACGAAAACAAAAAAAAAAACCTAAGAAGAAACCTGTAAACAGATTTTTTATGGCTTTGTCTTCCTTCTCCATCTCTTTGTTCATCGTATTCCTTATTTTCTTTAGATTTCTCAAACGCCCTCTTCGTTCCTTTTTGTTTTCTCTGTGAAACCACATCGAGCAACTTTTCTCTGAAATCAATGGAAAATCATCTCAGTATTCTAAAATCTTCATGAACTTGCCGCACACCTTCATCCTAAGGATAATTCTCCTCCTATAAGTTTTAATGTGGCTAATTGAGTTCTTCGTATCTAATTTGATTTCACAGCAACAACATTGCAAATATGAATTCGGGTTTAGGAACTTAATGTCTGTGTGATTAATTTATTGCTTATGTCATGTCATTATCATGTTTTCTACCGTGTAAGCTGAATCCTTGATATCGATACGCAGGTTCTTCAATTGTTGATTTAGGTGTTGACAAGCCTGTCAGGTGAAGCATACCAAAAAGGTTAGGTTTTTTGTTTTTGGTACTAAGTACTGTGTTTTTAGGTTTTTGTATTGTTTTTGTTCATGGGTTATTTGCAGGTTGATGTTTATTCCAAAATAGTCCGAGAATTGAGATGATTTTGTTCTAGCTTAATCTTATTTTGTATGCGAGATTGCGAAATCAACTGTTTGTTGAAAAGCCGGATGGGAAGAGCCATAATCTTAACCAGATAAAGGTGAGCTTCCTTGAAGGGGAAATCAGAGGGGAAGATAAGGACATCACCCTCCATTAGGGAGATGAATTGTGTCAAAAGATGTAAATATCATAAGGTTTTTACTCATGGGAATATTAAGACTTTTCATATTTATGCGACAAACCTGAAGAGGAAATAATACAAAAGATAAGACAAGATCAATGGTTCGATGTACTAAAATGAAAAGACCGCCTGCGATCTCGTCGCACAAAAATGAGGCAAGATAAGACCTTTACATAAGAAGGCAAAATAAGACCTCCTAAGTAAATTAAATAAACCACTGATAAATTCGCACGATTGTTTCTTATAAGAAAAATAATAAGAGGCAAGTATGGGAATTAAAACAACAATGTATTATTTTCCTTGCAATAAACAAGCGTGCGAAGAAACAAAATATGACAAAATAAAGAAGGGAAATTAAGAATGCTTAACAGTAGCATCTTATTCAAGATACTTTTCAGACTTTAGCACTGGATTCAGGATTTTCAATCTCAGTACCGGCTTCATTAGCAGATTTCTCTCCTTCTTGCTGAATTTCTTCATCATCTAGATCTTTTTCATCATCGCTTAAAAAGTCAAAATCACTATCGGGCTCAGGATATTCTTCATCCGCACTCACATTACATACGGGGAGTTTTACTGCTAGAAGAGAGTTCCTTGAGAGAATTCCATCCATGACAGATTGGGAACTAGAGTGGCCTTTGCGAATAACTGCTCTTTCAAGATTTCTAGCATTTATTTCTATAAAATTTTTCTGAAATGCAAACCTTCTCCTCTCTGCCTTTGTATTTCCTTTTCCAAAAGAACATTTTTCTGCGAAAGTTCCAACTGAGAACAGCTAGATACAAAATGCTTTTCAGCGAGCATTACGCGACGATGAAATTCCTAAAAAAGGAAAAGATGAGAATTAGTACTTGGAAATGTCATTAAAGAAGATAAAAGTTAAGGTGCGAAGGATAATTACCAGAACATCTAGAGCGACGTGGAAACTCAGATCAATTTGAGAAAGGACCTCATCCTTTGAAGCTTTATCAACAGGAAATTCACGAAGAAGCTTGTTCAAGGATGAACAAGAGCGAAGCTTGCAAGGATCATTAGTTAAAGATTGGGCAGAATTGATAACGTCGGATAGAGTTTGAGTAGCCAGTTTTACACTATCCAAATCTTTTCTATTCAAAGGAAAAGAATTCAGTAAGGAAAGAGGAGTAGTAGAATCTGTTGGGATGGCGGATTTATTTTGAGATAGGTTCAGTTGAGAGATAGAGTTAATGGGTGAAGGAATAGATTGATTTGCATGCGATGAAGTCGCAGAGGCATCAGGAGGAGTGTTTTTTAGTACTTGACTAAGAGAAAATTCTTTGTTCACATGAGAATCTTTAAAAAGTTCTTCATATGTAACATAGGCATTTTCATCCATAAGAGGATTTGTTGTTGAAGGAGTAACAGGAACATTCTTCTCAGAAGTCTGGGGAGATATATGAGTAACAGAAATATCTTTTTCAAGAGTTTGACTTATTATCGGAGTGATAGGAAGACTAGTATGCGAAGGCTGAGCTGCGGACACAGGAACAACATCTGTATTGCTAAAATCTAGAATGGAAAGGTTTGAAGAAAGTTCTATGGGTTTGCGATACTTCTTAACTCTATGCTTCTTACCATCAACCATCTCAACATCGGAAGTCTGCGAAAATAAAGTAGATAAGAAATAGAGGCAACAATATTGTTTTAGAATAATTAAATATTTCTTACTTCTTTATTATGCGAAGCCTTCCTCTTGTGAGATTCCTTATTTTGAGATTCATTATCAATGCTCGGTTTCTTCTTCTGCGATTCCTTATTTTTACTTGAAGAAGACTTGGGTTTTTGCATGATTCGAAGAGCGCTAATGGAAGAGCTTTTCCTGCGAAAGTATGGGAATTAGATCATAAAAAAAAATAAAAAATTAAGAATGGTTGGCTTGTTAATGTTATCAATTTAAAAATTAAATTTAAAATTTAGGATTGTTTAGGATTATTCATTTAGTAAAGGTCGAACCTAGGTCAATTTGGTGTTTAACTAGAAGCCCCACCACTGAATTGTAAAGTGGACGTTTTTATTGCCACTTAATCAACGATATAGTCGGTTACGGCGCTTTAGTTTTCTTAGGCAGAGAACCCTAACATCAACTAAACATTTTACTTTTTTTTTTATCATTTTATAAGTTTAAATTAATGTGAGTAAGACTAACTCACTGTGTAAATTATGCTAGTCCTTTTATCAATTTAGGACATCCTGAATAAATATGTGATTGATGAATCTAAGTTGTAATTTAATTTATTGATTGATTATTTAAAATCTAAAAATTGTTATATTTGTTTGGGTAGATCCAAAATTAGCTTTATTTATTAATTTAAAATTAACTAATTCTAATATATGTTTGCAAATCATGGATTTTAAAGAGTTGGTGGGATTGAGGGATATATTTATTAATTTTGACGGGTTGACGGGTAACCCGCGGATTGGCCCTAGCCCGGCTTGTTTTCTAGTAGGGTTGTATATGCCAACCCTAACCCGGCCCGTTTAGACAACAATCCAAGCGGGGCCGGGTTGAAACAAGCCGGGTTATAAATTGAAAGCTCTAACCCGGATAATTGTCGGCAAAGTAAAATAAAAAAAGACAAGCATGTGCGATTTGCAAAAGGATAATTTCTCACATCACTCACTCTGAAGAATAAGCAATATGAGAAGAGGCAAATGTAGGAGTTAAATATCGCACACGATAATAATTACGCGAAGAGAAGAGTACAACCTGAGCGAAGAGAATCGCACATAAAAAAGTTGAGATGACGCACCAGATGATGTCAGCAAAGTCACGAGTAAAGTGTGAAGAATTATGCGAAGAAGTATGCTATGCGAAGATGAGCGATTGTATATGAGCGAATATGTCGCATAGTGATCCCGAAAATAATGGGATTCTTAGCTGTCATCCACTATGTAAAGTCCTATATAAAGGAGAGAGAGTCATTGCTTCCGGGAGATTATTCTAAGGTAAGTCTTGGTTTAGAAATAGGGAGAGAGAGAAAGTGAATTTAGGTTTACAAGTAGAATTGTTGTAATACTTGTATCCATCTTGTAAATCAAATTAAGTCTTGATAATCAATAAAGAATTCAGGATAATTACTTAGTATTGATTATAGTTATAGTGGGATGTGGTTGTAGGAAAACCTGCAACTACAAAATTGTAATTAAACACCCTTAACATTGGAATATTTATTCTACGGAGAGAAGCATTTTTGAAATATAATTAATGAAAAACAAAATACGATACAGTGACAACCTATATTTGAACCCTACGTATGGGCAACACAGCATCAACGAAGGGGGAGAAGTCTACTTCGGAGCCGGGGGCTATAACTTCTAACCTTAATTATGGCATTCAGTTACATTAGCCGACTTGCCCAAACCAGGGTTTAGCGACGAAGTATGTCGAAGTTTCGTCCAACAAAGAACAAGTGCATTTACAACTGTGGAGGCGCCCTTAACGAGCTGATTTGTGAATTATTCTTATTTTTTAAGTTCGCTAGTTCTTCGATATCGCAGTAGAACTAGAATAAGCTGCTTTCTTTTTCCTGAAGCTACAATGGTGCAACCACAACCACATACGTTTTCTTTTTCCTTTTTCTGATCCGCAAATAAAAGGATTTTAAAAAGAAAGCTTACTAGAGGTAAGCAAAGAAAGCTGAAGACAGCATACAACCCATAAAACAGGGGCACACAAAAAGAAACCGTTCAAAGACAACCCAAGAAAGGAAACAGAACTAGAATCTAACCGAAAATCTTCGTACAACCTTTGCAATCGCTAGTGGTTGAAACAGTTGTTTAGGACCTGAATGATTGGTAAAGTCGCTAAACAATATATCCGTTCAGTAAATAGAGTTTAAAGTAGTAAAGGGTCGGCACTTTAAAGTAGTATCACATATAAGTTCATAACTTGGACGTAAACACATATATTTGAGATAAGATAATTGAGTTTCTTATTAACTCATGATTCTCTTTCTTGGTTCCATCGCGAATTTCACAAGGTTGCATGTCTACTAATTCCAAAGTCTTGAGGAACCAAGTATAATGAGTGAAATACGTTGAACCACTACGAACAAATAAAAAATATAAACCAAGTATCAAATATTAATATACAATAAATTTATAGGACAAACGTCGAATACATTAACAACGAAAAGGTTAAGGCACCGGTCTTACCCCAATTTATTTTGCAACTTATACTGTACAACACTTTTAGGAAGCACATACCGAAATGGCCTTACTTTATTCATAACTTATGCTAAGACTTTTATTTTAAGCACGTAATCACATAACTATCATTAAGATACATTAAGCATACTATATTACTATTGCAAGGTCCATTCCTAAACACATAATGTCTGTCTCCTTGTATAGAGATCAACAACTGGATTTATTTGAAAGTTAACACTGGATGAATACGCTCCTCCATCCAAAGGGGCTGCACCCACTAGCATTGGCATTGAAAGCGAAATTGCTCACACCCTGACAGTCCGCTTGGTTATACATGTTAGCAGTTTGACCAGTGTAAACAAATTCATAACCATTCCGGAAAACAATGTTCGAGCATCCACACCCATCTAACCTAACACGTCTGCCGGCGCAACCTGGTCCACCATATGCTGTTATCGAACTTGCAGTTGCCAATTCACTTACAACAGCCATGAGGACCAAAGCCATGAATAGCACGGAGAGTGAGTTCTTACTAGATGCCATAACTAACTGATGAGCAATTCAGATTGAAGTACCTCCTTAAGGAATAGAAAGCAAAACGAGAAATTTTCTTTTTCTTTCTTTAGGTTTCTTCTTGAAATTGTGAGTTTTCTTCTTAAGTTAGATGCCCGTATATATAGTTAAATGCTCAAAGAACACAACAAGCGGGTCATTAATGGCGGTACCGTGTATGGAAAAAATCCCTTATTTAACAACCAAAGAAAAAAAACGTGCATGGAGAAGCAATATCGTAAATGTAGGTTTATGCTGTTTCCATTGATTATGGATGAGGATATGCTTATTTCCATGATTAATTAATTGAAAGGATGATAATAGATAAGACGGAAAAACTTCAACAAAGTCGGCCAGAAATTATCAGCCCAGCTATCGGCAAGTCTCAGCTTACAGTAATAGAAGGTCTGATCTTCTCCAACCAAAAACGAAAGAAAAAAAGAAAGAGGTTAATCGACTAGATCCACTACTCTAATTAATTCGAGTTTCGATCTTAATTTATTTCATGTACTGCCGTGATGATTATTCTGTAGGAATCATCTCCTTGACTTTACTAGGTACGATCATTTAGGAATGTTATCTCCTCACCGCTGTAATTTCCAGTCCATGTTTCCTATCCCGTGTTTATCTATCTCGGTATCGAATCAACAAAGAAATTTTTTCTAAATAAAATCAGCGGTTGAACCACATGTATGAAATGTTTATCCATTACCAAGACCGACATAATAACTGATTCACAAAATTAGTCAGTTAGCCCTGAGAGATAATAATTTCTGGGTGAAAAGGACATGTAAATTTTGATACTGTTTAAATGGACGCGAATCAAAAAGATACTTTTCTATTAACCATTTTGTACAATTCGTCCAAAAAAATAAAAATAAAAAATTCTTTCACCTAAAATGTCCATAGCATTTTTTTGGCTCGCCAATTACGTACGCACGATCATTGATCATTGTGAACGTGTTAGCCAGTAGACGAAAAATATACTAGTACAACCGTTGTCACGGTGGGAGGGCCGATCGAAGAAGAATCTAAAGATGGGGTTTGTCTACGACTATTTTCTCTTTGTTTATGGAAAAGTGATACTTTCGCTCCGTTTCGGAAAAATTGATACTTTCACTCTGTTTCAGAAAAAGTAATACTTTCGTCCCGTCTCCGAAAAAGTAATACTTTCGCTCCGTTTCAGAAAAAGTGATACTCTGGCTCCGTTCCAGAAAAAGTATAACTTTTTACTTTTTCTGAAACGGAGCGATACTTTTCTGGAACGCAGCCAGAATATCACTTTTTCTGAAACGGCGGGAAAGAATCACTTTTCCCGAAACGGAGCGAAAGTATCACTTTTCCCTAAACAGAGCGAAAATATCACTTTTCCTGAAACGGAGCGAAAGTATCACTTTTCTCTAAACAGAGCCAAAATAACGGCATGAAAGTATCACTTTTCCTGAAACGGAATGTGAAAGTATGACTTTTTGTAAAACGAAAAATTGGTTGATCCATAAACCAAAATATGGTTGCATGATGTGTTATGCGACCTTTATGGTGGTTTGCATAATAGCTTTGCATTCAATTTTCAAGAATTGTGCATAAAATAAAAATATCGCTTTTCTTGAAACGGAGGGAGTACATCGTTTTATTAGTTGCAAAGGAAAATTAGTTGATGCATAAACTAAGATATGACTACATAAAGTATTATGTATCCTTTGTGGTGGTTTGCATAATGGATATACATTTAATTTTCTAAAATTGTGCCTAAAATGATAAATACCTCCAAATTTTCCGTAAAAACTCTAAATTCGATACTGTTGTTTATACTCATTGCGTAGCTTTTTTTATGACCTTTCCAACGAGATAAAATTTGTAAAATTCTAAGGGACGGATTTTTAGATATGTTATATTAAAGTTTGGTTGCCAATTATACTCTTAAAGAATATGATACGTATGGAATTATAGTAATTTGACCAAAAGGAAGGGATATTTTGGAATTATCAAGTGCAGACTACCAAAATCTTTTTATGAAATTGCAAATTTATGTTAGGTTTTAATTTACAAAAACTGGCCATAAAAGGGACTCCCTCCCTTCGGACCCTCCGGTTGGTCGGCTCAATTAGTTTGCTTAAACATCAGTACATAACAGCACAAACATAAATTCTAGATTTCATAGTTTCACATAACAAAATACTTACGGATCCCTAAATACCCCGACTTAATCCTTTACCCTCAATACGAAGAAAAAAGAAAAAAAAAAAAAACGAAAAAAAAGGAGAAAAAAATTCTCAAATCAATCTAATTGGACTCAGTATCAGAATAGTTCGCTTCCTCGACTCCGAAGAAAAAAGAAAAAATTTCAAGTTCCATCTTAGTGGACATGGACGGTACAGAGTATGCACGAGGACCAAACCCATACGATTACCAAAGGGATCTTGCCCGAGCAAAAAAAGAAAACAAAATCTGGAGAGATTTTAATGTCTTCTAATAGTTTCATTTCTGATTAATTGTTTATGTTTCTCTAACAAAATTATTTTGTTGGGTTAAATGTTTCTTATTGAATTATTTTGTTGTAGTTATTTAGAAGAAAGAAATGATGTGACTAGTGCTGGTGGTATTAATGTTCAAGGATGTAGTGAATTCTGCAAGTGCACAAATATATCCAATGTAGGATGTAGTGAATTCTGCAAGTGAATTCGGTATTAATTTTCCCTAATCTGCATTCATACAGATTAGGGAAAATATTTTTGGATTTTAAAATAAAATTAAGTCTAAATATTGGTGATTTTGACCGATAAAATTAATGTCACCAGTGGTGATGCTATAAAGTCAGACGAAATTAGTCACGGTGCTGATAACCATGACAGAAGATGGTGAAGACGGTGGTGTGATTTGAGAAAAGAGTTAATAAAGGTGGTAGCGATGGTGACTGAACAAGAGTTAATTAAAGTAGGTGAGAGTTAATTACCACTATTCTGATCTGGAGTAATTGGAAAACTCTCGTGACCGAATGATTACTCTTTATATTTGTATTCTTTTTTTCCTCATTTAATATAACCTTTTCTTCGAAAAAATAAAGGTGAGAGTTAATTAAAGTAGGTGGTAGTAGTGGTGGTGGTGACTGGTTAATTGATGATGGTGGTGTTGATTGCGGTGGCGAATGAGTCTCTCGGCGCCTTAGGAAAAGAATGAGTAATGTTAGAAAAAGAATTTTAAAATTGTTTCAGGAATATGATGGTCAGTATAAGAATGAGTTGGATCTCGTCCATTTGACCCGGAACGAATTTTAGCTGTCCACCAGAACGTGCGTCCATTTAATTGACCCATTTTCTCCTCTTTATTTCCTTACTTTGAATAAATTGGCGTTTACTGAGATGTTTAATTAGAATACAGTTGAAATGCCCAGTTTTATACATTACGTTTTTGAAACGGCCCATCATTCTATACATGAATCATCGAGAATACCATCATGATGGGCCTTGCATTTCCCGGATTAGCAAGTTATGCTTTTGGGTCCGACTTCAGAGAGCGAGAGCGATTTTCGTTGGTTTATCGAGAAAAAGGTATCGAATATACCAACTGGATATTGATTTACCATATTTATCTGTGTATTTTCATGTTTTATTGAGATTTTCATTCGTGTGGGATTGTTGGAAAAAAATTATGGAAATTTATGAGGAATCCAAGTTTGGTTCCTCTCTCTTTTAGAAACCCGTCATTAAGATTGTATATATGTGTAGCCCAAATGACAAGTTTTACGGTTAAGATTAGTAATTTAGATGGAATTTAAATTTTTTACATTTGTTTTGGACTGAATTAACGTTAATTAGTTATGAATTATTAATATAAATTATAAACATTTAAAAAAAAATCCCGTCAAAATTCGTTACCTTATTTTTCTCCAATCAAGTCGCCAATTAAGATTACCCCCAAAATTCGTTACCTTATTTTTACACAACTACCACTTTCTTTTCTTTTTCTTACGTCAGATACGTCTTTAGCTAGGGCATCTCCTCGCCAATCACTTTCTTCTTCCTCCTTAGGTTTCTTATACTCTTTAACTTAAAGAATAAATTTATGATTACAACAAACCCGGTGTTTAGACTACACCTTTTTTAATTTGTTGTCTTCTTATTTTCTTCTTTATCATACTAAAATCTGCCATTTTTTGACCTTTTCCTAAACTCTTAGTACATCACCATCGTGCACAGAGTGTTAGGAAATCACTTCTATGTTTTAACCAAACCGAGCACTCTCCATTACAATTGATTTTGATTTAAAGTTCACGTACTTTCTATTATTTTATTAGGATCAAATCACACACACAACACAATAGTGGATAAAGCTACGGGATCCACAAATCTTGGTGTTAACACAATATGGTGTTATGTTATAGTTTCATATTTTGTTCTTCAGCTATAGTAGCAGAATACTTTTAACCTTCTTCTAAACATGGTCATTGTGATTGCATACTCCGCATATCAATCTACTTTAGACTTTTCATCTGTTTTGTTATTCGATTTTCGATACATATACTTTGTTTCTTTCGATTTATGTTTTTAGGTTGCCTTGGAAAGAGTAGGTGATAATTGCAATCTTCACAAGTTGAATCTAGACCGACTCGTTATTACTAGTGAAAACAGAAATTTTCACCAATTCACATGACGGAAAATTGAAATTTTTACAAATTGTGTTTGCGAAAACTGGAATTATCACCAATCTCGTATGACACTGGAGGAGAAAATTGAATTTTCAACAATCGAGACTGTGAAAACTGGAATTTTAAGTCCGATTTTTCTAACCAGGCCACTTTATTACGGATGAAACAACAATTTTCACCAATCTCGCACGACGGAAAATTGAAATTTTTACAAATCGCGTTGACCAAAACTGAAATTATCACCAATCTCGTATGTCACTGGCGTAGGAAATTGGAATTTTAAGTCCGATAATTTTGACCATGCCACTTTATTACGGATGAAAACAAAAAATTTCATCAATCTCGCATGATGGAAAATTGAAATTTTCACAAATTGCGTTCGTGGAAAATGAAATTATCACCAAAAAAGGTGGGATTTTCAGCAATCTCGCATGACATTATTATTTCTCAAAAAATGAAATTCGCATCATATTGCTATTTTTTTTGGGAAATAAAGAAAGAGGTACAAAATAAATTAGTTGTAGGGAAAGTCCAACGAGTTATTTAAGGGATTTGAATTTTTAACAACCGTTTTTTATTTTCAAAAAAGAACTGGATAACTAATTTTTAGAGAGATAAACAAGGAAAAACGAGTTAATTTAGGGATTATAGTTTATGATAACCGTTTTCTTTTTTAAATAAAATCCAAAGCAGTGACTTAGTTGGTAGCCATGAAATTGACATATTCTCATTTTCTGGCAATACGAAACTTGAGTATTGCAGTTTTATTTTCATCGCAATTATGTAAGAAATGATTAGAAGGTGTCACTAATATTTTATTCTTTTAGAAAAAAAAGTTAAATTCAGATCAAAATAACAATATACTCAAGTTTTCATCAATCATTAGGAAATCCAAAGTAGTGACTTCGTTGGTCGCCATGAAATCGATCTCTTCCCATTTTCTTGCAACTAACCTGAGTATTGCAGGTTTGTTTTCATCGCAATCATGCATTCTCGAAAACAAAGCAAACTTGGGCAACAGTTTTTATGGGGTTGCGGCTAATCATGTTTGGCATGTTGATATTCTTAAGCTAAAAATTTCACCAAAAAAATAAGTTGGAATAAGTGAATGAGTTGTAAATGAGTGAATGTGTGTGGTTGAAGAAATACACTCTTTATTTATACACTTCTCATTGATAATTGTAATTATGGACATATTCAATTGTTTGGACATTTTTTCTTTTGGAATGGGTTATTACGTGCTAGTCATAAAGGAGCAGTCCTTTCGTTGCCTGCAGACCTTAGACCATGAACGGTTTTAACTTATTTATGGGTAAGCAACTCTCTTAATTGTGGGAGGATAATGGGGGAGTAAATAGAGGATCCAAAGCAATTGAAAATATTGGAATTAAAAGAGGAGGAGATTTTTTTTGGTCTAAAAGAAGAGATTTATTGATTCCATCAGAAGACATTAAACGTTTCCAGAAAAACGTTTCAAAAAAATTAGGCCCACGGCGTAAGGTTAAATCTTTTGTGAGTCATTTTTTTGGATTTTTTTTAGAAGCATTTTTTGTAATATATATATATATATATGCATCAGTCATTGTTCCATTTGTAGAATGAGTATAATGAAAATCATTAATTTTATTTTTTGATTCTTCACTTTACACAATGAGTACAATGAAAATTAAGATAAAAATTTTGAAAATAATAATTATTTGTATTTTGCAGGTTGTTAAAAGATGGCTAATTTTTTTTTAAAGATACGTGTCAAAGATTTTTTTTTTAAATTTCAATGGTTGAAACATGGTTGTAAGATTTATTTTTTTGGTTTATTTTCTTAATGACGCATTTATTTTTTCAGTTTATTAAGAGGGTTATTAATATTTTCATAATGGAAGAAGGTTACAAACACCACACCCGCCGGATGTCTTTGGCTGGGATGAGACTGAGATGGTCGGATCACTTATTTGTCTCTCAAAATGTTATCCGTCCGTCCAAAGTTCAGAAACCTATGTTGTTTTGTATTATAGATATGAATTCAAACACCAGGGGGCCGGCTGCGTTGCATATATCCGATATCGAATCATGACACGTATACGTCCTATATTAGGTATTCACATGGGTCATCCACGGTATCTAGTTGAAATAAAAACCTCTTTAGTAAAAAAACCATTATTACTGCATTAATGCTGGAACACTTTGTGGATGGCTTTGGCTGATAATATTTGGACGACTTTGTTCAAGTCTTTGCCATAATATCTTTTTCTCGTGATATTATTCTTTTTGAAGCAGCCATCGGCCATAAAACCGCTGGACCACTTTGTGGATGGCTTTGGTTGATAGTATCTGGACGACTTTGTTCAAGTCTTTGCCATAATATCTTCTTCTCGTGATATTATTCTTTTTGAAGCAGCAGCCATCGGCCATAAAACCTAACCTTCAAAGAAAGAAAGTCGAGGAAATAGAAACAAGTTGAGCACACCACCCACTTCAATTAGGAGTTGGGAGTTATTAGGAGAGCAAAAACGAGTACCGTCCTCTAAAATATGTACTGCCTGTGGCCATGGACATCCCAAAGCATGGTTATACTGCCAATTAAATCAACTAAAGACGATTATGCTTCAAAAAAAAACATTATAACCAAAAAGTTGGCCACCTCTAACAAAATCCGGTGGAGAGAGAGCTTAACTTAAGAAACAGCAATTAAATGATGCGATTTTTTATCCTTTATGTTTACGTCCATATATCAATTTATCCTGGATGCCGTTACTTGGGTAGTTTGGTATAAGAGCACCAAAAAAAGATTTGAAGAAAACTATTGATTTAGACCTGAGTCGTGAAGCGAGAACTTCAATGCTTGAGTCTTAGTACTCGGATTAATTTCTCACACTCTCTTTTGTACTGGGAGATTGCCTTCTTCTTCTTTTTTTCAACCGGAGATTCGTCTAGTTCTTTTTAGTCTATGGAGCTTGTGTTAGAACATCCTTGACTCGACGGTCATTGCATTTATCAACTTTCCCTGGGTTAATAACTTCAACATGGAAGCCAGCAGCTAGTAACCACATTAAACTATGGAGAACTGAGGAACCAAGTATAATGAGTGATTTAATAATATAAGCCCACTATTAAATATAAGAGATCCATTTACAAGACAAACATCGAATACATTAAGAAAATAACATTCTGCAATAACAACAACCCAAAGTTAATCGTTACGACAGAGTCATTCCGAGTTTATTTATAACTTACTGACTTAGAAAGCACGTAGTGATATAGATATCACTACGATACCTAAGGCCATTCCTAAAACACATATAATCTATGTCTCATAGTAGAGACTAAACATCCACAATTGAGGAATTCACTTAACACTGGAGGTTAACACTCCTCCATCCAACTCCAGCGCACCGACTACCGCTGCCGCTGAAAGTAGTAACGCTCGCACCTAGACAATTTCCTGTGTTGTACATTCTAGCAGTTTGACCAGTGTAAGTAAATCGATAACCACCCATATATAAAAGGTTGTTGCATCCACAACGGTACGTTTGAGATTGGCCGCTGCAACCTGATAAACGATATACTGTGAACGAACTTGCATTTGCCAATTCACTTGCTATAGCCATAAGGACGAAAGCCATGAATAGCAAGGAGAGTGAGTTCTTAGTACTAGATGCCATTGCTAAGCGAAGGAGCTTGTTAATTCAGTAATTCAGGCTGGACTGCCTTTAGAAAATAGACAACAAAATGTAAATCTTTTAAGTTTCTTGAAATTGTGTGTATTTTTTCTTAAGTTAGATGCACGTATTTATAGTTGAATGTTTAAAGAGCGCGACAAGAATGACAGAACGTGCATGCAAAAAGATTAGTGGATAATATCATTCAGAAGAAGATATCTTATATGGATATTGCTTAGTTTCATTGGTGGAGAAACCTTCGACGTATGTTTGAGGAAAAAGAGGTTTATCGACTAAGGAGTCTAAGGTCTTTTCAAATCCTAATTTAAGAGATTTTTACAAATATGATTATATTATTTGATAGATATTATTACATGAAACTAGTTGGAAGCCTAACATGCTAAGTTCCAAGTGTTTTTTTCTGGTTCACATTAAAATTCAATCAGACATGTTATCTCTTCATCAGTAAAATTTTTTGGCCATGTAATTATCACGCTGGCAAATATATCCGCATATCAAGTTTCCTACACAAAAGAAAAAGAGTTTTTGCTTGGAAGTTTCCTACAACTATACACAATCAACAAAATTTGTTCTGAAATTGATAGTTAAACACCCTCAACAAAATATGATACTATGACAACCTATAATCTTACCCTACTCATGGGCAACACAGTATGTCAAAGTTCCCTCCGAAAAAGAACAAATGCAATTACAACTGCGGAGGCGACCTTAACGAGCTGATTTATGAATTATTCTTATTTTTCTTAGTTCGCTAGTTCTTCATAATCGCAGTAGAACTAGAACCAGCTGCTTCTTTCTTTTTTTCTGAAGCTACAATGGTGCAATCTTTTTTTTTTTTTCTGATCAGAGGAAAGCACAAAAAATTAAGTAAAAAGATTAATATAATTATCGGCAAGTAGGATTCGTCATCGTCACACAAATTGAAACCTCCTTCTGATACCGTGTATAAATAATTAGTACATCATTCTCAACGTCACAAAATAACTTTTTGCTTTATTAGTAAACTTAATTATAATGTTTCCATCGATGTGGGATAATTAAGTTAGATATATATGTCAAATTCCAAACTAGCCGGATCTTCACTGGGAAGGAATTAATGGATGGTCGATTAAGTAAAATTTTGATTTGACTGGATACCCGGCTATACCTCAAGACTTCAAGACCTTCGTGACAAGAAGTTGAGATCAAGTAGTATACTAACTTAGTTATTCCTAATGGTTGGCACAATCATTAGTTTGGTTTCAGTTATTGGATAAGATTTTTCTTTTCATTTTTTATCTAGGCTAAACCGCTATTTAAAAAAAGAAAAGGAAGTAGTAGAGTGGAGACGGCCATAAAACCTAACCTCCAAAGAAAGAAAGAAAGAAGAGGAGATAGAAATAAGTTGAGCACACCACACACTTCGATTAGGAGTTGGGAGTTGGGAGAGAAAAAACGAGTACCATCATATAAAATACGTACTGCTTGTGGCCATGGACTGCGCTAAGCATGTGCTACCCATTAAATCAAAACAATTAAAGACGATTAGATTTTTTGCCCGTGCTATGTACCGGGCGGTCCCGAAAACCGTTTTGTCTCGCCCCGTCCCGATGCATGATTATGATTTTTAATTTGGTTTAGTTCTGTTTTGCCTCGCCCGTCCTGATACATACTTAGGATTTTAATAATATATCAGTTTGCTCAATTTTATTACGGAAAATGGGTCATTTGTCCAAAAAAATTTTAATCACGGTTCAAATGAATGAGTAAAAAATAATTCGGGTGAAATGGACAAAGAAAAAATAGCAAGGATGAAACTGGATTCATCCTGGCTTAAATTTAAAACATAGCAAGGATGAAACTGGATGCATCATATGTAAATTAAAAATAGGAAAAAATATTTGAAAATGGGAACGATGAAACTGGTTACATCCTGGCCATTTTTAAAATTTTGGCCATTTAAACAGTATCTAAATCTAAGTGTTCTTTTCACCCAGGAATTATTGATTTTGGTCTTTTTAATCAATTTTGTGATTTTAATAATACACGATGATTTACTCATTTACTTTCATATTTACATACAATCTTTCAAGCAAAAAGGTGAGGGAGAGATAAAACAATAACACGACGGACATGGAGAGACCTTCAGCAAAGTGTCTTTAATAGCAACAACAACCTTCATTTGACAAAAGGACTCGACTTCACTTGTGTTCTTCCCTTTCTTTCCCACCCCATTTGCCTTGGCAGCTTCCACACCTCCAGTGGCTGCTCCTCTACCCAGTTGGAACAACAATATCATTTCATTCTTCTATGTTATTTAAAGTACCAGCTTCCAGCAGGAGAACCAATCCCAGAAACAAAACCCAAATGTGTTATATTTTTGAGAATCATGTCCTTTCACCAAGTACTGGATGACTTGTTGATGATGCATGGAAACTTCCCAGCGCTTCAAAGTCATCCAAGGAAAACATAGAAGTAGCACTGGCCCTTCAATTGTAAAATATGCTATATATATTTTTTTCTTTTCATAATCCATTTCGGATTGGTTAAATCTGATGTCAGAAATCTTAATAAGTTTAGAAGATCTTCTATTGGAGATGTATTGATTGATCGAAGAGGATGTACAAATTTCGGTATGGAATTGAATATGTTTGCATTTTGTTCTGGTCTTAAAAGTTTAGGTTACTTAGTAATTCTACTGGTTTTAATAATAATTTCATCTTCTTTACTTTGCTGCTATGGAAAGTAAATCAAAAATCAAGGATTCACATTTTAAATATTAAGAACAAAAGTATCACTATAAGTTCCATTTAGAAGATCTTACCATCAGGATACCAACCAATTTCTCGTCAGCCGTACCAAGCTAGAAAGAAATTTCGAATCTTAATATTAGATTCCATGAATGGTAACTGCGTAAAAGTCCTAAATGTAAGTATGTTTGTCCAACATTAAATGTCAGTACTCACCTATTTAAGTAACCATAATTAGGGCTGTACATGGTACAGTTTGGCACGGTTACCAAAACCATAGGTATCGGTTTCTGGATTTTTCAAATTGTACCGTGCCATCTACTAGTCGGTTCCGTTTGGAACCGAACTGTCACGATTTGGTATAAAACCGTGGGATTATTTTCTTTTTTTCAAGAAAATTTAGGCAGAGCCTAAGATAATAGATTGATAGCAATGCTAGTGGTGTCATTGTTTTGAAAAACATCAGACCCACTGCTAAAGTTCTTAGCAGTAATAGCCAAGTTTAGAGCTTGGAGATTTTGAAAAAACGTGGGATTACCAAAACCGTTAATTCTGCCCGCTCCAAGGACTGACAGTTCAATTTATCAACCGTGGGATTACCAAAACCGTTAATTCTGCCCGCTCCAAGAACTGACAGTTCAATTTATCGATACAAGACAAAAAAGAGCCAGAGATATATTTATACTACAAGAAAAGTGTTCAACGTTTTATTAAATCGATGGACAAAATCCATACTAAAAATGATAAAAAGAGTTCTACATTTTCTCAAGTCCATATGAAAATGCTATGGATAAAAAACAAACAGTAACTACGTGACTAGTCTATTAGTTCTTTTTCTTTCTCTGCAACCACTAAAGCAATTCTTTCGCCTTTCGCCAACGCATCGAACAAAATGCACCTACAAATACAATCAAACACCACTTCGGATTAGATGGAATGTGCAATAAAACATTGTGCTATATACATTAAAGAATACAAAAAGGAATTGCTTGTCATTCAGTAATCCAACTGACAATCTAAACAATCGTGAAGTCCTACTGTTATATAATATTCTTGCATTTTCAGTGTGACTAGTAATGAGTCTGCGAACAAGTAAAATTACACAAACATTCTTTTTTTTTAAATGACATCTAACAATACAAAAAGAGAATTAAGAGAATATATTTACCAGCATCCCTTTCATTATATTTTGGACATCTCTTTAGATGGGCAATTAAGGAAGAAGTCCCATTCGTTACAGGGTCAGCGCGGAATAGTTTAAGACAATGAAAACACTTCGCCATTGTAGAAGGTGCTTTTTCTCTTACGAAGTGACCCTCCATCCAAATCTGTGAAGTAACTTTGCGTGACTTTTCAACCACGGTAGCATCAGATTCAGCAGCACTAGAAGATACATTATCATCACCAGCAACAATATATTGTGAATCATGTGCAGATAAAGGTACAGGAGGTGGAGGAGGAGGTGGTGGCAGCATTCCACTTGAAGAAGTAGAAGCCTGCACATAAGAAAAACATGATTAGGAAATATAAGGCTTCCACAGTTCATAGTACACATTAATATTTTATAAAAATTAGAACGAAACATTTGTCTTCACAATTGTAGTATGAACCAGCAACAAGGATCTTGTATAACTTCTAGAATATCATATCCATCACCAATTTCCAAAATAACCACTAATTTAGTACCCTACAAACAAACAAGAAGCATTAACAACAGAAATTGAAAAAAGAATATTCCTGAATCTAATAAGACAATAACACCATTATCAAACATACCAAACTCATAAACAAACAACACCATTAACAAACATGCCGACTTCATAAACAAGAAAAAAAAAAGTATTACAATCCATGGTTTTATTTGCATTTAAATAACAAATCAAATAAATAAAATCCTGAAAATGAAACAAATTAGAACTTACTGAGGGTATTGATCGAGTTTGTTCCATAATTGAATCAAGAAAAAAAAACGAAATCCTGCAAAATTGAAAGTACACAAGAAGAAAAGAGAAAGAGGAGGATGACTAGATGAGTATTAATATGAAGATTATACTGTTACTCCATTAGTAGAGCCGTGGAGGTGGAGAACTGGTAGTGTTGTAGGCTTGCAGCAGCGCAACCATGACAGTGTTGTAGGCTTGCAGCAGCGCAACCATGACCCATGAGTATCTTTTGTAAAAAGTGATGAAAAAAGATTACGATTGAACGAGGGAGGGATACAAAGAATTAGGGTAAACTGGAAACGTGTAGAACAATAGAGAAAGTTAAATTGAGGGTTAAGATTAAAAGTACTGGGATTATATCTATGGATATTCATTAACGGTTTTACCAACGATATGTTGGTACGGTTTCGCGCAGCACCAACACCGAAACCCCTATGATCGGTTTTCTGATTTTTTCGAACTGTCCCGTCCCATTATATAAATGGTACAGTTCGGTTTCCCCCTTAACGGTGCGGTTCGACTCGGTTTAACGGTTTTACCGGAACCATGTACAGCCCTAATGCACAATTGTCAGTAGAAATGATCAAGAGTCAAAGGCTAGCCTTAATCACACAACACAATACTTAATATACACCAAATCGTTATGACATTTTCAATCTTAAAAGGTTAGCATTTGATTATTTTGCTATTTACTGTACAGGATTTCGTGTACTACTGTTTTTAGCCATAGCTTTAATTGGTGGTACCGTGTACGGACAGGTAAGATTAGCCAGACAACTTGTTAGCTTTTGAAACTGTTTATGGTTTAATTTGTATGTTTATGTTTCTTCTATTCATATGCAAGAACAAGAAGCGAGCCTACCTATCTCTGCCATAACTATTTAGCTTAATTGTATTGATGGCTTACTTGATGCTGCTAATTTTTTTGCTTCTTTGCAACTACAAATATGGCTTCTCAAGCAATAACATCAAGTAATTATCTCTGGTGCTTTAATTTTGTTTCACTTTTCCAGAAGTAGTTATTGAATCTTTTGCTTGTTTTTATTGTAATCATCCTAGCATATGTTGAACATGAACCTAATTAACTAACAAAAACGTACAGAAAGGACATCCTTGAGACTTCATGACTACTTCCTGTTTCAGGATTTGGATTGCTTAAAGCCCTGTCTAGATATCCTCTTTTTAATCTTATTAGATATCATAAGGAGTCGTTTTTCAATCTATCCAAAATCCTGTTCAATTACATTACCCTAAAATCAACTTCAATCAATTTCAAAGCAGAATCAATTTTGTATACGAGACAAACAAACAATAAAGCCGTCATTAGCAGACAATAAATACGGTCAACATAAGAAAAGAAAAAACAACTTAAATCAAGATAAGAAAAAAGAGAAGTGAATGCATACCTGAATCCATCTGTTTTTTTAAGATTAAAGATGAACCGGAGTAACGATGGATGAACCCATCAGGAAGAACAGTAAGAATGGAGGCAACATGTGATTTTCTAGGTTTACCTTTTTTTTTTTTCCTAAAAACGGGGGCGAAGATGAAGATGAAAAGATGACAACTGTTTTAGGGTTTTTTCCAAGTTTTTTCTTTTTCTCTTTTTGTCGCAGAAGAGAAAAAAGTATGGCAGTGTTAGGTTTCTTTACGGATGTATTGTATACCTAACGGACGTGAGTAACGTCCAATTAAGTATTTGGTGTAAACCAAGTGTAAGTACTTAGTTAGGTGTAAATTCACACATAAGTATTGTATACCCACGTTTTGGCTAACGGTGTTACAAACGGCCAGTTAAATACATAGTGTAATTCATGTTTTAATGTCTCGACCAATAGAGTCTCGCCAAGTGTCCTCACCAGGTTTACTAATGCCCAAAACATTTTTCTGATTTAATTTGAGGATATGTCACACTCACCATGCGACGTGGAAGCTCATATGACTTAACATTTTAAAGGAGAGGAAATTATGCTTCAAAAATATGAAAAAAATAATTAAAGGAAATCCAAAAAGTTGGCTAAGTATGGTGGAGAGAGGGCATGGTAAGCTTAATTCAAGAAATGGCAGTTAAATGATGTGATTTGTCATCCTTTTCATTTACCTCTATATGTCAATCTATCCTGAATGCCGTCCGTTACTCAAGTAGTTTGGGATCAGCACACCAAGAAAAGATTTGAAGAAAATTATCTGTTGAAAACTGATTTAGAATTGAGTCTTGAAGCCAGAACCCTAACCCTTAAATGGGCAAGGGAAGCCGGTCTTACTACTCGGATTAATTTCGCACACTCTCTTTTGAACAGGGAGGTTGCTTTTTTTTTTTCTTTTTTTCTTTGGAGCTTGTGTCTGAACGTCCTTAACTCGGCGGTCATTGTATTTATCAACTTTCCTTGGGTTAATAACTTCAATATGAAAGCCGGCAGCCGGTAACCAGATTACATTATGGAGAGCGGAGGAACCAAATATAATGAAGCCCACCATATGTTATATAGGACAAAGATCGAATACATTAAGAAGATAACATTCGGCAATAACGAACACCTGTCCGCGAGTTATAACTTCAAATGTGTCCCTATTTATCTACAAAAAATCCATCAAAACAAAAATAACACAAAAACCCCAAAGAATTTGATGAAACCAATTTTGAAATTTGGGATTTTTATATCAATTTTTAAGAATTTGGAGTTTTTATATTAATTTTGTTTAAGATGGAGTTTTAGTGGCTCCCAACTTTTGAATGGAATTTTATACCAAAAATTTGGTCACCTGGAGTTTTTATGACTAGTTCTGTAACAACAACCCAAAGTTTATCGTTATGACAGAAGTCGATCTCCATTTATTTATAACTTACAAGACTTAAGAAGCACGTAATGGAATGGACCTACTTTATTTATTAGAAAGCACGTAGTGATATAGATATCATTACGATACATGTGAGCCCATTCCTAAAACACATATAATCTATGTCTCATAGTAGAGACTAAACATCCACAATGGATAGCAATTCACTCAACACTGGAGGTTAACACTCCTCCATCCAATGCCGGCGCACCGACTGCCGCTGCCACTTAAGGTAGTGACGCTATCACCTAGACAATTACCCGTGTTATACATTCTAGCAGTTTGACCAGTGTAAGTAAATCGATAACCACCCATATACAAAAGGTTGTTGCATCCACAGCGATATGTTTGAGATTCGCCGTTGCAACCTGATAAGCGATACACTGTGAACGAACTTGCATTTGCCAATTCACTTGCTACAGCCATGAGGACGAAGGCCGTGAATAGCAAGGAGAGTGAGTTCTTAGTACTAGATGCCATTGCTTAGCAAAGGAGCTTGTTAACTCAGTAATTTAGGTTGGACTGCCTTTAGAAAATAGAAAACAAAATGAGAATCTTTAGGTTTCTTGAAAATGTGTGTTTTCTTCTTAAGTTAGATGCGCGTATTTGTAGTTAAATGTTTCAAGGAAACGTGCATAGAAAAAACTAGCAGTGCATAATATCGTAAACGGATATGCACAGATATGATGGCTGCTTCAAAAAGAAAAATAATTAAAAAAAAGATACGATGGGAAAACTGGTGGATAGTTCATATGATGACGAAGAAGGCGGCTAGAAATAATCCGCCAAAGCCATCGAAAAAGTGTCCCAGGCCAGTTTTAATACAGAAGTAGTGATCTTTTACCAACCAAACACGAAAGAAAAAACAAAGAGGTTTTTGTTTCGACCCAAGAAAACCAAGGACATTATGAATTCTTAGACTAGTAAAATGTACGGCTAGGATACTACGTCTATGAATTCATAATTTTCCAGTTGTAAATCGACAAGAAAATCCGGAATGAATATTTGAAGTGAATTTTATACCCAATTCAAAATGAATAATGAGTATATGTATCATTTTATACTCGAATTCAAATATAATATAAATTCATTCTCGATTTCAGAATGGGTATGGTTTTTATACCGATTGCAAAATGTTAAGTTGATATTCGATGTCAACATAAGTATAATGCTATACCAGATTTCAAAATAAGTACAAAGCTTTAAGCGATTTCAAAATAAATATAAGTTAATACTCAGTTTTAAAATGTTTATCACTATGTACTCGATTTCAAAAGTACAGGTTCATACTCAATTTAAGATCGAGTATGAAGTGATACTAATTCTTAAGACTACTCATTTTATGAGTATTTGTATGTACTCAACCTTAAAATGAGTTCAACTATACACATTTTCCATATACAATATAGGCTCATTAAGGCTGGAATTATGCTGAATCTTTAGCCATAAAGTAGGTATACGAATCGGAAATGTTGAATATTTAGCTCTAAAGCAGGTATACAATGAAAAATTAGGAAATCCAAATCGTAAATATATGTTTACAGTTAGGAATTCCTAGTCGCATGCATTTCTGATTATCATGAAAAAAAAGACAGAGGTTGTGTTACGACAAGGTTTTCCCTGCCTAACTTATCATATGGCTGGGAAACCCAGCCGCAATTTGTTCTGAAAATACAAAAAAAAAATACACTTTCGGCTGGGAGTACTTTATTTTCCACCGAAAAGTGTTGATTTTGGTTGGGTCGACAACATATCCAAACCGTAACCCCTAAAAAACCCAGAATTTTTATGACTTTTAACGGATTTGAATCAATCAAAACTGTAACGGGGACATTTTATAAGGTTTTTTTGACTATTTTTCAGGATATATTTTATCATTTTCTTCAAAAAATTTAATCAAATTGCCCTTCTCCTTCTCGAGCAAAAAAAAAAAAAAAAAAAAAAAAACACACGAAAGTTTTGACTTTCAAAAGTTTAATCTAATGATTGGAATAATCCTTTCACTAATCTAAATTAGTTTAGTTAATCATCCTAATTAATATTAATTTAATTAAAGTTAGATATTACTGAAAATAGGTGGATAAAGGGTTCTATGGATTACTATTTCATGACCCTATACAGTCCCAAAAAACCCAGCTGTTTAAAGCCTCGATAATAGGATTCTCGGGAAAACATGCATTGTAGAGTATTGATTTTACTGCGCATGCACTCTCTGTGTTACCTGTGAATGAGATAAGCAAGCCAACTGGCCGATTTCTCCTCCTGTTCTTAATATCTTCTTCCGTTACAATTTATCCCCTGATCTTCTCTTCTTACATCCCTCCTCTGATCTTTATGAGGAAATAAAAGCGATTTTCTATAAAGACACAGTAATAAGTTCATCGGACGTTACATGCAACAACTTCCTTTCGATTGCTGCACTATATATAAAGGGATCTGCATCCCGATTTTGAATTCAATTTTTGGTTTTTCCTATTTCTCATCTTGGGTTTTGAATTCTAGGATATTGAAATTTTTGGTTTTTCCTATAGTATATTCCTGTTTAATTCATGTTCTGAGATTTGTTTATTTTTGTATGTTTTTCTCGCAGCTTGCGCAGTTGTCCCCTGATCTGAGCAGAAGTGCAAAAACCTAATCTTCTTTTTGTATTTTCAATGTATCTTAGCTTGGTTAAGCTATTGATTCATGTGTCTGCTTTATGGCTTTTGATTTTAGGAATTTCTGTCTTGCAATACATCTTTAATTTTTCATTTTTGTGTTTTACTTGCGGCTTTCCATTCATGTAAGCAGATTCCTAAAATTTTATTTTTGCAGCTTGCGTGTAACTCTCGCCGTACAGGTTTGTGAAACAAGCTATATATATCACAAAACCATATGTTTTTTTGCTGGTGTGCAAGAGTATTTCAGGTACATATTTTGGCTTTTCTCATTTTTTTATTGACCGGTTGAAAAAGTACATAAACTATTTCACCATACGTTATCATTATTTTGGTGATCTATTTTTCTCTTTGTTTCTCTTTGGTGGTGTTAGCCATATACGTGGTTGATTTTAATGGGGTATCAATACTTTGCGGAACACAAGTGAAAGGACCCATGGGTTTCAGTGAGTTTTAAGTCTGTGTGCATTTGTAGGTTGGTTTTTCATCCCTCTCATGTCGTTGCTACACATAGAGGTCTACAATCCTATCTCATTAAAGTATTATGCATTATCTTTTATTTTCCAGCAGAGGCATAGAAGAAATCATTCTATTGGTGCACCTTCCTAACATGGTTAAGCATTCGGATGACAATTAATTACGATCAATGAAGCATTAATACGAAGCTTCTTATATTTTGATGTGATATTTCCACTTAATAATAACAAATTTGAGGTCCAGGGAGACTCTTAAAGGATGAAATTCAAGTGGATCCTCATGTTATCGTGCTATATCTTTGCTATACTAAACATTCAGAAAATCATCAGATTTCTAAACATCTTGGATAATTCAATTGTCTTCATGACTGTGTTCAATTGATTATTATTTTTTATTTTTTTGGGGTTCTAGACTTTGTTGATTCCTGTCTAAATTTGTAAATTTGTAAATGACTTTGCTGACTGAAAGATGAGAAAGAAAAGTATTTCATCACAGGTAAAAGTAGTAAAACTTCCTAGGAAAATGATGGTTTGGTTTCTTAGGGAGAGTTGTTGATGAATGGGTTCATTTATTACTGAAAGATAGATCTCAAGCCAGTAGCAGTTCGTGTTCATTTCTTATTTTGCCGGCAGGTTGTTAGTTTCAGAAATTTGGTTAAGCATGATAGAGTGTGTACATTATAAAGGGATCTGCATCCCGATTTTGAATTCAATTTTTGGTTTTTCCTATTTCTCATCTTGGGTTTTGAATTCTAGGATATTGAAAATTTTGGTTTTTCTTATAGTATATCCCTGTTTAATTCATGTTCTGAGATTTGTTTATTTTTGTATGTTTTTCTCACAGCTTGCGCAGTTGTCCCCTGTTCTGAGCAGAAGTGCAAAACCATAATCTTCTTTTTGTATTTTAAATGTATCTTAGCTTGGTTAAGCTATTGATTCATGTGTCTGCTTTATGGCTTTTGATTTTAGGAATTTCTGTATTGCAATATATCTTTAATTTTTCATTTTTGTGTGTTACTTGCGGCTTTCCATTCATGTGAGCAGATTCCTAATCTTATATTTTTGCATCTTGCGTGTAACTCTTGCCGTACAGGTTTGTGAAACGAGATATATATATCACAAAACAATATGTTTTTTTGTTGGTGTGCAAGAGTATTTCAGGTACATATTTTGGCTCTTCTTATTTTTTTATTGATCGGTTGAAAAAGTACATAAACTATTTCACCATATGTTATCATAATTTTGGTGATCTATTTTTCTCTTCGTTTCTCTTTGGTGTTGTTAGCCATATACGTGGTTGATTTCAATGGGATAACAATACTTTGCGGAACACAAGTGAAAGTACCCATGGGTTTCAGTGAGTTTTAAGTCTGTGCGCATTTGTAGGTTGGTTTTTCATCCCTCTCATGTCTTTTCTACACATAGAGGTCTACAATCCTATCTCATTAAAGTATTATGCATTATCTTTTCTTTTCCAGCAGAGGCATAGAAGAAATCATTCTCTTGGTGCACCTTTCTAAAATGATTAAGCATTCGAATGACAATTAATTACGATAAATGAAGCGTTAATACTAAGCTTCTTATATTTTGATGTGATATTTCCACTTAATAATAAAAAATTTGAGGTCCGGGGAGACTCTTAAAGGATGAAATTCAAGTGGATCCTCATGCTATCGTGCTATATCTTTGCTATACTAAACATTCAGAAAATCATCAGAGTTCTAAACATCTTGGGTAATTCAATTGTGTTTATGATTGTGTTCAATTGATTATTATTTTTTATTTTTTGGGGGTTCTATACTTTGTTGATTCATGTCTAAATTTGTAAATCTGTAAATGACTTTGCTGAATGAAAGTTGAGAAAGAAAAAGTATTTCAACAAAGGTAAAAATAGTAAAACTCCCTAGGAAAATGATGGTTTGGTTTCTTAGGGAGAGTTGTTGATGAATGTGTCCATTTAGTACTGAAAGATAGATCTCAAGCCAGTAGCATTCGTGTTCATCTCTGATTTGGCCGGCAGGTTGTTATCTTCAGACATTTGGTTAAGCATGATAGAGTGTGTACATTATAAAGGGATCTGCATCCCGATTTTGAATTCAATTTTTGGTTTTTCCTATTTCTCATCTTGGGTTTTGATTTCTAGGATATTGAAAATTTTGGTTTTTCCTATAGTATATTCCTGTTTAATTCTTGATTTGAGATTTGTTTAATTTTGTATGTTTTTCTCGCAGCTTGCGCAGTTGTCCCCTGATCTGAGCAGAAGTGCAAAAACCTAATCTTCTTTTTGTATTTTCCATGTATCTTAGCTTGGTTAAGCTATTGATTCATGTGTCTGCTTTATGGCTTTTGATTTTAGGAATTTCTGTATTGCAATACATCTTTAATTTTTAATTTTTGTGTTTTACCTGCGGCTTTCCATTCATGTGAGAAGATTCCTAATCTTATATTTTTGCAGCTTGCGTGTAACTCTCGCCGTACAGGTTTGTGATACAAGCTATATATATCACAAAACCATATGTTTTTTTGCTGGTGTTCAAGAGTATTTCAGGTACATATTTTGGCTTTTCTCACTTTTTTATTGATCGGTTGACAAAGTACATAAACTATTTCACCATACGTTATGATAATGTTGGTGATCTATTTTTCTCTTTGTTTCTCCTTGGTTGTGTTAGCCATATACGTGGTTGATTTCAATGGGGTATCAATACTTTGCGGAACACAAGTGAAAGTACCCATGGGTTCAGTGAGTTTTAAGTCTTTGCGCATTTGTAGGTTGGTTTTTCATCCCTCTCATGTCGTTTCTACACATAGAGGTCTACAATCCTATCTCATTAAAGTATTATGCATTATCTTTTCTTTTCCAGCAGAGGCATAAAAGAAATCATTCTCTTGGTGCACCTTTCTAAAATGATTAAGCATTCGAATGACAATTAATTACGATAAATGAAGCGTTAATACTAAGCTTTTTATATTTTGATGTGATATTTCCACTTAATAATAACAAATTTGTGGTCCGGGAAGACTCTTAAAGGATGAAATTCAAGTGGATCCTCATGGTATCGTGCTATATCTTCGTTATACTAAACATTCATAAAATCATCAGAGTTCTAAACATCTTCGGTAATTTAATTGTATTTATGACTGTGTTCAATTAATTATTATTTTTTACTTTTTTGGGGGGTTCTAGATTTTGTTGATTCCTGTCTGAATTCTAAATCTGTAAATCACTTTGCTGAATGAAAGTTGTAAAAGAAAAGGTATTTCATCACAGGTAAAAGTCGTAAAACTCCCTAGGAAAATGATGGTTTTGTTTCTTAGGGAGAGTTGTTGATGAATGGGTCCATTTAGTACTGAAAAATAGATCTCAAGCCAGTAGAAGTTTGTTTTCATCTCTGATTTGGCCGGCAGGTTACTAGTTTCAGACATTTGGTTAAGCATGATAGAGTGTGTACATTATAAAGGGATCTGTATCCCGATTTTGAATTCATTTTTTGGTTTTTCCTTTTTCTCATCTTGGGTTTTGAATTCTAGGATATTGAAAATTTTGGTTTTTCCTATTTTATATTCCTTTTTAATTCATGTTCTGAGATTTGTTTATTTTTGTATGTTTTTCTCGCAGCTTGCGCAGTTGTCCCCTGAGCAGAAGTGCAAAAACCTAATCGTCTTTTTGTATTTTCAATGTATCTTAGCTTGGTTAAGATATTGATTCATGTGTCTGCTTTATGGCTTTTGATTTTAGGAATTTCTGTATTGCAATACATCTTTAATTTTTCATTTTTGTGTTTTACTTGCGGCTTTCCATTCATGTGAGCAGATTCATAATCTTATATTTTTGCAGCTTGCGTGGAACTCTCGCCGTACAGGTTTGTGAAACAACCTATATATATCACAAAACCATATGTTTTTTTTGCCGGTGTGCAAGAGTATTTCAGGTACATATTTTGGCTTTTCTCATTTTTTTATTGATCGGTTGACAAAGTACATAAACTATTTCACCATACGTTATGATAATTTTGGTGATCTATTTTTCTCTTTGTTTCTCTTTGGTTGTGTTAGCCATATATGTGTTGATTTCAATAGGGTATCAATACTTTGCGGAACACAAGTGAAAGTACCCTTGGGTTTCAATGAGTTTTAAGTCTGTGTGCATTTGTAGGTTGGTTTTTCATTCCTCTTATGTCGTTTCTACACATAGAGGTCTACAATCCTATCTCATTAATGTATTATGCATTATCTTTTCTTTTCCAGCAGAGGCACAGAAGAAATCATTCTCTTGGTGCACCTTCCTAAAAAGGTTAAGCATTGGAATGACAATTAATTACGATCAATGAAGCGTTAATACAAAGCTTCTTATATTTTGAAGTGATATTTCCACTTAATAATAACAAATTTGAGGTCCGGGGAGACTCTTAAAGGATGAAATTCAAGTGGATCCTCATGCTATGGTGCTATATCTTTGCCGTCGTTTGGCGTCAAGCAAATGGTAAATTCAAACTTCACCATGTAAAAACACTTAATAATGATGTACTGTTACTGGGAAGAGTTGCACTCTTTAAACTTTTAGCATATTTGCGTACTGCGAGGTATCAGTAAACCTGACATGAATTTCCTCTTCTCATGTCATCTCTTAAGATGCTTCTTATCCCCCAGATTTGGCCCCAGAAAGTGATCCAACTCTTACCAGTGGGGCAAAATCTATGGCTTAAAATGTGACCTATTGGGGGACTAATTTGGGGGATGTATAACACTGTTGATCTTATCTGTGAGATTCTTTTACACCTTCCTCATATAGGGATGCTTAGATTTTTTGACAATGCTGGACAGAAGATTATACATTCTCCAATTTGTAGCTAAAGCTTGCGTGCATCATTCCTCGCTAAATGAAGATCCAAGGGAGGTTGTATATCCAGATAGTTCTAACAGAAACTGTGTAGTTCTGCACTGATCTTTTTAATGCTAATTTAGTTTATTTTTTAAGGAGTTCACTCGTATTTTTTCATTCTTTCTAATCTCAATTTTTTCTGTTTTTTTCTTTTGTAGAAAGAAATTTTTAATGTCAATATATTTTTTTCCCTGTGAGTTGTTAGCTTTTAAATGTGGCAGCTTGATTTTTATTGGAAAAATGGCATATCAGATTATGCATACTATTAGGGAAATAGTGTGACGTAAGTTGTTATCGTTGAACATAAGCTATTTCTCACCCGGACGGGAACATGTGTTAGTGGCTGCGAGGACAAAATCTTGGGCATGTTTGGGAATGAAGAAAGGTGCAACTTCGATGGACATTTTATTCCTCCCTATTGAAACGATGTATCAGCTTACTGGAACTGTTTTCTTTA
Organism: Papaver somniferum; assembly: GCF_003573695.1. Lineage (NCBI taxonomy): Eukaryota > Viridiplantae > Streptophyta > Magnoliopsida > Ranunculales > Papaveraceae > Papaver > Papaver somniferum. Next base: position 3,273,987 of record NW_020632152.1, read on the forward strand.
GTCATGCACCATATGAATCATGTTGTGCCTCACACTCAATAGTTTAATGTATCTATTTTGTATTGTTGGAAGTTAAACCAAGATATGGTGATTTTTTCCGTATGTTGATCCTGTCCAAGTGGATCAACTGCTGAAGTTGACGCAGTCAAGTTGGATCAACACACGTTGCTGACACACTGTGCGATATTTGGAAGTTCGGGTTAACTAGAAGAGCAAGTTGTGTCGGTTGCTTGTTTTAGAGTATTGTTATGTTTAGAGTTTTTGTGTTTCTAGAAGTGTGTTTATTTAGAGTTTGATTTTATTAGGTAAGTACTTTGAGTGATCATCAAGTTTGTGAGACTATAAGTAGGCTATTGAGCCATAAGAATTGTACACCAAACTGAGTAATCGCTTCCGCGTTGTGCTCTCCTCTCTCTTGCTCGATCCTACATTTGGTATCAGAGCAAGGTGAGAGGAAGGGAGAGGAGAAGTAGAGAGTTAGAGAATTCATGTGTTCTAGAAGTTGCGCCAAGTTCAGGTTATAAAGTTACTGCTACGTGATTCGTTGGATGTCAAGCAGTGTTCGTGTATGTCTTGAAGAAAAAGTGACATCACAAAGAGAGATAGATGCTGATGTTGCTGCTCTAGGTTCGGTTGATGTGCTGATGCTGTGATAAAGTATTGCTGATGGTGTTAACTAATGCTAATTTACTTGGAAGGTAAAAAACTGATCCTGATGCCGAGTTTTAGTGATTGTGATGGTGATTCATAAAAGCTCAGGGAGAAGAATAATGTTTATTGATGAGTACTCAGGCTGAGAAGGTTTTCCGTAGCTGATTAGAGCTGCAACAGATAATGCTAGCTGGTGTGAAGATTTTTGAGATTACGTGAAGCAACAGGTGGTACTGAATTGATCTTGGTGGTGCTGATTGTTGCATCTTCTCCATTCACTATCGGCTAAACCTAGGGTGGTCGAGTTCGTTAAAAAAAAAATAACAGCAAAAAATTTTGGAGCCGTGAAAATAGCTAACTTGAAGAGGCTGTTGCCAATGGTCTGTGGCATCTTTTCCGTCAGTTGTGAGCCATCGTGTGGACGATATTTAGAAGTTGTGATGAACAAAAAATTGCTTGCATTAATGGTGGACGATAATCATGATTGATAGTATTTTGCTATGATGATGGTGATGAGTCTGATGACATGGGTCGATCGATGGGTTTGGTATTGTTTGAAAGGATTAATGGCGTTAGTGTGTTGTCGAGTTTGCTAGACTAGAATCTAGTCTGGTCTGTTTCTCGTCAGTATTTATGTCCGTAACAGGATTGATGTGATTCATGGTTGATGAAGCAGACTGTATTCTACCGGAGATTAAACAGAGTATGGTGATCGTAGTTGAGGTGCGTAAAAAAAAAAAAAAAAAGTGGAGAACGTGTTTGTTTGGTTAGTGATGGGGAATGCATCACAGTTTATGATAGATGTGTTACAGAAATTGGAATATCTGCCAAGTGTGACAGAATGATGTTACACTTATCAACAGAAGTGTTACTGAAGAATTGTTACAGATGTGTAACAGAATAAACTGTCACAGTTTGTAACAGTATGTGTGACAAAAGGCTTATGACAGGTATATGTGTGACAGTTTCAAAGGTGTTGCGAAAAGCTGTGAAAGGTAGTGTGGTAGTAAACAAGGGTTGTTGTGGCAGAGCATTGAAGGATTTTAGAAGGTGAAGAAGCTTTGGGTGAGTGGTTGTTTAAAGGGTTAAGTCATGAATTCGAAATCAATGAGGATGGAGTATCAAAGCTTGTATTGCAGTCAAGAAGGATTGGTACAGTTTGATGGCGAATCAAAGGTATTTCAGTAAAACTGGTACGGTTTGATTAAGTTGACTAGAATCCAGAAACTTAGAATGACAAAGGTAAGTTAGGTGGTTATGTTTGAGCTTAAGGGAGGATGGTATCATGTTAAGCTCAAACATAGAGATTGAAGAGTTTGTGGCAGAAACTTGGAAGTCTTACAAAGTGTGGCAGACTTTGTGTTAGTTATTGCTTGTGGCAGAAGCGTAACAAGAGAAAGATTGTGAGAGAATCTTGAAAAGAAAAGAAGTGTGAAGGTTTCGTAACAATAGCGTGACTGGAACAAAGAAGAAAAGAAGAATAAACAACAAGGTTGTGAAGAAGGAGAAGTTAATCACCAGGTGGTGATGAGAGAGTGTTGAGTTTGAGACGTCACAAGGTTGTGAGCGTGAAACAAGATTGTAGGCGAGTAAAGTCTAAAAGTTGAGTGAAGCAATCCCAGTGTGGATTTGGCTAAAAGTTGAGTGAAGCAATCCCAGTGTGGATTTGGCTAAGAGTTGTGTGAAGAAATCCCAGTGGGGATTTGGCTAGAGAAGTGAAGAAATTCCAGTGTGGAATTTGAAGACTGTGGAAATCCTGCCCGTAAAGTAGGTAAACAAGAGTTGAGTGGATGAGCTACAATGCTCTATTATGAGTGTGTTTTTGTGTTTGATTAGCAAGTTGTATAGAGCACAAAGAGGTGTTTCTAGCTTGCTAAAAGGTTTGTGTTCTGCTGCGATGAAGAAGAATGTGAAAGAAGTTTGTGATCATTGTTATGGTATGATATTAATACGAAGTGAGTGTTTGATGATTGTTGTTAAGAAGATTGGTTTGTTAGCTAAGTTAGTTGTGGTTTGTGAATTGAGTTTTTTAATGATGACGGAATTCTGGAATGAGAAAAGACAAGAACGTGTTAACATTTATCAATAGATCAAGAAGAGGAATGGAAAATGAGAAAAGACAAGGACGTGCAAACGTCGATCAATGTAAAAAGAGGGTTACGGAATTCTCGTTGAATGATATCTTGGTTTAAGGGAGGATGTTGGAAGTTAAACCAAGATATGGTGATTTGGTCCGTGGATCAACATATGATGTTGATCCTGTCCAAGTGGATCAACTGCTGCAGTTGACGCAGTCAAGTTGGATCAACACACGTTGTTGACACACTTTGCGATATTTCGAAGTTCGGGTTAACTAGAAAAGCAAGTTGTGTCGGTTGCTTGTTTTAGAGTTTTATTATGTTTAGAGTTTCTTGTGTTTCTAGAAGTGTGCTTTATTTAGAGTTTGATTTTATTAAGTAAGTACTTTGAGTGATCATCAAGTTTGTGAGACTATAAGTAGGCTATTGAGTCATGAGAATTGTACACCAAACTGATTATCAATGTAATCGTTTTATTGCTTCCGCGTTGTGCTCTTCTCTCTCTTGTTCGATCCTACATGTATTCATCAAACATTTAAAACTTCTATTTTTATCTTTCACGAAAATTTCGAGGTGTGTTCATAAACAACTAAAATGGGGATGTATTGTACTGCTATTTTGCTGCCCTCTTCAGTAACTAAGATGTAGATATGTATATTAGTAATACTGTTTCACTATTCCATGCACTTTGGAAGTTTAGATAAATCTCACTTTACTCGATCAGTAACTAAGATGTAGATATGTATATAATGATGAATATGGACGTATTACAGACCTAAATTAAACAGTATTGCACCGGGCTGTAACAGGCTTTCGCCTCCTAGGGATACAGTCAAGCTTGGACAGTATTTTAGGATATCATATAAAGAGATAAATTAAACAGTAGCCCGGGGCGTGCACGGGTCATATACCAGTCATTGAGAAGAAAATATCGTAAACGAATATGCTTTTTTCATTCAACAATGTCGGCCAGAAATTATAAACCAAAGCCGTAGGCAAAGTGCCCCAGCTTTAATGCAGTAGTAATGATATTTTTATTTCGACTAGATTCACTGTTAAAGTCCGACTTTAGATTTTAATTTATTTCGACTTTTAGTATTCACTGTAGTAGTATTATATCATTGATTGAAAGACAAAAGTCTGATTTCTTTCTTACACAATTAAAGCAATGCAGTCTTGCATTTATACAAGTTCTGAAAATCAAGATAAGAGCTGTCCTCACATGACAGGCTGTGAACAACTCATACTTAGCCAATAAGAGGCATTTCTCACACACTCTGCTACACGTGAGAACTCAAAGAGATTCTCAGCTATTAGCCCCCCTCAAGCTGGAGGTTATGATTAGAGAGAACCTTTAGCTTGTCTCTGAGTGTAGAAAATCGTGGCCCTGCCAGACCCTTGGTGAGAATGTCTGCAATTTGATCCCAAGTGGAAATATATGTGACCTGAATGTTTTTGTTCTGAACAAGTTCTTTGACAAAATGATAGTCAATGGCCAGATGTTTCATTTTACTGTGAAATACTGGATTAGATGACAAAGAGACTGCACTTTGATTGTCACAGGATATCAATGGTGGAGCAGGAAGTAAGAGATGAAGATCCTTAAGTAGCTGACAAACCCAAACAATTTCTGTTGTTGTGTTGGCTAGAGACCTGTATTCTGATTCAGTGGAACTTCTTGAGACACTACCTTGTCTTTTGCTAGACCAAGAAATTGGATTAGGACCAAAAAATATACAAAAACCTCCTGTAGATCTTCTTGTATCAATTGTTCCTGCCCAGTCAGCATCACTGAATCCATGTAAAGTAAGAAGTCCTTTGGAAAACAGTATTCCATAGTCTAAAGTGCCTTTGATGTATCTTAGAATTCTCTTGGATGCTATAAAATGTTGATCAGTAGGAGCCTGCATATAAAGACACACCTGATTTACTGCAAAACCAATTTCAGGTCTTGTCCAAGTAAGATATTGTAGAGCACCTACTAATGATCTGTATTCACTTGGATCTTCTAATGGGATACCAGTTGAAGCAGTGAGTGAAATAGACAGTGAGACTGGTGTATTGCAGGGCTTAGCACCAGTCATATTAAATTTCTCCAATAAGTCCAATGCATACTTAGTTTGACTAAGAAAGAGATTTTCTGAATTTCTTTTCACCTGAATACCAAGAAAATAATGAAGAGAACCCAAGTCTTTGATAGGGAAGTATGCCTTAAGATGATTGATAAACTGAGAAATATATTCAGTTGAATTCCCAGTGATAATAATGTCATCTACATAAACCAGAAGTACTGTAATCCTTGAGCCAAACTTTTGAACAAATAAGGAAGCATCTGCTAATGAAGGTTTGAAGTCATGAGTAAGAAGAATTTGTAACAATTTATCATACCAAGCTCTGGGAGCTTGCTTCAGACCATATATAGATTTATGTAGTTTACATACATAATGTGGTTTTGTTTGATCAACAAAGCCTGGAGGTTGTTGCATATAAACATCTTCAGCTAAATCCCCATGTAAAAAAGCATTACTAACATCCAATTGTTTCATAACCCAATTGAAGTGAACTGCCAATGAAATTATGAGTCTAATGGTTGTTGGTTTAGCTACAGGACTGAAAGTTTCTGTATAGTCAATTCCTTCTTGTTGATGAAAACCTTTGGCAACCAGTCTAGATTTACATTTATCTAAAGAACCATCAGCCTTATATTTGATTCTAAAGACCCACTTACAGCCTACAACATTATAGGATGGATCTGGTGCAACAAGTGTATATGTTCCTGCATCCTTAAGTGTTGTATGTTCTTCTTCCATAGATTGTTTCCATTGAGGTATTTTTATTGCCTTAGAATAACAAGTAGGTGTTGGTGGTGGTATATCAGAAGTAAAATGTGCTGACAGAACATATTTTGTATTAAAGACTTTGGGTTTAAAAATACCTCTTTTACCCCTTGTAACCATGGAGTGTGTATTAGCCAGTGAAGAAATATCAGAAGCTGAAGTATGTTCAGATATTATTGTAGTGGAAGTATCAGATGACTTAATAATATGTGAAGGATCAGTAGAAGCTGCTGGTGAGGTTGATGTTGCAGATGTTGGTGCAGATATCTTGACATATGGAGCTGTAGAAGTAGTATCAGTTAATGCTGGTGAATTGGTAATGTCAGGAAGTATTGTATCTGAAGATCTCAATGGGAAGAAAGTCTCATTAAAAACCACATGTCTAGAGATGTATACTTTCCCTGTTTTAATATCTAAACATCTGTATCCTTTGTACATAGAACTGTAACCAATACAAACACAGTGTACACTCCTTGGTTGAAGTTTATGTGTAGTATATGGTCTTATCCATGGAAAACATGATGAACCAAAAGATCTGAAGAAGGAATAATCTGGTTTCTGACCAAACATCTTTTCAAAAGGAGATAAGTAATCCAGACTTCTGACAGGCAGTCTATTAATCACATAATTGGCTGTAAGAAAAGAATCAACCCAAAATTTTTCTGACAGACCTGATTGAATTAAGAAAGTTCTCCCTGTGTCTACAAGATGTCAATGTTTGGATTCAGCCAATCCATTTTGTTCTTGAGTGTAAGGACAAGAAACTTCATGAGTAATTCCATGTGAAATCAAAAATTCTTGTAGTGCATTATTGATGAATTCCCCTCCTCCATCAGTTCTAATTTTAATAATTGAAGTGTGCAGTAACTTTTCAGTCATAGACTTGAAATGTAGAAAAATTTCTTTGAATTCAGATTTTTCAGACAAAGGAAATATCCAACAGAATCTTGAATAGTCATCTATGAGGTTAACATAATATCTGAAGCCATTTGAAGATGTTACAGGACTAGGACCCCATAAGTCCATATGCACTAGTTCTAGTGGAGATTGAGCCCTATGTGAAGACAGAGTAAAGGGCAATTTATGACTTTTCCCTAGATGACAGTCATTACAAAATAGTGGTGTTTTGACTAAACTAGACAATTGCATATCTCTGCACACCTTTTGAAGTACTTGAAATGATGGATGAGCCAATCTTTGATGCCAAATTGTAGTTGAATTCTTGTTGCTAAAGAGAGCTTTATTCTTAGTAGTCTTGGTAAAATTCACTGGATATAATCCTCCTTTATGTGGCCCTTGTAAAATGATCTTCCCAGTTGAGTAATCCTTAACAACAAAACCAATAGAATCAAAAGTAATAGAACAGTTGTTGTCACTAGTGAACTTATGTACTGATAATAAGTTTTGAGATGATTTTGGAACAAGAAGCACATTGTTTAGATTAAAAGAATGAGAGGAAGCTGTTTTAGACACATGACCAATATGAGTAATTGGCATACCTTCTCCATTAGCTGTTTGAATCTCATCAGTTCCTTCAAAAGTTGTTGTTTCAAGCAGTTCAGTTTCATTATTAGTGATATGACTATTTGCTCCAGAGTCAGCATACCAAGGATTTTCACCCATGATATTGGCAGTAGCAAGCATGGCACTGAGGTTGTGAGGTGTATAGTTGTTCTGATAGGCAAAATTTAATCTATGTCTACATTCCAAAGCAAGATGACCAGTTTTATTGCAAATCTGACAAATCTTGTCAGATATTGGTGGTGGTGCAGAAGATGAAGAAGTTGAACTATAGTGAGGTTTTGAATGAAAATGAGGTGATGTTGTGGATGAAGAAGCAGAATGCATCTGAAATTGAGAATAACCTCTTGGATAAAAAGATGAGGGTGGTCTGATATAGCCAGAGTATGGAACTGCAGGTCTTGAAGAATTATGATAACCTCTGCCATTACTTTTATAATTTTGAACAAAAGGTCTTGTAGCAGCAAATGCCTTTGAATTGGCCTCATTGAGTAGATTCTTTTGCTTATTTGTAACAACTATTTCTTCAGTAAGAAGCAAATTGTGGAGTTCCTTTGAAGAGATTGGTGGATTTCGAATACGAATAGATGTACAGAAAGAACTATAATCTTGGCCTAACCCATTGAGTATAGTAACAACTAATTCATCATCATGAATTTGTGAACCAGCAGCAAACAATTCATCTGTTATTTTCTTGATTTCACTTAGGAAGGTAGAAACTGTACCTGACCCAAGTTTTGTGGATTGAAGTTTGAGACGAAGTTGAATTGAATGTGTAGATGAACTTCTTGCATATCTTGAATCAATATTATCCCATAAATCTTTTGAAGATTCTGCTCCAACAACGTATGGAATTACAGATTCAGAGATAGACATCTGAATCCATAGTACAAGAGTAGTATCATCATCATGCCAAGCTGTATATCCAGGATTGACTCCATTATTGAGCAGATAAGGTGGACATGGTAAAGATCCATCAAGAAAACCATTTACTCTATATCGTCGCAGAAGTGGTAGAAGAAGTGATTTCCAGGTAAGAAAATTGTCATCTTTTAATTTGTAACTGAGTATTTGTGAAATTTGATTGAGAGGAACTTGAGAGATTCTTGATTCATATGTTGCCATTGAGTGATTGAATTGAGAAACTGATTTAAAGTTTTGAATGTTTTAAAGAAACTAGGTCTGAAAAATTATTGAGAATTTGAACTCCATTAATGGCTGATGCGGAAGCCTTATCTGATACCATAGTAGTATTATATCATTGATTGAAAGACAAAAGTCTGATTTCTTTCTTACACAATTAAAGCAATGCAGTCTTGCATTTATACAAGTTCTGAAAATCAAGATAAGAGCTGTCCTCACATGACAGGCTGTGAACAACTCATACTTAGCCAATAAGAGACATTTCTCACACACTCTGCTACACGTGAGAACTCAAAGAGATTCTCAGCTATTACACTGCTGAAATCCAACATATTTCACGAGCATGAATATCAAAACAAATTTCCTTTTGTCCCAGCTTGTCCCTTTCTGTTAAGAGTACAATGTATGCATAGTAAAACATTTTGCATGGATCACCAACTTATGAGTACTAGCCAAGCAATGGGGTGTTTTGGGCACATGGGTTATTGCAAACCTATTTTTTGGGACCTCACTCTGCTTCGAAAATTTGTTAAATGCCCGCACTAGTCTTGCTCGTGCCTAGGGTGTAGCAGCGAGACACATGTGATTTTGTCTTGCATATTATCTCAGTGATGCAAGTGACGTATGAAAGCTCCCAAAACTTACAATCTGGTGGTTTCTTTTGTTGCTAATGTCCAATTTACAATAGGTGTACGCCAACATCGCATAGCTCAATATGTAATTGAAAACATCGGTATTGGATATGGTCTTTTCGTTGACGATGGATGAGGATGTGCGTATATTATTGATTAACTGAAAGGAAGGCAATAGATATGATGGCAAAAACTTCAACAAAGTCGGCCAGAAATTATCAGTCAAGCCATTGACTAAGTGTCTCAGCTCTAACGAAATAATAGAAGGTCTGATCTCCTTTTCTGTACTCTGTGCGATCATTTAATTAGGCATGTTATCTCCTCACAAGTATACTTTCTAGTCCATGTTCTCTGAATAAAATAGATTCAACGGTGACATCAGAGGTCCACATGTATGAAATGTTGATCGATTATCAAGATCGAAGCAAGAAATAAACATATTTTACTAATTTCATCAAACATATACTCATAATACATGCATGCATTCCTATTGAATTTTCTAACTGTATACATTTCGTACTGTAGAATCCAGGTGGAGCTCTTTTTTGTTTGGATTATTGAGACTTTCACCAAAAAATCTTAAGAAATCATTAAACAAAAAGAGACGCAGAGGTCAACCAAAACTAACATATGGGAGGAATGTGTCAAAAAAGCTAGTTTCGGACAGAAATTTGTGGAATTTAGTGATCCACGTACCAGAACCATAACCTAGGTAGTTCGATTAAGCTTTGTGTACGATAGCATTTACAGGCTAGGACTCTTTAGGAACCCTGGATGAAGGACCTAGAGCTCAGGACTTTGACTCTATAATTTGTTACTTGTTAGCATATATATGTAAAGTTAACTTGGATTTCATTTCTAACTAACCGCAACTTGTTTGGAATGGAGATTTCATTTCTTAAAAATATCTTAAAAGAGAGTATGCTTATTTTCATTGTTATGGATGTGGATGTGGATGTGGATATAATTTTTTCCGCTGATTCACTGAAAGGATGGTCGTCGGTAATTGATATGATGGCAAAAACTTTAACAAAGGCGGGTAAAAATTATCATCGAAAGCCATCGACAAAGCTATAATGCAGTACGTAATAGTCTATTTTTACGTACCACTTGATCATCTAACTTGCAATACGATTACCCTCATTTGTTGGCCATCCCTATTTCACAATTGTTACTAATGAACACCGCTTCACTCGATAGGTAGTATCAAAATATCGAGAGTCGATATATTTTTTTCTTGGTTTAATTGAAAGGATGGTGATAGGTACTAGAGGTATAAAACGTGTCAGCCCGGCACACGAAGTCGCATGCTTCACGTGTCATGAGCCATGCTGTGCTAACCATTTAAACGTGTTGTGCCGTGCTGTGCTTTACTAGTCAAAAGCTAGGCACAACACAGTCCACGGACACAGCACACGAATAAACGTGTTGTGCCGTGCCGTGCTGGCACACGTGTTATAAATAATTTGAAATATTTAATGTATATATTAAGTCAGATATTATCACGAGATTTTAAATAGACAACATATTATTTAAAATTATTTCAAGTAAAATTAACAAATTTATTCAATAAAAGAAATAGTCCGTCAAATATAAAATTGGATCATTGTCATGTAAATTAATGTTCTAATCAAATATAAGGTAACGACATTATAACAACGATATTGGAATATATTTTCCAAATATTTAGGTATTATATTTGTTGTTATAAAAATAAGCCAGCATAAAATGTCAAAAACTAGTTAGAATAGTGACTCTTTTGTGAAAAATACACAAAATGTGATGTATTATGCCTTGTTATATGGTATACTTGTGCATGTTATGACGTGCTTTCTTAACGTGCCGGGTTGGACTGGGCCGCGAGTTTATCCGTGCCGCGTGCTGTGCCGTGCTACTGTGCCAGTTAGGCTAACCCAGCACAGCCCACGAAACTAACGTGCTGGGCCGTGCTGGGCTAAATCACGTGCTGAATTGGGCTCATATTTTAATGTGTTGTGCTGAGCTTTGCTCGTGCTGGCACATCCCAACTTACCCCTCTAATAGGTACGATGGAAAGAACTTCAACAAAGGAAGCCAGAAATTATCAGTCAAGACTGTCCAGCCATCGACAAATTCTGTCAGCTTTACGGAAGTAATAGGTCTGATCTCCCTTTCTGTACTCTGTACTCTGTATGATCATTTAGTTTAGGCATGTTATCTCCACACACAGTAATTTCCAGTCCATGTTTTCTCGCCAGTGTTTATCTATCCCGGTATTTTATTAAGAAAGAAAATTATTTCCAAGTTCCAAATAATAAAAATCGACCGTTAAATCTTTATGGCAATTCCTATGGAACGAACGAACTTGGAGTTTGTTCATTTTGCTCCCGCTATGGAACGAACAAACATGAAAAATGGATGTACAAATCAACAAATCTGATGCTTTGAAAATCGAGATGGACATCCCAGCGCGCGTCTGTGGTAACGACGGGTGATCTTGCTACGAACGTCGGCGTTGCAAGAACCAACGCGCGATCATGCCAGAAACGCCAACGATTTTCTTATTGACGCCGGCAACTCTTGGTTTAACGCCAAGTACAATCCCTGATTATTTTTCTACCTTTTAATCTTATTTTATCTCACTTCATCCTATTTTATCTCACTTAAATATTATTATATTTTATTTTTCATTTTTATCCTACAAAGTATTTTATATTAAAAAGAAATATTAATGGGCCCTAGAAAACTAAAATGGGGCCAAGCCATCTATCAGAAGCGAGATTGGTCGGGATTTTTGGTAGGTCAAGCTAGCATTTTCGTGGTTTAGGCATTTGAAATCTATCCAACAGTCTTCATAGGATTTATTCAATGGAGACATGAAAACTCATTCAAATCAATGTTCTGGTTCACTATGATCAAATGCTTATATGCACAAATTGTAAAAAAAAATAAAATAATGAACATATGTCTACTAAATTGGCTGTAATTTTAACCAAACTCTTTTATAAATCCATATTGGGAGGCCGGAAGGAATCTAATTGATCCCAAAGAGTTTTGAGTTGTGTGTAATATTGAGCAACAGTTTGGTGTTCTTGTTTCAAGGTTGAAATAGACTGTTTGATGGCATATAACTTTGTTGCATTGGACTGAGCAAAACGGCTCTGCAAATCCATCCACATCACATGAGCAGTTTCGAAAGACATCACACTACGACCAATTGCTGGTTCACAAGAATTGCAAACCCAACTGCCAACAAGATCATCGCAGCGTTGCCAGTACGGTATATCGGCTGAAATTTCTGGCTTAACAATTGTGCCCTCGATGTAGCCAAGCTTGGCCTTGGCACTTAAGGCCTTACGAAAACCACGAACCCAAGTGGCATAGTTTTCACTTGTGAGGACGGGTAGATAAAGAATAGTTGTAGGATTGTCTGCTGGATGAACATAATAAGGACTAGAAGGATGAAGGTGAGGATTAGAATCAATACCAGTGTTGTTGTTGCCTGTCGATGAATCATTGTTGTCTCCCATTGATGCTGTTGGAAGAAGAACGAAGGTGCTCGGTAAAGAAGAAAAAAAATAACGTCTGGGAAGAAAAACTTTTTTTTTTTTGTTTGTGATTTGATAAAACCTAGCACGAAGATACCATATTGGATTTATATCCAGAAGACAGTGTTTATAGTTTTCACAACTGTGAATATCTTGTTTATTCTTATTGATATATATAGTGAAGTTACAACAAAATAGGTTACACCAAAATAGAGATATTCTAGGAAATAACTATATTTACGTAAGACTAAGTTTAGGAAAGACCTAGTAAACTGGGAAACCTAATAGACTAAGGAAACATGAGTAACAAGAATATATTTTCTCTAACAATCCAACAACCCGTATCATTCCAGTAAAAATCTGAAACTTAATTTTAACACTTAGATTCAACACTTTCAAAATTAAAACCCAAGTTCTACAGTCTCCTTGCCTTCTCCAATGTTGGCAACTGATCATTCCAATAGTTAAAAAACTAGTTGTTCAGGGAAGTATTTCAAGAATGCATATAGATTCTTGTGCAAAAACATTACCCAAAAAGGGATCACAAATAGTTCAAGAACGTTTCTTTTTTACTTTTAAACTCTGATGTTGAGGTAGTTAAGAATTCTATGTTTTTGGTTATCAAAAGAACACTTTAAGCAAATCCTACGTGAAGATTGGATCCAGCTGAAAGGGGGATATAGTTTGACTGAATTGGGCTTGAGGGGTCGCAGACCTTGGATAACTAAGCAAGGGGTCGCAACTGCACACCCTTGAGGGTTACACCACATTTACAATAACTTTAATGTATAGACAAACCCTGTCATATATATCTGAGAGTTTTGGAGTGTTGGATTTAGGTCATTGCATTTTATCTTTTTCAGCTTTACCTAGGTCATTGGATCGAGTATTGATCGATTTGAGGAACCAACTATAATGAGTGAGATATAATATGTTGTACCAATACTACAAAATAAAAATATAAACCCAGTATCAAATGTGAAAGATACTACACTTTTGGAGAACAATAAAGGATTACGGACCCGTGTGTGTGAACTACTACAAAACTGTTCACACACACATGAATGGGGTCGGTGGTTCCCGCTCCCCAAAAGCAAACAGGGGATCGTATTTTGTGGGATAAGTGTGTGAGTGGGTACGAATAATTATTCGTGGTTTTTTATTACATGGTTCCTATAGAATTTTTGTTTGGAGAAACATCGAATATATTGAGAACGCAACATTCATCTTATTTGTAACTTATATAAGATGCATGTAATGAAACGACCTTACTTTATTTATAACTTATTAGAAGTTTAGGAATCACGTAGTGATATAGCTATCATTACGATACATTACTTGTAAGGCCCATCCTTGAAACACATACATAATGTCTGTCTCATAGTAGAGACAAGACATCCACAATTTAAATCTACTTAACACTGGATGTTAATACTTCTCCATCCAACGCCGCTGCACTGACGGGCATTGCCGTTGAGAGTAGCAACGCTCCCTCCCAGACAATTGCCTGTGTTATATAGCCTAGCAGTTTGCCCAGTGTAAGAAAATGAGTAACCACCCATATATAAGAGGTTTGAGCATCCACAGTTACTATATGTTCGAGTTTCACCGCCGCAACCTCCTAAACGGTATACAGTTATCGAACTTGCATTTGCCAATTCACTTACTACAGCCATGAGAACGAAAGCCATCAATAATATGGAGAGTGAGTTCTTACTGGATGCCATTGCTAAGTGAAGGAGCAAAATGAGATTTTTTTTTTCTTTTTCTTAGTTTTTTAGGTTTCTTGAAACTGTGTGTTTTCTTCTTAAGTTGGATGCCCGTATTTATAGTAAAATGTCGAATGAACGGGACAAGAATAATGAGGGAACGTGCTTGGAAAAACTAGTGGATAGTATCATTGAGAAGAAAATATCGTGAACGAATATGCTTTTTTCATTCAACAATGTCGGCAAGAAACCCGTAGACAAAGTGCCCCAGCTTTAATGCAGTAGTTGTGATATTTTTATTTCGACTAGATTCACTGCTGAAATCCGACTTTCGATTTTAATTTCACGAGCATGCATCTCAAAACGTATTTCCTTTTGTCCCAGCTTGTCCCTTTCTGTTAAGAGTACAATGTAGGCATGGTAAAACATTTTGCATGGATCACTGACTTATGAGTACTAGTGGATTATATTACTTATAGCTAAATGTTTAAAGAACGCTTCATGAATGAGGGAACGTGCATGGAGAAAACTAGTGGACTATATCACTGAGAAGAAAATATCTTAAACGAGAATATGCTTATTTTCCTTTGATTCATTGAAAAGATGGTCGTCGGTAATTGCTATGATGGCAAAAAATTTAACAAAGGCGGCCAGAAATTATCATCCAAAGCCATCGACAAAATGTCCTAGCTTTAATGACAAAGTCTCCCAGCTATAATGCAGTCCGTAATAGTCTATTTTTACGTACCTTGATCATCTAACTTGCAATACGATTACCCTCATTTGTTGGCCATCCCTAAACAATTGTTACGTATCAACACCGCTTCACTCGATAGGTAGTATCAAAATATCGAGAATCGATATATTTTTTTCCTTGGTTTAATTGAAAGGATGGTGATAGGTACGATGGAAAGAACTTCAACAAAGGCGGCCAGAAATTATCGGTCAAGACTGTCGAGCCATCAACAAAGGGTGTGTCAGCTTTATTGCTGTAATTGAAGGTCTGATCTCCCTTTCTGTACTCTGTACGATCATTTAGTTTAGGCATGTTATCTCCACACACAGTAATTTCTAGTCCATGTTTTCTCGCCAGTGTTTATCTATCTCGGTATTTTATCCAGAAAGAAAATTATTTCAAAATAATAAAAATCGACGGTTAAATTAACCACCACAGACCATACCACATGTACGAAATGTTTATCCACTAGCTTCAGACAGAAATATGTGGAAGTTAGTGATCCACGTACCAGAACCATAACCCAGGTAGTTCGATTAAGCTTTGTGTACGATAGCATTTACAGGCTAGGACTCTTTAGCAACCCTATTAAGGACCCAGAGCTCAGGACTTTGACCGTATAATTTGTTACTTGTTAGCATATATAGGTAATTGGTTTCACTGGCATTTTCGGTGGCATTATATTTGTACTTGAATTCACTTAATTTTTTCTTTTCGGTTCTGGTAAGTTAACTTGGATTTCATTTCTAACTAACCGCAACTTGTTTGGAATGGAGATTTGATTGTGGTTGTTGTATGACCGATGTCTTTGTTCTTGTAAATAATTGGACACTAAACTCGTTCATAATCAAAATACCAGTACCATGCGTATGTGTTCCTCATACTTAAGAATAAAGATGATTGTTCATTTGTTTGCTCGCAGGATCACACGAAATTAGTGGTATATTCCTAGCTAGCTAGGCGTACTGTGTAGCATATATAGTTATATATACGTAGAAAGATTAGAAAGCCACCACTTACCCAACTTTTAATGCGATAATGAAAAGAGTGGTGAAGAAACATTTGCTTTTCCATAGCGATTTGGGCTCTGTCTCTTGATGAGACTAATCTGCAGCCTGCTTTGTAGTACTTGTAGATATTAAATACGGCACGTCTATTACGTGTGCGATCAAATGGTTCGATTAATGAGCGAAGGCTATCGCGTACAGTATGTTTAAGATGACGCATCAGATGACGTCAGAAAAATCACGAATGCGAAGTTATAGAGTATGTGCGAGAAGAGTCAAAGTCCGAAAATAAGGGCTTTATTAACTGTCATCCACTATATGGAATTCGTATATAAGGGGACCGAGCGACCATGTAAGGAAGGATCTTTTTGAGAGTTTAGACTTGCAATTTATGAGAGAGAAAAATATTGTTTGTTCTCCAAGTTAGAGTTCATCTCAAATCTTGTAACCATATTGAAGATTCTATGAATGAATGTATGAATTTTAAAATGATTACTTGAGTTGATATTAGGATTATATTAAGGGTGTGGTTGTAGGATTTCCTGCAACTACATTTTGGCGCCAGAAAACAACTTGAAATGATATACCGTGGTGGTCAAAGTTTAAGAGTTTAATTCTTTGCTGAGAAGTTCTTTTTTTAATTGAAATAAGAAAATAAAAATGGTAAGACAAAATTTTGTAGTAGGACAACCGATACCGATTAGAAGGATCCAGAGAATCGCTGGAAGAAGATGGAGTGAAATTGCAGAGTCATCCAGGATGGGAGAAAGACGTAATCAAGATCAACAAGTCCATCATCCGGTACAACGAGAACCTGTGCAAGATAATGTTATTGACTATGATAGAGTGAGTGTTCATACTTCACAAACAGATTCAACAGAAGAGGATGAACAAAGAACTAGAGAGGGAGGACTCATAGAAGGAACTGATGAAGATATGACGATTGAAGAACTTCGACGGAGGTTGGCTACGGAAAGAAGGCGAGAGGATGAAGAGCGTGCGAATTTGATGCGTCAGAATAATGAGTTAAGAGCAGAGAATATCAGATTACAGGAGCAGAGATCGAGAAGTACGACTCGTTCAAGGTCAAGATCAAGTAGGAGTACATCAAGACGTAGTCAATCTAGTCGAAGAGATGTCAGAAAAGAAACACATTTGGATAATATTACAGAAAACAGTCAAGAAAATGATGATCGACAAGATCGACGCGATGAATATCGCATAAATCAACCTCGAATAGATGATCGATATGTGTTGCATGGTGAAAATCAACAAAACGAACGATATCAAGGTGAACAGAATGATCCAGAGCAACGAAGAATGATACTACAAGGTAGGCAAATGTTAAGAGACCAACGCGAACACGAAGCTGAGGTTGAAAGGAATATGGATGTACAAAACCACGCACAGGATGAGCGAGAAAGGCGCGGGAGAAGAAGGAAAGAAATTGAAGAACAAGAATTGCCGGATGCTATGCGCGAAAACAACCATGACAATAGATTGAGAAGACGCGAGTTTAACCGCATACTTCCAAATCAGATTGTGGAAGATGAGGAAGAACAGAGAAGAGCTAGATTGCAAGACAGAAAGATGCTGAGGGATCGACACGATCAAGTAGAAGAGGATGAAAGAGAAAGAAGGAGACGCCAAAGAGATGCTGATGAAGAAAGAGAGATGCAGGAGGCTATACGTCAAAATAGGCATGAGAATAGAGTAATGCAAGCAAGACTAAAAAAGGCCAATGCAACAAGACCAGGTGGTGAATGAACAAATCTTAAGAGAATTAGCGGAAATGAGAGAAATGATGACAACAAGAAGAGAGGGCGGTGGGAGACAGTTGGATGAGGCAATTGAAGAAGCAGGGAAAACACCATTTGCAAGACAAATACAGATGGCGGGAATACCACCTAAATGCAATTTACCAACATTCACCAACATTTTTGATGGAACAACCTGTGCGATACAGCACATAAAAGCTTATGTGCGAACTTTATTACAATGGGAAGATCATGATGCGGTTCTTTGCAAGTATTTTCCAGCAAGCCTGCCAGGGGAAGCTTTGAAGTGGTTTCAATGTCTACCTACTGGAACAATCAGATCATTTAATCATTTACAGTCAATATTCCTAGGAGCATACATCAGCAACAATGTGTTACGGCCAGGCATAGAGCAAGTATTTGGTTTGCGAAGAAGAACAAATGAAGATCTGCGAAGTTTAACCACAAGATGGAGAACCATGTACAGTGAGATGGCTGGACGAGTGGATGAAAGAAACCTCATATTAGCGTTCATCAATGCGCTATTCGCAACAGATTTGCTATACACACAATTTTCAGAATTAAAGATACCATATCAATGACAGATCTACGCGAGTATCAAGAAGAATACATCACTCTGGAGCAAAAGCAGAAAGAAATGAAATCTTATCATGTGGAAAATACAAGCAAAAAAGAAGGGAACGCAAGTTTACTTCCTAAAATAATGAACACAATTGCAAGCATATTTCAAGGAAGATACGAAAAGGCGATAAATGAAGATCAACAAAAAATGGTAGCAAATGGGTAGTCGAGATCAAGAATAGTGGGAAAGAGAAAAACAATTCAATAATTGTGGAGGAAATAATAAAATTAAAAGACTTGATAACCAACCAGAAGGATATGGAGGACAAAAGCAGTACTTTAATCAAGGTCAAAGAGGCAATAAAGTAGTTTGGGAGCCGATAAAGATGTCGTATCTAAATGCTATAATAGAAAAAATATGGGAAGCTATAATTTTGATGGAAGAAATACCAGCGCCACCAAATGTGGGAAATGAGCCACCACCAGGGAGGAGAAGTAGAGAATTTTGTGCTTATCATCGCTTTTATGGTCATACAAAAAATAATTGTAGGGACGTAAATAAAATCATACTGCGAATGATAGATCAAGGAAAGTTAGATCACTTTCTGGTACAGCAACAGCAGAATCTACCACCACCACCTCCAGAAGGTCGCACACAAGGCACAGAGACAGGAATAAATACATATTTGATAGAGGTGGGTGCGACGGCGAAGAATCTATACTGTAATTCGATAATACATTCGTTCAAGAACATATAAGACTTTCATGATAATATCTTGAGCAGAGTTTACACAAGGGATAGTGATGCAAGAGAGATATTGAATCTTGCGAAAGTATCGCCCTTAAAAGATTGGCAAAAGAAACTTATTTCCTTCCATGTCGAAGAAATGCCTGGAGGTGGAGAACCGCACGAAAGTCCATTAGTGGTAAAGTTGGAAATCAATCCAAGAGCAAAAACTGATGAAGACGAAGAGGTAGACACAGATACATGGGCTATCAACAGAATACTAATAGATCCTGGAAGTTCGGTGAATATCTTATTTTACCACACATACAAAACCATGGGTGGTCGAGATGAAGAGCTTATTCCCTCTACTTATAAGATATATGGTTTTAATGGCACAACTAATAAACCGAAGGGGGAGATAACTATGAGAATTCCTTTAGAAACCATATCATCTGAAGTGTTATTCTGTGTTGTTGATGTAGAATCACCTTACAATGCTTTGATTGGAAGACCATGGTTACATGGTATTCTAGGGGTACCTTCTACTTTCCACCAATGCATCAAGTTTCCTCTTCCTCAAGGCGTATGAGTAATAAGAGGAGATCCAAATGAAGGAAAAGCATGCCATGAGATTGACTTTGACAAATGTGAAGATCGCTCAAGCAAGAGTAGAAATTGGAAAAAACAGGTAAAAGAAAATCAACGTGGTGAAAGGTTGATGGTAGATGTTGTGAATAAAGAAAAGAAGATAATACATAATTTTGTACATGCGATAACAACCGCATAAGAGAAAAGGCGCAAATTCCAAGAAGGAGATCTAGTGTTCAGCCAGAAACCTAGATATCAAAAAACTGGTAAAGGAAATATGGAAAACATATGGGAAGGCCCATATAAGATCAAAAGAATTGTTAACAATGGGATGTATGAGCTGATAGATGAGAAGGGGAATCCATCTGATGAATTATGGAATCGGGTTTACACAAAGAAATATGGATCATGCGAAAATGTGAATCAGTATATCCAATAACATATGCGAACTTAAAGAAGAATTGAAGGTGAAAAAAGCAAAATAGTTATCTCAGGTTATCAGTCAAGCGAATAATAAAAGAAAGATGATGTCAGAATTGTATTAAGCAAGAATATGAATGCAATTGAAAAATATCTTTTTTATCATAGTGATATTATATGAGAAAAAGATAAAAATAAGACCCCAATTAAGGCACCAGGAATAAAAGACCTGTGCAGAGGGCATAAGAAATTAAGTCTCCAATTAAGGAGCCTAGCTATCTGATTGTGGTGTGCACCTTAGTTCGCATATAGCAAGAGGAAACAATAATACCTAACGCGCGTCACAATTCGGATGTGAGTTATCATGGCTCAAGTGAAATCTACACCGGCCCTGGAGCTCGAGTCATGGAGATTTGGGATGAAATAAAAACCCATCCGGGAGAGGAGCCTATATCGAAAGATTAAGGTGACAAGGTCTCTCTTAAGGAGTGAAGAAAATCGATAAAGGCGCCGAGGTATACGGTTGAGTCAAGGGTGCCTGGGGCGTCTGGAGCGTACCTGGCCACTCTTGACAAGTCTTGCCTATGATGCACTCGGTCCGACGAAACCCCACATAGGTTGCGGTCTTGTAACCATAAGCCATATCGGTGGAGGGATAAGAGGCCGCGAAAACAACTTATTGTTGTATTACTGGATGCCCTAACCCGGTAGGGGTACTCCTCCTTGAAGGGGCAATCAGGGGGAATATAAAGACGGCACCCTCCATTAGGGAGCTGAATTGTGCCAAAAGACGCAAAATTTATGAGGCTTTTTACTCACGGGAGTGTTAAGACTTGTCATATTTGCGCAATAATAAATCCTGAAGAGGCAATAATACAAGAAGATGATAAGGCGAAATCAATGGGTCACTACACGAAAGCGTAATGACGTCATGCGATTTCGTCGCAGAGATATAATATCATATACTAGGCACAATAAGACCTTTAATTAGGAAGGCTAAATAAGACCTTATGATAAAAATCATATAAAAGTTAATAATCATTGTTTTGCAGGATGAATATAACTTGCGAATATGGTCGCATGGTTATAAGATATAGAGAATTTTTCCCAAGAGAATTTGGGAATGCGAGGAACATAGCTGAGGCAAAGGTAAATTTGTAAGAGGACGAAAAGATATATAATATGTTAAATAATAACAAGGGAAAGAAGAATATGTACATTTATAACAAAGGAAAATATAATCTGGTATATAGCTTCATTCAATCATCTGTCGACGAATAACAGAGACAAGTATGGTAATGCAAACATTTTGAAGGGTCTTATTCGCCCCCACAAGATAGATTTACGCATAAGATATATAATTTGATATATAAATGGATGTTATCCCAAGTTAATCTCATTTGCTGGAAAATGAAGTTTTGATACAGGTATATAATAAGGAGAATATACAATAGAGGAGTACCAAATATCCAAAAAGATTACATTAACAAAGCAGTTTTCAGAAGTTAATGCGACAAGAGAAGAAAGATCTTCAAGAGCAAAGAAATTACTTTTTTCATGTGCTATCTTTGTTAATTTCATCAGTCTCAGAATCATCAGCTCCGGATTCATTATCTTCTTCATCAGTTTCCTCATATTCTTCATCTTCTTTTTCACTATCAGAGATATCAAAAGTTTCTTCATTAGGAGGAATATCAGTAACTTATACTTCGACAGAGGAATGCCATTCTCAGCACAGATATTTTTAATTGTTGCATCACGAATGCGAATAGCATCTTTGATATTATTTGAAATGGTGGTAACAAATTGTCTCTTCAGCCTGCGATATTTAGAAACACGTGAATAAACTTCGCCTCCAACTCCTGAATTTGACTGCGAAGGTCTTTTTCAACCACTGCAAAAGAAAAGTAAGAAGGTTAATATCACTTACAAAAGATTGATCAAGAAATAAAAAATGAGAATACATAATGAAATACCTTCTTTATTGGAAATAATATCTTTAATCAAAGAGGAATGATCAGACTCAAGGCTAACATTCACAGCTAAGTCATTCCTAGCATTATGTAAGACTCTCGCAGCCTAATCAAATTCGACTTCGCTTTCTATGAGAAGTCAAGAACGAATCATGTTTTCTTGTTCAACAAGTGCGTTCTTCTCTCTCAAAGCTCGATCTCGTTCCACTTGAACTTGAAGAACAGTTTCTTGGAATTTATATAAAGCTTTCGTACCATTAAGAGAGCAATTTGATCATTCTCAGTGATAAGAGTGTTAATTCTGTCTTGCAAAGCTTTATTTTTCTCTTTAATTTCTAAAAAACAACGTTTAAAATCGTTACTATTAGATAAGGCACTCTTATGGTGAATATTAAGATCTTGATACTTCTCCTTAAGATCCTCCAAGGAAAAGGTCAACTTGTTATCAGCAAAGCTATTTAAATAAGCATTAAATTACTCTAGAAGAATATCACCATCAACAGGTTATTAAATAAGTGTAAGAAATTTTCGCATAATGCAACTTTAAGGAAAGTGCGAAGATATAAGAAATTACCATAGAAGCAAGCGAATATTGAAACTCGAGCTCAAAGCTGAGGCAGCTCCGCGAAGAGAATCATCATCCAAAGTAGGAGCAACTATTATCTTCGCAAGAGTTTTACATGTGTGAGCCAATTGATCATCTACAACTGTTGTCATGGAGTCAGAAAAAATACTAGATATTTGATCCATTGCAGATTTAATAGAAGGATATTCACCAAGAATACTGTCATCATCATTGTCAGACTGAGAACTTGAAGAAGAAGAGGAAGGTTCTTTCCGCTTCTTAGAAGGATTTTTGGAAGAAGATTTGGAAGCAGTCTTTTTATTGCGAATTACACCTTTTCCTTTCATGCTTACAGTTTCACCAGAGCCACGAACCTCTTTAACAATCTCCTCCTACACAAATAATGGAAGATAAGAAACAGAGGCAAAAATATTGTTAAAATTAAAAAAAAAAGGTGTTTCTTACTTTATTATTGTACGAAGATGTCGCTCGATACAATTTTCTGACCTTTTTTGCTTGATCAGCCGTCTGAAATGAGGAAAATATGTAAGAGTGGTGGAAGATAAAAAGGAAAAAGAGGGAAGTAAAAAATAATTAAAGATAGCATACCACTTTATTTTCTTCGAGTCATCTGAATACCCAAGGATTATAAGAAGGAAGTCCCTCAGGAAGGGGAAGAGTTAAACCATGTTTATCTCTACCAGTTATGTATGGACCCACCAGGATGATTGGATAATCTAACTATCGCGTGTCGTTCGACCAACGAGCATTATTATTTGAAGGATCATGCAAATCGACATCTCGCATGATTCTTTTCTCTTCAGCAATACCATCTATTCTTGACAAGCGAACACCCCATTTGGAGGCGCTACTTTTCATGATGGTAACTTCATAATTCTTGAAAACAAATTCAAGGGTATAATCAGCAGGATTAATTTCCTCATATCGATGATCAGGATTTCGCTTCTCTACTGGGTACTGAGATTCCAAACCTGCTGCGCGACGAGCATATTCAAGAGCTATTCTAATATTATCACCATTAAGTTGAAAAATGCCACACGAAAAATTCGCATGTGAAAGGATCTCGTAAAACAAGGGAATTCTGGGATCATAAAGAGGAATCGGAAGACCAGCAAGAAGTTGACCCACCGAAATAATGATCTTTTGGTCACTCCATTCCTCAAGAGAAAACCATTCAAGTCCAAGTTTGGATGAAGGTTTTGATCCAGCAGGGGAAGATAACGAGAAACCCCGTACACCGAATTCTTTCTTTAATCTGTCAAAGGACCGTTTGTTCTTCCAACCAGCTTCAGGCATTTTTTAAGTATGGTAATGAGGAATAATGAAATGATGATCAGAGATGATCAAGAAGATCAAGATCAAAATTAGGATCAAAATGGGAGAGAAGAAATCGGAGGAATAACAGCAGAAGAAAGTAGTTGCAGAGAATAAAGAAAAGGAGAAGAAGAGTAAAAAGAAGTATGATGAAGAAGAAGAGTAAATAAGATATTTACTCTCGATTCCCAAGATTTTCACTAATTAATGCGATGATTGAGAATGAATGGATAAGAAAAAGCGGTTATAAAAGACGTGTCAGTTCAAGAGTAGCTGAAAAGACACGCGTAAATTAGGGGAATATGTCGGCTAAAAGGAATACGAAAAGATAAATGAGTGCGGCATTTTAAATTGGAGTTTCTCATATCGCTCCTTTTTTAAAATAAACGACATGAGAAGAGGCAAAATGTAGATACTGAATACCGCACGTCTATTATGTGTGCGATGAAATGGTTCGATGAATGAGCGATGGCTATCGCGTACAGTATATTTAAGATGACGCATCAGATGACGTCAGAAGAATCACGAGAAAAGTGTGATGATCGTGCGAAGTTATAGAGTATGTGCGGGAAGAGTCAAAGTAAGCGTGCGTTAACGACGTGTAGGATCCAAATATTGCACAAGAGTAATGCTTGCGAGAATGTAGCAGAGCCTGCGAAATTGTAATGAGAGCCTGAGAGAACGTAGCACGGGATCCGAAAAGGGGGAATATTAGCTGTACTCCACTACATATGAGCTTTCATCTACTATGTAATACCCTATATAAAGAGAAAGGTATGATAGAGAGAGGGGGGAGACACACTTTGTAGAGAGACAAGTTTTGTAGAGAGAGAAAGGGAGGTCAACCTTCTCTTTTGTATTCATCTTCTTTCCCAAAAACTAGATCTAGAGAGATCCAAATACTCATTAATGAAGTCTCAATTGTAATCCATATGTAATTACAAACAATCATAGTGAAGATCCCTAATCCCGTGGATGTAGATCATATTGATCGAACCACGTAAATCTTGTGTCTTATTTTCTATTTTCATTATTTTTATCTTTATTTTTATATCAAATAAGTTTAGATCTAGAAATTATAGTCATGATAATACAAGAGGTGTGTTATGGGATTTCCTGCAACTACATTTTGGCGCTAGAAACAGGGAGGAGTAAAGGATTTTTCCCTCCTGTAGCTTGTTGGTTCAAGAAGTTTCCATGAAGATTTCAAAGTTTAAGTTCAAAAATGGAAATTTCATGGAAGAAATCACCCTTTCAGGGAGTAAACATCATCAACAATTCAAAGACATGAAAAGAGTGAGAGAAAAAATTAGTTGTTGTGGTGAAATTTAAGGAAAAAATGAAAGTTTTAGTGGAAGATTTTCATGTTCAGGAGAAGAAGGCAAATGTGAAAGAAGTTAAGGAAGTACGAAGAAAAGATAAGAGGCAGATGCTGCAATTTCAATCACAAACAGAAAATTCGCACAGATGGTTCAAGGCTGAGCGAACAACAAATAGGTCACGGGTTCGAATTCGCAGAGACACATATTTTTCATTTTCTTCTCATTTGCATGGGAGAATAAAAGAATAAGGAAAAAAGTTATGCATTAATTTCGCAGAGAGGTTCTTGCACAATTGGTCCAGAGAGCAGTATGCATGTTCGTGGTCGCAAGTTCGAATTTGCCTGCGAACATAGTTTTCTTCTTTTTTACAGATAGCGAAAAAATGAATAATTTCTTAATAGTGTTTCATTATTTCGCAATACATCTTATTCGCAGTCAAGGATGGATACTTCTTATATTTAGAGGATTGAGTACTTCTTATACTTCTTCAAGGATACTTCATACTTCTTCAAGGATACTTCATATTTCTTATACTTCAAGGGTTAATACTTCTTATTTACTTCGCAACGCTCCAGAACTTCACAAAAGAATAGAGGCAAGTACGTACTTTTCAAGTCCAATATTCTTTCGCTCGTTCCTCCAACAACTACTACTACAAAGTGGATTTTTCCTTAAAGATCGCTCTTCAAGCAATATTCAAGGAAAAAGAGGCAAGATGTAGGATCCAAATATCGCACAATAGTAAAGCTTGCGAGAATGTAACAGAGCCTGCGGAATTGTAATGAGAGCCTAAGAGAACGTAGCACGGGATCCGAAAATGGGGGAATATGGGCTGTACTCCACTACATATGAGCTGTCATCCACTATGTAATATCCTATATAAAGAGAAAGGTAGGAGAGAGAGACCGGGGAGACACACTTTGTACAGAGACACGTTTTGTAGAGAGAGAAAGGGAGGTCAACCTTCTCTTTTGTATTCATCATCTTCCCCCAAAAACTAGATCTATAGAGCTCCAAATACTCATTAATGGAGTCTCAATTGTAATCCATATGTAATTATAAACAATCATAGTGAAGATCCCTAATCCCGTGGATGTAGATCATATTGATCGAACCACGTAAATCTTGTGTCTTATTTTCTATTTTCATTATTTTTATCTTCATTTTCATATCAAATAAGTTTAGATCTAAAAATTATAGTCATGATAATATAAGGGGTGTGTTGTGGGATTTCCTGCAATTACACGACGCACGCCAGATTCGAAAATAAGGGCTTTATTAGCTGTCATCTATTATGTGAAATCCCTATATAAGGGGACCGAGCGACCATGTAAGGAAGGATCTTTTTGAAAGCTTAGACTTGGAATTTAGGAGAGAGAGAAATATTGTTTGTTCTCCAAGTTAGAGTTCATCTCAAATCTTGTAACCATATTGAAGATTCTTTGAATGAATGTATGAATTTTAAGATGATTACTTGAGTTGATATTAGGATTATATTAAGGGTGTGGTTGTAGGATTTCATGCAACTACAATACTCATTTTGTTTGGCCAAGTAAGTAATTGCACCTGTACGTGTATTGTGTATTTCATCATATTATGCCCTACCATTTGGGAGATGTTATGAGGCAAAGTTAATGCGGAAATGAAAGGAGTGATGAAGACTCAAGAGAGATCAACGGCTACAGATTTAGACCGTTTTAAATTCGACCGCTGTAATAACGGTCACTTTCTTGTCTCGCCTGACTTATATAAATGGGGAATTTTCACAACCTTAAATCACTATATTGGTTTTTTTTCTTCAAAATGTCTTCTAGCTCAAGTGAGAAAATGAAAATGGTAAGAGCAATTTCAAGATTTTTTCAAAGAAGAACATAGTTAAGGGGTGAGTATCTTATCCATCTTACTTTAATTTTTACTTAATTTGCAGGAATGTGAGATGTGCAACGAAAATAATCATCAATCAATTGATTGTCTTTGGATCTACAGTAGGTGTAAATTAGTTCCTTGTAATAGTATTCGGAAACTTTTAAAGGTCAAAGAAGGTGCTAATTCAGAAGGTGCTAATTCAGGGAAGAAATTCTTCTCTTGCTCTAATCCTATGTGTCCATACTTTGAATGGTTTGATGATGCTATTAAAACCATGACACCTCAGTACAAAGGAGGTTGTAAAGCTTGTGTTGGTGATCACAAATTTGCTGATTGTCCTTGGTCATATACTCCTTGTATCAACCCCAAATGCAATTCAACTAAGGTGAGGATGTTAAACATAGCTCAAACATCATGGAATTATGGTATTGGCTACCTAAAATGCAAAAAAAATGTGAAGATTTCCAACGGGTGTCTGATGCTATCTTTGTGGAAAAACAAAAGCAATCTTATAATTCTGAAGATCAAATTTATGCACAGTTTAAAGACAAAGTGAAGGTAAAGTGCAGAATTAGAAGTTATTGCATGTAAACAAAAGCAATGTAACAAAATATTGTCAACATTCATAAAACAGAACTGAGTACTACTATCTCTGATATTACTGATATTTAGAGTTAGGCTTTCTAACCCTTTTTGATGGTGGCTCAGAAATGTTGATTGTTTGGCTAGAAATATTAACAGTACCATGATAAGTCTGGTTAAAACAGGCAGATGAAGGTGTAGAAGAAGTAGATGGATGTGTTACCTTCCTTTTGGTTGCAGTGGAGGAGGATGTTGTTGATTTCTTTGATGCAGATGTTGATGCAGTTTTTCCTTTCGACAATGGTGGTACCTCAGCTGCTTTCTTTGATGAAGATGATGTTGCTTTCTTTGATGCAGATGATGTTGCTTTCTTTGATGCAGATGTTGATGCAGTATTTGGTGCAGACAAGGACTTCCTCATCTTCTTTGTTGGTGCAGCAGTAATACGGAAGTCTTCCCCATTAACAGAACACTCCATTCTCACTCCTTTCTTCTTGGGGTTGGATCCAACTGGAGGACCTTTACAGGTTAGAATGTTATGATCAATACCTTTACATACACTGCACTTTGTTACTCTTTTGAGCGGCTTGTTCTTCTCATACCAGGACTTCTTTCTTTTGACACAAGGTCTTCCCTTATCTCTCAATATGTGTGGATGTATAATCTTGATACCAGTCTGCAAAATAAAATAGGTTAGGGTTAGTATACTTTAAATGCACAGATCTAGAGAATAATGAAAAAATAATAATACAATAAAGTAAAAGGACAAAAGTAGATAATATTATTAATTGAAAAAATTCTCAAAACAAGAATACTTGAAAACAGACAATGGAAAAAGTTAAAGCATTTGAAAGAAATTTATGGTTATCAAACCTTATTGGGATACTCATCAATATCTCCCAATGATGTTATTGACCATGAGTAGGTGGTCCTATAGTAGTCTACTGTGTAGTATTTACTGCAGTACCTGCACACATAATTGATCCAATCACTCATCATACATTTATTGCATAACCACATTCAACTATTTAGGTGTAGTAAATTTACTCACTTGGACCAATCAGGATTCAATTTAAACAATGCAACTACACCATGTATGCAGGGGAACTTCCTCAATTGCCATTGTCGACATGTACAAGATTTTTCTTCCACCCGAACAACAAACACTTTGCTAGTAGCTTTGTTAGTAACCTCATACACTTTGCGCTCTATAGAAGGATCACATTCATAGTTACCTCTAAGATCACACATCACTTTAATGAGATCTTTCCCAGCAGGAACAAGGTCACCAGCTTGCCAAGTTGCAGCAAGCTTTCTTCTATTTGAAAACAGCACCATCACCAAATGTGTGTACATATCGATCAATTGAGTGAGAGGCTTGTCTCTAAATTTCAGGGCCATGTTATTAAAACTTTCTGAAAAGTTAGAGTAGATGTGCTCACAAGAAACATCATGAGGAAACCATGACCTTGCCCAAGACTTAGGCTCTGCATCAATCAGGTATTGATATGTAGCTGAACTTATCTGTGCAATTTCTTGCATGGCCTCCTAGAAAATAGGTGTCTAAGTTAATTCATTTAATGCAATAAGGCTTGACTGAAAGAATGAACGTTCATTATAACCAAACATTTCTTACCTCCCAGTGATGATACTTGTATGCCCTTGCAGCCTGCCAAAGAAGGTGTGTGAGTCTTGGATTTCTGAATCCCTTAGTTAAGAAATTCTTGTATAAATGCCTGGAAAGAAAAAAAGGGCAAACATTAATCATTTCCAAAAGAAAAGGAAAACATTAATCAATTCCAAAAAAAAATCTACCTTAGGCAGTATCTATGATTTGCCAAAGGAAACAATCTTTTTACTGATTCAAGAATGCCCTTCATTCTATCAGAAATAAAGGTTAGTCCAGGCATAACAGATGCTTGTGTAGCATTAACTTGGGCTTCATGCACTGGGTTTTCTGCAACAGATGCTTGTGTAGAAACAACTGGGTCTTCATGCACAAAATCAAGTCTTGTTGGTCTCATATCACTTAGCCCACTAACACTAGCAGTCTTATTAAGTCTTGGACTCCTCCTAACCTCAACCCTTTTACTAACAGTTTTCTTCTTCACTGGACTCATAAAATTAGTCATACCACTTACCCCACTAACACTAGCAGTATCCCTAACAAAACCCCAATGTCTAATTGTAGGAATAATTATAGTGAACCACAGTCTTACCAAATTGTCTTTATCTAGTTTCCCTTTATTCCAAAATGAAATAAACATCTCATCTGATTCACACTTATCATATGGATTCCCATCATCATCATTAAATAAAAACAGTTCTAGTATACAATTCATACCATGTTCATTCACCAACCTGCTCTTTAGCATAGCCATGAAAGCTTCTCCACTGGTACCATCTTTACAACCAAAACAATAAAGGTCCTTAAACCTCTGTCCTATATCAGAAATCCAGAAATTCCTATCCTCACTACCCATTCTGAAATATTTAACAAAAATGAAACAATAATCAGTTATAACAGTACACACATACACTATCTAAACCAAGTAATACACACATACACTACAACACTTTCAAATAATGAAAAGAGGAAGATGAAGCAATTTTGTATCCAACACTTTCAAGTTAATACATCTACAGAGAATTGAATAATCTGATATATAAAACAAACCAAGTAAAGACTTACTGACAAAACCAATACAAATTGTAAGTCTCTAATCTAGCTTACTTACTAGTATCAAATGCAGCTGAATTTCCAGATTTCAAATGACAAGTTTCAGATTTAATATGCTTATTGTATTTCATATCCAATTGCTCACACTTAACCAAAATTCACAACTGAAATTCTCATGCACAGAACATGACTAATATATTCCAGCAGATACATTATTGAAGAGAACATGACTGAAATTCTCATGCCATGCCATCACAGTAATCAACAGTTACCAAAATAGACAGAGATACACAGAATTCATAGACAAAAATAAATTGAAATATCCCCTAAAAATGGAAAAACCCCTAAATAATCTGCTAAAAATTCAATAACCCAAAATTATAATCCCTAATTTCTTTTTATTCAAACCCTAATTAGATTTATTGAAACCCTAATTAGATTCACTAAAACCCAATTTTGTTTCTCTGAAACCTAATCGCAGTTAACAGTTTCACTAGGTTTCGAAAACCCTAAATCGTAAAACAAAATTAGGTTAAAAGTTACATGTTCTTCACTGGGTTAAGAAACGCGATTCTTATCTTCTCCGTCTCATCTATCTTCTCGATCTGCAATTTCAATATTCTTCCCCGTCTTCAATGTCTCTCTCTGTCTCTCGATCTCTCTCTCACTCTCTGTATCGATCTGGTATTTTGGTTTCACGTGTAAACAAACACGTCTTTTATTTAAAGATAAGAATTGAAGAATTCGTACGAACCACACGTGTGGTACAGGTGTCTCAGCCCACGTGTCAGCCAGAGTCCACGTGTCCACCACATTCCACGTGGCGCCAGATTAGATTGCACGCGTGTCACACTTTTGCAGTGCACACGTGTTATGAATTTATTACCACACATGTGACATCAATGTCGGGCGGTATTTCTGTACAAGGGCAAAAAAGACATTTCACAACACAGTTGACCAGTCAGAAGTTATCAAAATGCCCCATTTTGACTATTATAGGTAAAAGTAATGGAATGGGGCATTTTGATCTTTTGCCTAACGTCTGGGGCATTTTGCCACTTAACCCTAAAATCTCTCTTCTGATCAAAATAAAGAAGAAAAAACACAGGGATCGTATTTTGTGGGATTAATGTGTGAATGGGCGGTTTATTGGTGGTTTTTTTTTTAAACGGTCTGTACAGAACTTTTGTCTGGAGAAACATCGAATATATTGAGAATGCAACATTCATCTTATTTGTAACTTATACAAGATACACGTAATGAAACGACCTTACTTTATTTATAACTTATTAGAAGTTCAGGAATCACGTAGTGATATAGCTATCATTACGATACATTACTTGTAAGGCCCATCCTTGAAACACATACATAATGTCTGTCTCATAGTAGAGACAAGACATCCACAATTTAAATCTACTTAACACTGGATGTTAATACTTCTCCATCCAACGCCGCTGCACTGACGGGCATTGCCGTTGAGAGTAGCAACGCTCCCTCCCAGACAATTGCCTGTGTTATATAGCCTAGCAGTTTGCCCAGTGTAAGAAAATGAATAACCACCCATATATAAAAGGTTTGAGCATCCACAGTTACTGTATGTTCGAGTTTCACCGCCGCAACCTCCTAAACGGTATACAGTTATCGAACTTGCATTTGCCAATTCACTTACTACAGCCATGAGAACGAAAGCCATCAATAATATGGAGAGTGAGTTCTTACTGGATGCCATTGCTAAGTGAAGGAGCAAAATGAGATTTTTTTTTTTCTTTTTCTTAGTTTTTTAGGTTTCTTGAAACTGTGTGTTTTCTTCTTAAGTTGGATGCCCGTATTTATAGTAAAATGTCGAATGAACGGGCAAGAATAATGAGGGAACGTGCTTGGAAAAACTAGTGGATAGAAGAAAATATCGTGAACGAATATGCTTTTTTCATTCAACAATGTCGGCAAGAAACCCGTAGACAAAGTGCCCCAGCTTTAATGCAGTAGTTGTGATATTTTTATTTCGACTAGATTCACTGCTGAAATCCGACTTTAGATTTTAATTTCACGAGCATGCATCTCAAAACGTATTTCCTTTTGTCCCAGCTTGTCCCTTTCTGTTAAGAGTACAATGTATGCATGGTAAAACATTTTGCATGGATCACTGACTTATGAGTACTAGTGGATTATATCACTTATAGCTAAATGTTTAAAGAACGCTACATGAATGAGGGAACGTGCATGGAGAAAACTAGTGGACTATATCACTGAGAAGAAAATATCTTAAACGAGAATATGCTTATTTTCCGTTGATTCATTGAAAAGATGGTCGTCGGTAATTGATTTGATGGCAAAAACTTTAACAAAGGCGGCCAGAAATTATCATCCAAAGCCATCGAAAAAATGTCCTAGCTTTAATGACAAAGTGTCCCAGCTATAATGCAGTACGTAATAGTTTATTTTTACGTACCTTGATCATCTAACTTGCAATACGATTACCCTCATTTGTTGGCCATCCCTAATTCACAATTGTTACGTATCAACACCGCTTCACTCGATAGGTAGTATCAAAATATCGAGAATCGATATATTTTTTTCCTTGGTTTAATTGAAAGGATGGTGATAGGTACGATGGAAAGAACTTCAACAAAGGCGGCCAGAAATTATCGGTCAAGACTGTCGAGCCATCAACAAACTGTGTCAGCTTTATTGCTGTAATTGAAGGTCTGATCTCCCTTTCTGTACTCTGTACGATCATTTAGTTTAGGCATGTTATCTCCACACACAGTAATTTCTAGTCCATGTTTTCTCGCCAGTGTTTATCTATCTCGGTATTTTATCCAGAAAGAAAATTATTTCAAAATAATAAAAATCGACGGTTAAATTAACCACCACAGACCATTTATCCACTAGCTTCAGACAGAAATACGTGGAAGTTAGTGATCCAC
The DNA here is from genome assembly GCF_003573695.1 of Papaver somniferum. Lineage (NCBI taxonomy): Eukaryota > Viridiplantae > Streptophyta > Magnoliopsida > Ranunculales > Papaveraceae > Papaver > Papaver somniferum. The sequence continues at coordinate 3,307,152 of NW_020632152.1, forward strand.
GTACCAGAACCATAACCTAGGTAGTTCGATTTTTTTTTATTTTTTTTGCTAGGAAAATGAGAATATATTAAATCAAAAAGAGTGTTTTACAGATGATTAAGGAATGAGGGTGTAGCACCCATCCATTCACCTGAACTCCTTTTTCAAAAAAAAAAAAAAAAATTCACCTGAACTGTTATGTTGTCTGCAATGTTTAGCAGCAGTATCAGCAAAAGATAAAAACTCTGAGTTACGGCTAACATGCCTGACTTCATAAAAATTGAAATTTTCAAGAACAAATTTGCAATCATCTAAGATAGAGTTACTGAACCAGCTAGTCTGGCAATTTTCATTTTTAATGTATGAAACTGGATTTTTCGCATCACTATTGATGCATATAACTTCAAAATTCAAGCTCCTTCCCCATTCAGCAGCATCAAGGATTGCTAGACTTTCAGCCTCTTCCGAATATCTAGCTATCCCTGTGATTGTTTTGCAGCCTCCATAGCTCCTTGTTTCATCAACAAAGTAGATGCCAATTCCAATCTTATTAGATATAGTAATATAGGAGGCATCACAATACATCATAATACAATTAGATGGCAAGTTATTAGCAGGATTTTGAAGAGTAGTGGCTTGTGTAATAACAGACATAGAATTACTAGGAACTGCTTGAAGCGTTTCTTCAGCAAGTTTCAATGCAAAAGTAGTTGTTGCAGTGGCATTTAAAGATTTTCCTTGAAAAGTCTTAAAACACCTGGCTCTCCAAATGGTCCAGGCAGTAGTAAGAATTTTGCACATCATTGACTTGTCTTTACAAGACGAAATCCACTTACTAATCCAAGAGTTAATATCCATACCAACATTTGCATCTTGCAGAACAAGGTTGCCATTAGGAATAAGTGCCCAAACAGCTTGTGAAAAAGCACAGTTGAGTAACAAATGCTCAGCAGTTTCAATCATGTTATCACCACATAGAATGCACAGGTTATCTTGTTCACTATTAAATCTAAACACTCTGGACTTAGTATAGAGAACATTTCTTATGCATTTCCAAAGAAACAACTGCACTTTAGGAAGAACAGGTGTATCCCATAGGTCATTATACAGTTTAGTTTGTTGAGGACTAAGTTGTGGTCTATGTTGGCTAGAAATGACTCTATAAGCCGTTTTCACGGAAAAAAACTCCTGACTTGGTGTGAGGCCAGATTAACCTATCATTCCCTGTCAATGGTATCCTAATATTACTGACTTTTTGATAGTTTTCCTGAGTGAAAAAACATTGAATTAAATCAGTGTTCCACTGTTTAGTGTCAGCAATAATAAAGTCAGAGACTTTAAGGTTGGGGTTTGGGTAAGCAAGGCAAACAGGGTTACTAGGTTTATCAATCCAATTATCGCTAGAAGCTAAAATATTGTCACCTTTCTTAACTTCCCAAATACACTGATCCTTAATAACATCCAAACCTCTGCTAATACATTTCCAAATCCAAGACGAATCTTTGGGTTTAGGGTGATTGGGAGCATGCACATATTTGAAATACTTACACTTAAGGATAACAACCCACAAATCAGTAGAGTTATGGATTAAATTCCACGCAGTTTTGGCTAACAAAGCCAAATTAAAATAACTTAGATTTTTAAAACCTAGGCCTCCTTGAAGTTTGTGACAACAAATGTTGTCCCAGGATATAGGATAATTACCACCTGACTGATTTTTTCCCCACCAAAAGTTCCTTTGAGTCTTCTCCATTTTATAAAGAACCTCATTGGAAAGGAGAAAAGTATTCATATGATAAATAGGCGAAGACTTTAAGACATGGTTAGCCATAACAGATCTGCCAGATTGTGTCATATTTTTTCCTTTCCATTTAGCAGCTCTTTTATCAAAATGATCAGCAAGATGACTAAAAGCATCGTTCTTTGATCTACCAATGAAAAGGGGAATACCCAAGTACTTTTCATTTAGGTCAATTTTCCTAACATTAAGCTGGCGAATGAGAGAAACACAAAAAATCTGGATTGCAGTTCTTACTAAAGAAGCATCCAAATTTTTGAATGTTAATGACCTTACCAGAGCAAGCACTAAATTCATTGATAAGAGACATTGAATAATCAGCTTCTTCATGGGATGCATTACTAAATATGAGACAATCATCTGCGAAGAACAGATGAGAGATGTTAGGAGCATCTTTGGTAATTTTAATCCCTTGAATGAGCCCAACAGATCCAGCATGTATAAGATAGTGTGAAAAAGACTCCATACAAATGATAAACAGGTAAGGAGACAAAGGGTCTCCTTGCCTTAAACCTCTAGGGGGTTTAAATGAAGAACAAGGAGTACCGTTTAACATAATTGAGATGTTGGTTGTACTAACGCACTGATAGATAATATCACACCAATCATTTGAAAAGCCAAATTTCTTAAGGATATACATTAAGAAAGGCCACTCAACTCGATCGACAGCTTTAGACCCATATACCCATTTCACCCTTTTTCCTTTTCATGGTATGAACCAGCTCATGGGCAATCACCACAGTGTCATGAATATGTTTGTTGGGCACATATGCTGCCTGGTATGGTGAAATGATTTTTCTAAGCAATGGTTTCATCCTATTCACAATGATTTTAGATATAATTTTGTAACTTGTGTTAGAAAGAGAGATGGGTCTAAAATCTGCAGGGGTAGAGGGATTATTTATCTTAGGTATTAGACTGAAGAAGGTATGGTTCATTTCCTTGAGGATATGTTTAGTCTCAAAGAAATTCCTAACTATGAGCCACACATCATTTATCAAGAGATCCATGTTCTGCTTATAGAAGACTGGTGGAAAACCATCAGGCCCTGGGGAACTCCATGAATTCATTTGATTGATAGTGTTTCTCACCTCCTCAATAGTGATAGGACTCATCAAAAGATCATTTTCCAGATCACTAATGCAAGGGTCAATACAGTTTAAGAGATCTCTGTTAGGCAGTGGATTGGTAGAAGTACTAATATCACTGAAATGAGAGATCAAGAGGTCTTCAAGGTTATTCCTGTCACTAGACCATTGCCCATTACTAAGTTTAAGAGATGAAATATGATTGGAATGTTTCCTTCTATTAGCATAAGTATGATAATAGTTGGTATTTCTATCATGGCCCTTAATATAATCTTTTCTACACTTTTGGGCACAGAAGTCCTCTTGAATTTTTTGCCAATGTTCAAGAGAGTGTTCAACATTCTTAATAGATTCAGCAATTTGATGGTTCAAAGTTGACAGTTGAGAGTATGAAGTTCAGTTTCAATATCTCTCACTTTATTATCAATATTGCCAAATTGATCAACGTTGTATTTTTCAAACCAAACTTGACATTTCTCAATTTATTAGTGAACTAATAAGAAGGTGATCCCCTAACTTCTATGTCATATGCGTTTTTAATAACCTCATGATAAGCTGGGTCTCGAAACCAACACTTATAATATCTATATGGCCTTTTCCCTTGGTTAGAATTAGGATTTGTAATCAAGAGAATTGGTAAATGATCAGAGCCTATAGATTCAATATGGATAACTATTGAGTTACCATAATGACTCAGCCAATGACCATTAACCAGACCCCTGTCAAGTCTAGCTTTAATCAAATTAGGAGGAGTTTGTTTATTAGACCAGGTATACCGATAGCCAATAAAACCCAGGTCAGATAAATCCGAACTATCAATAATATTTTTGATTTCAGGTATTGTGGTAGTTGTAGGACTAGTGAAGCTAGACCTTTCATGATCAGCCATTGTGATCCAAGGGATACTAGCTCTAGTTCCTATTTCTTTGATGTAGTTCCATTGCTGCATCTTTTCTTCATAGTATGTAGAACCATAAAGGAAAGTGCATAAGAACTCTGGTTTAGATGGGTCAAAAGATATGATTGTATTAATCATTTTATCTGTATTTTGAACAATTTATAAAGCGAAACCACTCTTCCATAAAAGGGCAATACCTCCTGAGAGACCAACAGAAGGATATACCCAATAGTTAGGGTAGCTGTATCTTCTCAAGTATTTGCCCATTTTTACTGTAGCGCCCCCTAAACTAGCAGCTGACTAATCCAAGAGATTAACTATAAAATGAGACACTAACAATCTAAAACATCTATTTAAACATTAAGAAAGAAATTCTAAACAAAAATTAACCTGAATCTAAACCCTCTCTGAAATAAATACAAGAACTCCTCTCAAGTGTTACATATTTAATAGTTAGTTGATTTACAAATAGAATCTAAACACAAAATAAACATAGCGGAAGCTAACCAACTAACGAAACCAACTCCTCAAAGCTTTCATCGCCACGTGCAAAACTTGATCTGTCTCTGAAACTGAAAGTGGAAATGGGTGAGCACATCATCCCTAGAAGGGGTACCCCGTAGAAATAACAACTAACTTTCAAGTAATCACTATAATGATTTAAAGACAATGCAGGTTTTACTGAAAACCAATAAAACACAGAAAACATATAAAGCATATTAAAATAATAGTAATACTGAAATTATAAAGTTCTACCAACCAATAAACCGGCACACATTCACAACATAAATACTAGTTGAGCGACGTCTTCCTTCGGAGTAGCAAGGCATGACTGTTGCGGATTCTTCAATGATCAATAAAGCGCCCATGAGGTTTCCGTCCTCAAGTCATAAACTATATGTACCTTACCAGTACCTTATTCTACGCGCACTCTACATAACAAGTATCCAAAGAAACTGATGGTAAAAACATTATATCCGACCGAAGTGCTTACACAGTGCAGAGCCGTATACACCGCGTAAATCCAACAACCTTATATAAGATTCTCAATATCACTTTCTCTAAACACCAAAACATAATATAATAGCTTTTGAAAATAATTTAAAAGAAAAGTAAACATCCATATATGAGACATGCGTTGCCCCCGTACAAAAATAAGGAAAATATAATGGCCAAATTAAAACCAGACCTATATAATAGTCAGCCCAACGAGGCCTATCTAGGTTTGCAATAAATAGATATAACATTTGGGAGCACACATCTTACACCAATCAAAAGGAAACCTTCTCCCTTTCATGCTAACAATAACTAAAGATTGTAACCACTTTCCAGTTATTGGAAAGAATCACATTTTGGAAAATAAGTAAATACTCCCAAAACAAAGATATTAGTTGTTTCTAAAGATCCAAGCCCATCCCAAAATGTAAAAGAAAACTAGTTTGTATTGCACACAAATAATACATGCATACGCTATCATATAGTAACAAAGATATGCATGGATTTCACAAAAGATAGATTTATAAAACAATAATGAGTACAAGAGAGTTCGTTATAGATTCCCACCTCTTTTGATGACAAGCCTCGCCTACCTCGAGATGTTCAATCCACTGGATCATCCTTTGAATTGATCGTTGTTAATAACGATTAACTGTTAATCACACAAGCACTCTAAAGATTAGCCAAAAGGCTCACACAAAGCTCATAACATAATCTCATACAACACTCTAGTTCTAAGCCCATTAATTATTCTACACTTTTTCATTGTCTGTTTTTAGCACATCTAAGATTTACTAATTGATTTAGGTTGGTTCTATAGTTCATTAGATATGTCTTCTGAATATCTACAACTTTGTAAAAGGAACCAAAGGTCAACTCGGACCACAAGTGGTCCAATTCATCTAAATAAGAAAACTAGATTAAAGCCCAAGTCCACTAAACTCGGCCCACTACACAAGGCCCAGTCCAACTGGGCCAAACTAACGGTCAACGACGGTCAAAGGAGTCATCTAACAGTCCACGCTAGTCAAATTCCAGAGTCAAGGTCCAACTCGGTCCACTGAGTCAACTCAGGTCAAGAAGGTAACTTGGTGAGTCAACACCGATACAACTCAGTCAGAAACTGAGTCAGACAAAACATAAACTAAGTCTGGATGAACAGAGTCAGTCAGACAAGTCTAAGATTCACACACAGCTGAGACTCTAACCCCAGCTCATTCCATATCAGACCCATCACTACCAGTTCTTTATAGCATTCACCATTAACCCCTTGTAGTTCACTGCTATTATAAAGTACATCATAGCTTCATTATATACTTAACTCAATATCAGTTCAGCACCACCAGTTAGAGTTCGGCTCCAAGTTGTATCAAATTCCAGCAAAGTTACATTTAGCTGCAGTTACACTTCAATTCAGCGCAACCAAACAACCAGCACCATCACACCTGCAATATCTACAACTTGAACCTCCACTGACTGAATTAAACTCATCTTCATCACATCATCAACCAAGAGTTGCTATCATTCTCAACTTCAGTAAGAACTACTCTTCCTTCCCAACTCCATATATTACACATCAGCATATCTCCACCCACATCATCATTACTACAATTTAAACCAACTCAGCATAACCAATTCAGTAACAATACAAACATCCACTCTTCCAATTGCAAATCCATCTCCTTATCCAGCCATACTTCATATCTTCATGTCAGCAATAACAGCGTCATCAACATCTTTCTTGCAACTCAACTCATTACACAATCCATAGCTCTTCTTCCAAAGTTATCATTAATTCTAACTTCATAGTCACCACCTGTAACTAACCACCATACCTAACAATCATCTAAACATAATCAAGACCCTGCTGATCAAATCCATTAACAGCCTCATATGTATCACCATTATTCAAATTACTAACCTCTGCACATTTGTAACTTCAGAATCCCCTGTAATTCAAATCACCAGACCCATCTTTTCCTCTCAACAGCTCCCAACTTCATCCTCCTCAAGTCACAGAACCCTAATTTTAATCCACCAACAACAACCTAATTTCACCAATTCATCTTCCTCCTAAAACAATGCAATTAATTCTCAATTACAACTTCAAACCCTAGTTCCTATTTCCTCTATGCAGAACCTTAAACCATCAACCCAATCTCAATTACGTATAATCAATTCATCTTCTTAATCTGAAATTACTCAACTCAGGAACCCTAATTACACAACCCCTTCACCTGATTCCTAAAGAAAATTAAAATCAAACCCTAAACAACCATCTATAACTCAAATCAAGACAGACCCACCTATAATCCATCCAATCAAAATGATTTCATAAAGAAAATAAATTAACACAAAATCCTAAATCGGCTTACCAAATTTCTGCTTTTCCAGAACTAAATCGACAACAACAACATCACCTTCTTCCTCATATAAAAATTCTACTAAGTTTATTAAAAATCGCTCATATTAAATCAACCTCAAACCCTCAGAAATCGAGACCAACAGAGAGGAGAAAAGAAAGAACAAAGAGAAGAAGAAAGAAGAAGGAAAGAGAAAAGAAAAGAGAAATGATTTCTCTACGACACGTTGGTGATGATAAAGCCAAAGAAAATTACTGAGGCACCTACGTTTTGGATAAGGGCAGCCAGGTCGGTCTTCCTGCTTGTCCGATGATATCTTCTTCGTCCGGTATCCGATTGACACGTTCGAGCAATCCATTTCGCCTAACTTTTCGAGACTTATACAATGATACTAGTTTCATATATAAATCGTTGTTAAATTAATTTCTATTAATTAATGTCCGTCTCTAATTAATCGAGTCATTAACGGTTAATTCGTGTCTTGACTGGTCTAATAGCGTTGACGAGCTTGAGGCTTGTTACATTTACAGAGTTATTTTTTGTTTCACATAAGAAAACAATGTCGGGATTTTAATCCCTTATGATATTCCACAAAGAAGTTCTAGTGGAAGGGTTACCGAAATCCTGACAATTCCAAGACAAAATTCTCATATTTGGGTTATGAGAATGAGCTAAAAAGAGCTCTTTTTTCCACTTACAACTGCTTTGAAGCTGACAATCAAGAAATATAAAACTAGTACTACCCAAATATATAAATATATAGACAACCAGTAAATACAATCAATCACCAAATATACAATCACAAGGGCTAAATAGTTCAAACTGAAAATACTGTGAGTAGTATGCAGATTGGGGGGGCTGGAGTTTTGGGTGTAATTTCTAGGGAAAGAGTAATTATCATGCACTAAATATCTAAGTGAAAAACCTAATTTACTTTGACACGGACTATAACAAGAATTATTTAGGATGCAGCAAAAAAACAAGAAATTAGGGATTCGATAAAAAACCTTATGAAAAGTCGCAGGATTTCCGTGGTGATTCTGAGCAAATGTTCCATTGGGTACAGATCATGTGCTATCAAATGCCATTGAGTGATTATCATCTCCTTTATTGTGATGGTAATCCATTCTGCTCTCATCTGGGAGAACCCCAAAATTACCTGATTCATCAGCTCCATTAGGTAATGATTGGAATATAGGGTTGGTATGAGTGTTATACTGGTCGAGATTGAAAGGTAAGGAATTATTGATTGATTCTTCCACTCTGATTCTCTTGTTCTTCCTCACTTCGGCCTCTTCTAAATCCCGATCTTGGTTTTCTAATTCTTGTGAAAGTGAACTGCCAGTAGCTTCCTCAATTAAACTCCATACAACATATTCATCATCCTTCATAGCTTCAACCTTCTGTTCTAGCGCAAATCTTTTGCAATTCTCTTCGACATAATCAACAACCCAGCATTTGTTGAAAATCTTGTATGGTTGCATATCAAAATGGTAGATTATCCAATGCCTAACACAATTTGGTTTGATAATCCAACCACCTCTTCTTAAAGGTTCTTTGAGCTTTATTTCAATGTATACAGTATTAGTTACACTTCCTCTTGGTGATCGTTTCCTTCCCTCCAGATCTACTTTTTTGCCAATATCTTTACAGATATCTTTGACAAGTTTTTTAGTTAGTATGACATCTCCTGCATTCCTTATCTTAACACACCAGGTATGATTCTCAAATTTGTGCTCCTTAATTGGAACATTAGGATCATATGGAATTAGAGTCAACAGATGGCCCATTATGTCCCAAGTTTTAAGGCGAACTCCATCATAGGATTCCTTTGGCTGGAATCTGAAGAGAAAGAGATCCGTTCCTTTAGTAATCATCTCATACTTTCTGTAGCTTCTCCAACGATCATTGATTTATTTCTTTATATCTTCATGGTCTAATGGTTTTTTGAACATGATCTTTCCCAGCAAACTAAAAGTAAACTCTTCAGCTGTTTTAGAAGATTCTTGAGAAGAAGTTATGATTCTTCTAATGGGTCTTGGACCCGATGAACCAATAGTGGTTGCTTGAAGTTTTGTGTTTAAGGTTTCCATTGTGTTGTTGGATTGAACAGACATAACTACTCTGAAAAGTATATGGGAATGTTGTAAGCCTAAACTTTTCCAACTAAGAGAGTTAGGGTTTGCTTTATAATCAGGGTATCGGATCGGGTTGTGAAAATTTTGAGGGTAATGGATATATTTTAATTTCCATTCTTGTTTGGAATATGGCATGATATACGGGTTGACAACATTGACTGTGTTTTTGAATTTGAAATATTGAGGAAGTTTCCCTCTTTTGATGTTGTATTCACGGCTCAATTCCAGCGAGTTGAGTTTCTGAGTTATCCTAGAGAGGATCAAAAATGTGAAGATAACCATGGATATTGATGATCTGAATTGTTGAATTGGGTTCACTAATGATGAAGAACTTGTGGAACGAATAACGATTTCCAAACGACCTTAAAAACTATGGATGGAAGATGATAACACTGTAACACGAATGTTACTTTTTTTGACAAACACTACTGTGACAAACAACAAATGATTTGTATCTTTTGTTATAATCACTACTGATTACCACTACTGGAAACTACTCATGAATCAACTACGAAAAAACCTGCAAAACAAATTTAGAACAACATCGTATTAGTGATAGACAAAAAGAAAGTTGAGAATCACAAGGACAAGGCAGAAAGAACACAAAACTTCAAATCCTTCTACAAGCTATTTGAAGCATTCTAAAATCATAAAAACAAAATAGACAAATCAATGAACATTACTGTAAACAAATGAAATCAAAATGATCAAACTAAATGAAATGCATCATGAATCTCCCTTTCAGGTAGTTCGATTAAGCTTTGTGTATGTTGAAATTTTTGAATAGAAATATGAATAGGTGTGTCAACTCACTTGAGTCTTTTAAACATTAGTGTCTTATCCCAAGGGATGTGACTCTCCACTAAGGGTTGTGACTCTTCATGAAAGGACTTCTCCAAGAATCACCTCTAAACCTATATAAACCCCACTCTTTATTCATTGCAAGGATGTGCTTTTAGAGTCATAAAAACTAGTACTAGAAATTTAAGAGTTTTCATTTGTCTTTAAGAGTTAAAGAAAAGTTTGTGCTACATCTATTCGCGTTCGCTGTTTGGTGTTATCGAAGTGTTGCGAAAAACATCGAGGTATTGTTGAATGTTGGAGACATATGCCGCTAAATCTATAACAACATTATATACATGGCATCAAATGTCTTAAGCAAAGAGATTACTCGCCTCAATACACCCAAGTAAGTTTGTTTAAGTTTTTTGATTGATCATCTTTTCTATCCATCTTTTCTTGTTTTGTTGTTGGTATTACGAATCGTAATACATAGATGGAAACTACGTTACAAAGAGTTGTAACGGATCGGTGGATAATACACGAGTTGTATTATTGGAGAATCGGTAACGAAGATAATTATCCAACAATCTTAAGACATTTCATGATCGTATCTTTGTTACTGATTAGGTAGATGTAACATACAACATCGCTTAATTATTCCATTCAATTATCGGAATAATCCTGTATGAAAAGGACAGTGGTTTTTATATTTCAAATTTGAAATACGAAATCTGAAAACAAAGCGCATGAGACAATTGGTCTTAGTGCTTTGTATGGTTTGGACTGACACCAAACATGGATATCCTCTTGGATGGATGTTCCTTTCCAAGATTATTATATCCACTAAAACTTGTAAAACTGCACTTACAGAAAACAGTGTAAAAACATGAGCATGCAACGAAATCATACATTGGATTTTCGTTAATGTTCCAAATTTAGTTTGAACATTGTATTGGTGACCATCAATTTTGGTTTTACGTAGTGTTACCAGAAGAAATATAACTCATTCAAAGAAACGATTAAAGAATCTATGTGATACTCCCTGCCAAATTTCAGATTCTTTTATACCTGTGGAAGTATTTTTAGAAATTATTCAGAGATGAGTTCTTCCTGGAAAATTCTGAAAGGTAGCAACTGTTGGTTAGTCGGTTACAGAGTTTTGAGTTTATTTAAACTCAAATACTTGGTCCGAAAGCAAAGGTTTTTGGAGTCGGTTATTGGGTGTTCAGTCGGTCATTGAGTCCTGGTTTGTAGGATACTCAATTGGAGTCGGCCAAGTAAACATGAATAAGACCTAGCTAACTGCTATAAATAGGGGTCCTTGGTAGTGTTTGTTAACAATCTCATAGAGTTCTTCTAAAGAGTGGGAAAGCTAGGGTTTCCGGTCTCTTTGTGAGCTTCTTGTTTTCGGAAAAGGATGAGAGTTGTGTGAGAAGGTAAGAGTTCTCTTTGTAATCACCTTTACGGTTAATTGAATAAATCGTGTTCTTGTCCGTGGTTTTTACCCAGTTTGGGGTTTTCCACGTAAATCCTTGTCTTGTATGATTGGTTATTGTTTATCTTTATTTTCTTGGTACTTTGTTTTCTTCTTCGTTTAATCCCAAAGATCAAAGTGTTGTGGTGAAATTCCCAAAAATTGGTATCTCGAGTTAGGTTTAGGGAAAAACAAGATGACGACAAAGGTTTATGCGGGTTCTACGCGGTTTGAGGTAGAGAAGTTCGACGGTTCTATTAACTTCGGTTTGTGGAAAATCCAAGTTAAAGATGTTTTGATACAATCGGGGTTAGTTAAGGCGCTGAAAGGACAAGTTGAAAGAGGTGTCAAACCTGAAGACTGGGAAGATGTTGATTTAAGAGATGCAAGTCAAATACGACTATTATTAGCAAAGAATGTTTTGGCTAATGTCTCAAAGATTACTACAACAAATGATTTGTCAAGTAAACTTGAAGAGTTGTATATGAAAAAAACTCGTTCGAATAGATTGTACTTGAAAGAGAAATTTCATACATTGAAGATGGCTGAAGGTACGTCTATTGCTAATCATCTCAATGTTTTGAATTCAATTGTTTCTGAACTGGAAGTGTTAGAAGTAACTGTTAATGATGAGGATAAGGAACTTCGTCTCATATTGTCACTTCCACCATCTTATAAACACATGGTAACATACTTAAATAATGGAAAAGATGCTTTGAGTATTTTCGAAGTTACAAGTGCTCTCTTGTCTGAAGAAAAGGAGATGAGGAGTAGTAAGGGTAATTCGTTGGAAGAGGATGTTTTATATGCTGGCGAGAAGAAGAAAAACGGTAAGAGTGTTTGTTGGAAGTGTGGCAAACCAGGCCATATTAGGCGTGATTGAAAGTGGAAAGGTAATGGGACTGGTCCGGAAAAAGGTCCCGAAGGTCAAGATAACCATGTCAACGATGCTAGTTATGAAAGCGATTTCTCTCTTTTGGTTGCTGCTGATTTTAATCAAGAGGAGAGTTGGATTTTGGATAGCGGTACCACGACACATATGTGTGCACACCGGTCATATTTAGATAAGTATGTGGGGTGTAGTAGAAAAGTTTTTAATGGCGATGGCTCAGAACTATCGGTTAAGGGAGTCGGTGATATTCGCATTAGGACGTTTGATGGTAGATTTCGAACAATCCAGGGAGTAAAACACGTGTCGGAGTTAAGGTGGAATCTAATAAGTCTTTCCCAATTAGATTCTGCGGGTTTTGTTTATTCCTGTCATGGTGGAGTAATTAAGGTTTATCAAGGGTCTACTATGATCATGAAAGGAAGTCGTAGCAGCGGCTTGTATACTCTAAAGCAGTCAGGGGTAGGTGGAGCTAAGGATATACCTGAGTCAACTTTTGGAAATGTTAAGTCTCATGGAAATTTGGCATTGGGTGGATTTCCAAAGGCTCGTATGATCAAGAAGTGGGTTCCAAAGATTGGGAAGTCCAAGGATAACTTGGACTTTGTTGGTCATCAACATTGATGATGAACGGCCCGAAAGGGTAGGTAGACAAGAACACGGTGGACGTCAGTTGTTTGAAGAAGAAAGAGGAATTTGAGTGAACTATGGTCGGTTTGATTCCTTGAAGAGGATACGTAGGCAGCCTTTGGCGCAATCGACGTTGGAAGACGAAGGAGATTTCCTATATCGATCGTCTCATGCATGAATGCATGATCCGAGGTGGAGAATTGTTGGTTAGTCGGTCACAAAGTTTTGAGTTTGTCTAAACTCAAATACTTGGTCCGAAAGCAAAGGTTTTTGAGTCGGTTATTGGGTGTTCAGTCGGTCATTGAGTCCTAGTTTGTAGGATACTTAATTGGAGTCGGCCAAGTAAACGCGAACAAGACCTAACTAACTACTATAAATAGGGGTCCTTGGTAGTGTTTATTATCAATCTCATGGAGTTCTTCTAAAGAGTGGGAAAGCTAGGGTTTTCGGTCTCTTTGTGAGCTTCTTGTTTTCAGAAAGGATGAGAGTTGTGTGAGAAGGTAAGAGTTCTCTTTGTAATCACCTTTACGGTTAATTGAATAAATCGTGTTCTTGTCTGTGGTTTCCACCCAGTTTGGGGTTTTCCACGTAAATCCTTGTCTTGTGTGATTTGTTATCGTTTATCTTTATTCTCTTGGTACTTTGTTTTCTTATTCGTTTAATACCAAAGATCAATGTGTTGTGGTGAAATTACCAACAACAACATTGGTCCTGGTTCTGTGATTAATATCTTGCTCTTCATATTTGTGGTAGAAACGAAATTGTAATATGGGATCTTCTTGTCTTAAATTCATCCTTTCAATTTCAATTTCTATTTGGAGTTATTACTTGAGAGCCACATCAACTTTAAACTGGTTGCGAAGTTTAAAGGAGAAGATCAGTATTTTAAGATTCCTTAGGGGGACATCTTAAACGGTTGCTAGTTTAGTTATTTTAATTTGAATTTCATGTCCGTTGGAGGACATGAATGGCGTCTCTTTAAATATTTGTGCAGCAGCTCTTTGAGGGGACACGTAGGGAATTTAAATGACTAATCGGCGTTTGAAGACATAATCTTCCATTCTCTTTATTTAGCGTTTGACAACGTTGTAGAGATTTTGGTTTATCTCCAAATTGGAGAGGAATTTGGATAAATCCTTTTAACCATGTATACAAGACATCCTGTTGATGTTCTACACCAAATTTCAGAATTTTTGGAATAGTGGAAGCATTTTTACAAATTTCACAAAGTTGAGAAATTTTTGAAGAGCGGAAATCAGTTCTAGCCCAAAATAAGTTTCCAACCTTTTGTTGATCGTTTAGAGAAGCTGCTTCGTCAGATAGATTGTAAATCTCTGCAAGAAGAGATACAAAGTTAACGCACCAGCTAATTGATTATTCCTCTTGTGAAGACTAAAAATATCATCCTCATAAGTGGAAACTTGGGTCTTGAGTTTATTATTCTCCTCCTTAAGATTCTGAAGTCTTCTTTGATAGTCTGAAGAAACAATATAATACATGCAGGCCACCTGTGAAGATATAAGGCGAATATTAGACATCATCAAAGACATCAAAGCATCACCAGAAAGAGAGCGAAAGTATAGATATTACCAAAGAGCCCAAGGAAAATTGAAAACATGGACTTAACGCTGAGGCAACTCCACGAAGGGATTCATGATCAGAGAAGCGGCATCACATATCTTCGAAACCGTTCCACAAGTACGAATCAGTTCCTCATTACCAACTGATGACATGGAATCAAAAATGATACTAGATAGCTGCCCCATGGAAGATGTGATTGAGGGGTCTTCAGAAAGAAGAATATCATCATCACTAGACTTCGAACTTGAAGAAGAGGGATAAATTTCCTTCCTCTTCTTAGACAGACTCTTGGAAGAGGATTTAGAAGCGGTTTTCTTATATCTGAGTTTACCCTTACCCTTGGCTTTAGTGCCCACATCTTCCACCTACGCGAATAATGAGAGATAAGAAACAGAGGCAACAATATTGTTAAAATTAAACAAAGAATATTTCTTACTTCATTATCGTGCGAAGGTGACGCATGAGGCAAGTTTTTAGCCTTCTTTGCCTGTTGGGCAATCTGAAACCAAGGGAAGTGATAAGAGAAATGAAAGACAAAATAATTAAAAGAAAAGAAAGAGAAAGAGATGAAGGTAACATACCACTTTAGATTCTTCAGGCAATCTGAATACCCAAGGATCATAAGCAGGAAATCCCACATGAAGGGGAAAAGTTGAACCATCTCCACTCCTGCCAGTTATATAGGGGCCCACTAAGATGATGGGGTAATTTAGCCATCGAATATCATTTGACCTACGTGCAGTGTTATTCGTAGAGTCATGAAAATCAACATCTCGCATAATTCTTTCATTCTCTGAGAGACCATCGTTTCTTGACAAGGGAATGCCCCACTTAGATGACCCATTCTTCATGATAACAACCTCATAGTTCTTGAAAAAATTCTCAAGGGTATAATTTGCAGGATTGATTTCCTAATTGTCATGTTCTGGATTTCTTACTTCTACTGGATAAAGAGATTATAAAGCGCGACGGGCATATTCCATAGTTATTCTAATACTGTCACCGCTCAATTGAAAGATACCCCGAGAGAACCTCGCATCCGATAGAATTCTGTAAAATAGGGGAACTTGAGGATTATAAAGAGGAATAGTAAGACTAGCGAGAAGTTGTCCCACTGAAATGATGATCTTATGGTCATTCCATTCTTCGAGAGAAAACCATTCAGGCCCGAGCGTAAATGAAGGTTTTGATCTGAGAGGGACAGATAGTGAGAAGCCTCTTTCACCAAATTCTATTTTTAATCTTTTAAATTCTCTTTCGTTGTTCCAACCAGCTTGAGGCATTTTTAGTATGTGAATGAGGAATGATTGAAAAATAACCACGGAGGATGATTAGGATGATCAACTTACGATAAGTGAGAAATAAAGCGCGAAAAGAGGAAAGAAGGATGAGAATGATGAAACAGGAAAGAACGATGAACAACTTGAAGATTTAATCAAATCAGAAGAGCAGCAGGAGAAGAAAATAAGAATAAGGAGAGAGAGTAAAAAGAGAAAAGAAGAAGACGATCGATAGAAAATAAAATATTTACTCCCGATTCCCAAGATAATTACCCCATTAATGCGATGATTAAAAATGAACGGATATGAAGAGGCGGTTACGAAAGACCTGTCAGATAATGAATGGTTGAGATGACGCGTGTAAGTTGTCATGACTAAATCAGGGGAATATGTTGGCAGAAAAGAATACGAAAAGATGAATGGGTGCGAAAGAATAGATCATATTTTCTCATATCACTCGTTTTAGAAAAAGAACGGTATGAGAAGAGGCATAATGTCTGAGAAAAAAACCGCACTCCTATCAAATATGCGAAGTAGTGACCATCAAGACTGAGCGAAGGCGACCGCATACAGCCTATCCAGAATGACGCATCAGATGACATCAACGTAATCACGAGTAAAATGTGAAGAGCTGTGCGATATTAAGAGTACGTGCGAGAAGAGTCAATGTAAGCGTGCGTTAATGATGCACGCAAGATCCGAAAATAAAGGCTTTATTAGCTGTCATCCACTATGTAAACTCCTATATAAGGACCCGAGCGACCTTGTATTGGGAGATATCTTTTGGAGAGCTGAGACAAGATTTTTAGGAGAGAGAAATATTATTTGGAGAGCAAGTTAGGGTCTCTTTATCTCTTTGTATGCAATTTAAAGATCTTATTGAATGTTCTTGTGATTCTTTTGGAGATTACTTAGATTGTTCTATACATTTTATCTAGGGTATAGTTGGAAGAACAATAATCCGACCTTTCTCAAATAATTGGCAAGTAAAACATGTCGAATTATGCCTTTAGGATTCAATGAATACATAACACCGTAATCGAATTCAAGGATTGTACTTCCTTGACCCGATCAAGAACATACGGTGTATGATTCTGATGATGCTATTAGACAAGAAGAAAACAATAGTATTTGACGATGATTTTAAGACAAACAATCACTGGTACATACATGGATTTCATGTCTTTTGGAGATGTATGCTCATCATCAAACGACACCTTCAAACGAAATCAATGTTGTCTATTGGGAGAGACGAGTCTATTCAAAATTTTAAGAAATTTTAATTAGGTTTGGAAACTAAAACCAAAAATTTCTACTAGATGTTGTCTCACACTCTGCAATGGTGCGCAACCCCATAGATCCCCGCAACCTGACCTATCAGGTTGACGCCCCAAGAGAACACTGCGTCGTAGCATATTCCATACATTTTGAAAAATTCCAACACTGCAGGAACAAAATGAAAGATACAGATGCCAAACTCCGTTATAGGATTGTATTCACCGAGACTGCAAACTAAAACATAGAGACTGCAACAGTTTGCAGTGGGAGAACAAAGCCTACAAACTACTGCAGTTCTCCGCGAAGGGTCAGTCATAGATATTTCTGGAATTTTGGTATCAATCGAAGGATCCATGACAACATTATAAAAAATATTGCGTGTTTTTTCAATCTCCCTGATTCCAGCAATTTATTTCCCAATAATTCTCCTGATTTGAGGTTGTGGAAGGACTCACAGTCAGCAGGTGTTTTCTCGGTGAGGAAATATTACAACTGGTTAGTTCATATTAATGAAGATAATAGTGTCGGATTTGTTCATCCCAAAAGAATTTGGTTGAAACATCGGCCTCCAAAAGTTAGTTTCTTTATATGGCTTGCTTCGAAAGATAAAGTGGTCACCCAAGATGAGTTGTGCAAAATAAGATGACGAATTTAGGTCAATCACTGTTACCTATATGTATCAAGGATAAAGAGACTTGTCTGCACCTGCTTCTCCACTGCCCTATTGCTAGCAACATCTCGAATTTTTTCAAAGGCGAATTCAGTTTGATTTGGGTATTGCTTCCCTAAATTTCTATTGTTATCAGTACTTGTCCTTGTCCTGAGGTCAAATCCAAAAGGTCTCTCGTTGTTAAAGCGTTACCTGCGGCTATCATCCGGTCTCTATGGAAGGAAAGGAACCATCGAGTTTTCAATAACATGTCTCTCTCACTAACCAAAATTATCGAAAAAAATCAGATTCCTTATAGCTTATTGGCTTTACAAGCAACCCGAATTTCAGAATATCTTTCTTAAAGATTTCACGACCAAGTGGAAACAAATTGTTTTTGAACCGCCTTGATTTTGTCCATTGTTCTTGGGGTCTTTGATGTTTTATGTCAGTTAGGTACTGGTCTTTGTATCTTTTGTTCTGTTTGGTTTTGGGTGGCTGTGTTCCTCTCTTAGTCGGAGAATTTTTATATCTGCCGTTCACACTTTATGAACCTTTCCTCTTTCTTAGTAAACTTATTTACCGATAAAAAAAGAAAAATGAAAGGAAGCAAGAGTTTGCAATAACAGCAACCCGAAGTTTAACGATAAGACAAGCGTCATATCCCAATTTATTTATAACATCATAACAGTTTTATGAAATACGTAATGAAATGGCCCTACTTTATTCATAACTTATTAGACTTACAGGAAGCATATTGGACTTACAGGAAGCACGTAGTGATATAGGCATCATTACGATACCTCGATACAAAAGCATACTTGCAAGGCCCATTCCTAAAACACATATGTTATGTCTGTCTCATAGTGGAGACATCCACAATCGAATTTACTTAACATTGGATAAAAATACTCCTCCATCCAACCCCGAGGCACCTTCGGTCATTGCCATTAAGATTATTAGAAACCGCACCCAGACAATTCCCTGTGTTATACATTCTAGCAGTTTGACCAGTGTAAGAAAACTGATAACCACCCATATATAAAAGGTTTGAGCATCCACAATTACTGAGGGTTTGGCTTTCTCCGCCGCAATTTGCTAAACGATATACTGTCAAGGAACTTGCATTTGCCAATTCACTTACTACAGCCATGAGGACCAGAGCCATGAATAGCACAGAGAGTGAGTTCTTACTGGATGCCATTGCTAAGAGAAGCAAAGAGCTGATAATAGAAAATGGAAAGCAAAATTATAATTTTTTTCTCTCTCTTTAGGGTTTCTTGAAACTGTATGTTTTATTCTCAAGTTGAATGCACGTATTTATAGCTAAATGTTCACAGAATGCGACATGAATGAATTAACGTGCATGGAAAAAACTAGTGTATTATATCAATGAGAAGAAAATATCGTAGACGAATATACTTATTTTCATTGTTATGGATGTGGATGTGGATGTGCTTTCTACCGTTTGATTAATTGAAAGATGGTCCTCGACAATAAATATGATGGCAAAAACTTCAACAAAGGCGGCCAAAAATTATCAGCCAAAACTATCGACAAAAGTGTTATGACAAAGTGTCCCAACTTTAAAGCAATTAGTAATAGTCCATTTGTTGTCCATCACAGTCCATGACTAATTCACAATTGTTACATATCAACAGTTTAACTCGACAGGCAGTACAAGAGTATCGAGAATCTATACATTTTTTTGCCACATATTTAATTGAAAGGATTGTAATACGTACGATGGAAAAAACTTCAACAGAGGCGGCCAGAAATTATCAGTCAAGACTGTTAAGCCATCGACAAAGTGTGCCAGCTTTATTGAAGTGATAGAAGGTCTAATCTCCTTTCCTGTACTCTGTACGATCATTTAGGCATGTTATCTCCACACAGTGTAATTTCTAGTTTATGTTTTCTAGTCCAAATAATAAAACCAACGGTTAAACCACCTAGACCATACCACATGTATGAAATGTTTATCCACTATCAAGACCGAAGCATACAAAGTATATATGCACGCCCTTCGAAATTATCGTCACACGTAATTTTTATATCGAGGTTTTTTCCTTTTTATTCTAATCAAATTAAGATTTTCATCAGAAAAATGGGCAAGGTCGATATCTCTTAAAACATCTGAAACGTGTAAACCACAAGGGGCAGATATACTTTTGATTTTTTTTTAATAGATGAAACAGGGGTCATCCCTGAGTTACATGACCAAAATGTTATCTCCCGCCCTTGTTTCATAAGTTGGCAAAAAGGAGTTCAGGGCCTGGCAGTCCCATAGACAGTAACAAGAAAGATGAAGACATTTTGCCGCGAGCATGAGAGCTAAAGAGTTTTCCTGATTCGGAATTAAACTCATGGTGCAGATGCTATTGATACATAAAATGAAGTTTTTCGAGTTTCCTCCATGTAGTTTAATTCTATCTCTTCTGTAGCAAGATATCTGGCGCGAAATTGCTTCCAAAACTTTCCCATTGTCACTTTCGATCTGCCCGTTTGGATGATTCAGCTGAAGAAGCCACTGGATAGTAGTATAAGCCGCCTGCTCCTCGATACCTTCTCCCTCTATTGCTGTTGCTGAGAAGGTCCCTCCACCAAGAAAAGCCCCTGTATGATCAGAGTTGATTAAAGCTACCGCAACAAAATTGGTGTTTCTAGAGTTAATCATAGCAATATTTATTCTTGTGGTGAACATACTTGGCTTATTTGAGATCCTAGAGGAGCTAATGACAATGCCATGAGTATTGTCTAAATTATACTTAGTATTCCTATTGCTGTTAATCATGGTTATAATCAAATCAACAGTTCTACTTGTATGTAACTTTTTCTTTTGAAAAACCCAATCGCATCTGGATTTCCAAATTCCCCATAAGACAGTAGCAAGAATCTCAGGCCAATCATCATAGCTATCATATTCATGGTTGTTGCTTTTATTCCAGGTTGAGAACCACATGTGAAAATTTAAATTATCAGAATGCACGAGAGTAGTATCGATTTGAAGACAATTATAAACAGAGATAGCAAATTCACAATGCATAAAAATATGAGTAAGAGTTTCTTCCTGCTTCCCACCGTTGGGGCAAATTTTGTTTACTGTTTGAATTTTCCGTCCGATTCTCTCATTTAAAGGGAGAATAGATTGCACGCACATCCAGATGAAAGTTTTGATCCTTGGTGCCACTTTCATACTCCAGATGTTCTGCCACATTTTCTTTGTCTGATGATTGGTCGTGTTATCCCTTCTTATCAGCGGACTGTAGAGAGACTTGGTGGTGAATTTTCCTTTGGGTTCCAACTTCCATATCATCTGATCCTCTTCTTCGCACCTTATTTCCATTGCTTTGATATTTGAAATGCTTTGTTCCTCGAAGTATAGCTGCAACTTCCTTTCATTCCAGATTTTCGAATGTTGATTATCTTCCATTAACTCTCTCAACCAAACCACTGGTAGTTGTTGTTCCCAATTGGAGGATAAAGTAATGCCTTGAGGACACCAGGCATCCTCCCAAATTCTTATGTTGTTCCCATTCCCCACTTTTCAAACTATGTTATCTCTTACAAGGTGTGCCTCTTTGAAAATGTTTTTCCAAACCCATGAAGCAGATTCATGACACTTATAACTTTGGTGGAGGAAATTGTTTCTATAAAGTACTTGTGCTTAAACACTTGAGAACATAAGGTTTTTGGCTCATGCAACAGTCTCCAGCTTACCTTAGCCAACATTGCAGAATTAAAGAGATTTAAGTTGAGAAAACCTAACCCCCCTAGGCTCTTCGGTATGCACATATCAGTCCAACCTTTAAGATAAACACCTTTGCTTCCCTCTTTATCTTTTCCCCAAAAGAAATCTCTTTGGAGCTTGCTAATCTTGTCAATGATGGCTACTGGGATTTTAAAGCTATTCATTTGGTAGATCGGAATGGTGGAAGTAGAGGCTTGAATCGTTACCACTTTACTAGCAGTTGAAAAAGATATAATTTTGCTGGGAATTTTAAGAAAATGCCACACTTCCATCATCCGATTTAATAAAATGTCCCCGTTTATTTCAAAATATATAAAATGCCATGAACGTTAACTTTTCTGTCAGGCCCACTAAATTAGTCAATTACTATTGAAGAAGTCTAAAAATACGGTGTTATTACTTAATTACCCTTCTCAATTCACTAACAACTCATATCTTAATTGAAAAGAAATTCCGATCATTTTTAACCCTTCTATATTTCAGTTCTTCTGTATACAGTATACACAAACGCTCTTCTCATATATTTAGGATTATAGTTTATAGATCACGCAGATGATTTACTTGAAGGATTGACTGAAAAGGAAGAGACTTAGGAGGAGGAGGAAGAGTAATGGTTCATTTTAATACCGACAAATATGATCAACGACGACATCGGAATTTTAAAACTATTTCGGAAATCCTCAATTTGAGACCATGGGTTCGTGCTAAATCTTACTGACGTTTGTTTGAAATTCAATTGATCATTTAGTTAACTTGTTGCGGTGAAAATAGTCGACAAGAGGATCTATTGCGCCGTTAATCTTCTAACATGAATGGCTTACATTGGTGATACTACAGAGTTTGTGTGTGTCTAGATTGCTGGGTCCCCATGATATTCGTATTTTCAGGGAAGATTTATTAAAAAGGAGTCTTAATTCATGAATTAATATCTATCTCTCGATCACCATCAACATGCACATCTTCTGTTCGATAAATGTCCCCTTTGAGTACATATACATCTTTCATCGGAACTACCGAAATACACAACAGGTCTGTAATAATTAAGTTCATAACTATTTGTGTTATAAGTTCCTTATTATATATGTAATTGTAACTGTTGAGTTATGATTGGATAAGAAGATGGACAACAATTGAGTTTTGATTTGGCTCGGCACAAACTCACAACAAAATTCGGTAATGACTCACACTACTGAACCGATTTGATCCAGTCCTAGTTAGATGGTTTGGAGGCTTAAGTATCTTTTACCAGGGATGATTTATTGCCACCTAGGCACTAGAAACGGTGGTATTTTCTTAAACATGAAATTGAAAGTGTGGATTTTATTAAAATCCCCAATTTGGATTGGAAGAGAGGCATTTATTAAGGAGAAAAACATAAAAGCTAAATTAGAAAAATACAGTTTCCCAATTGTGAACTGAGTACTCAAAATTGGTGTGAAGTTTCTCCCCAAAAGCAGCTGCCCAAGTAAGAACCAAAGTCTTTGTATCGTCAATCAATTCCAAGTCCGTCTTGAATGTATACTTATCCTCAAAAGTGCGATTATTGCGTTATCTCCAAATCACCCAAAATACTGCCACAGGGATTACTCTCCAAGCAACTTGGCCGAAAACAGAAAGTTGATGATGTTGCCATGAATACAGATTCAGGAAACACCCAAGGCCATTTTTTTGGCATGATACTGCACCATATTTTATAGGCTACCTTGCAATGAATGAATAAGTGATTTTGAGATTTTGGGAGGTTACCACAAAGGATGCAAGAGCTGTAGATGTCCAAACCCTTGTGTTGAAGCATATCCAGAGTATTTAAACGGTCATGAACTGCACACCAAACTAAAAAATTGATTTTAGGTGGAACTTCCTTCTGCCAAACGAAGTTATGAGGAAAATCCTTAATACCAACATCTGCAGTCATAGAGGCGTAAAGTGACTTCACCGTGAAAGAACCAG
Organism: Papaver somniferum; assembly: GCF_003573695.1. Taxonomy (NCBI): domain Eukaryota; kingdom Viridiplantae; phylum Streptophyta; class Magnoliopsida; order Ranunculales; family Papaveraceae; genus Papaver; species Papaver somniferum. Next base: position 3,330,677 of record NW_020632152.1, read on the forward strand.
AAGAATGAATATATCCCACCTCCGAGTATCAGGTAAGTTATCTCTGACAGGTGAAGAAGAACCAATAACGAAGAAAAGTGTTGCCAAGCTGTTAACTTCAGAATTACATAAAATTCTTTTGAACTCAAACTTCCAAGAGCCATCAGTTGAGGTGTGTTCAGCTAAAGTTGCCAGCTTAAGATTATCAAGTTTATACAAATAATGAAACAAGTCAGCTAAACACTTTCTACCAATCCAAATATCATGCCAGAAGGAGACTACAGTACCAGCGTGTATACAAATTGTTGAGTTTGAAGCTACAAGAGTACCAGTTTCTGTGATAGTTCTCCAGCAAGAAATTCCATGAGGAGAAGTAACCGTACCAGGGATTCCATAAGAGAAGCTACTTGCATATTTTTCCACAATAAGCTTGTACCACAGGAGTGATTTTTCAACTCCAAACCTCCAACACCATTTTGCAAGTAATGCTTGATTCATAACTCGAAGATTCAAGATGCCTAAACCTCCCATCTTTTTATCAGCAACAAGGGGCAGATATACGAGACTGATCGTATTGTTTCATAAAGGACTTCTCCATGCATTACCAAATGACTACTCGTATGTTCCTCATTCTTGATATGATTGTTCATTTGTTTGCTTGTAGGCTTACTAGGAATCGGTGGTATACTTTCTACACACTCATTGTTTTCTACGCTAACTGTACTGTGAAGCATACACTGAAGATTAGAGAGAGACAACTTACCCAACTTTTAATAATGCGATAATGAAAAGAACGGTGAAGAAACATTTGGTTGTCTATAACAATTTGGGGTCATGATCAGACTAATCACATAGTTTTGCCTGCTAAATAGTACTCCACGTGTGGTCAAGTCAGTAATTGCAGTTGTACGTGGACTACGTTTCAACATATTATGCCCTACCATTTGGGAAGTGTTACGGTGTAAAGTTAATGAGGAAATGGAAGGAGTGATGAAGAAAGAGTTGTCTTTCAACAAAGGGTGGGCTGATCGTCTTAGCTATGACTTAGATTGTTGCCTTGGTTAATATCAACAAATATTGTTGACTTAGATAGTTTTAGATTCTAGTCATCACAAATTTTAAGCCGGTCATCTCAGAGCATCCGCAATAGAAGTGAATAAGTTCTGCTAAAATGGCATGTTAACATTCCAAATATAACAATATAAGGCCGTGACCACAGTGAAAAATTTGCATCCTATTTCCCAACGGGGTTTACAAGGAACCGTTTTTTTTTGGGCACTACTCCATTTTGAAGGGGAACTACTATTTTTTTTCTGGGTAGATATTTAAAGTAAATTTGAGTTATCCCTTATACATATATTTATTTTAGTACCAAACCTACATTTTTTCTAATTAAGTTAGTGTAATGATTAGTGAGTTAGTTAATGACTAGTGAGATTAAATTAACAAGTTGATTTTTTTCAAAAGAAGAATTATTGAGAGGGAGATGAAGAAGATGAAGATGATAATGAAGATGAGGATTTTGAAAGAAAAAAAAGTAAGATTTTTTGTTTAAGAGCCACAACAAGAGTATGATGTTTTGGGTACTCACCGATACTTCAAATTTATTTAATGGTGCTTGAATTGGCCAAAACATTCCTAAAAATGAACAATTTACAAATTATTTAGGTTTGGTAAAAAAAAGTTCGGCTACGACATCTAAAGAACAAGTAGCAAAACTCATCTGTCAGTGTGGTTCTGCTAATGTTTCTGAAAAACACAGGTAGCCGAACTCAGTTTTAATGGAGTTTTTTTTTCCAGAGAAAAGTTCGGTTAGGAGAAGAAAATTACGGCGTAACCGAACTAGGAGTTCGGCTAGGATAAAAAATTGCGACTTTACCGAACTCAATATATAGTTTTTTCAGAGAAAAGTTCGATTAGGAGAAAAAATTGAGACGTAACCGAACTTTTTGCGATGTAACCGAACTTTTTGCGACGTAACTGACATTTTTGCGACGTACGCAAACCTTTTGCGACGTAACCAACCTAAAAGTTCGGCTGGGACATTTTTTTTGGGACGTAACCGAACTTTTTTCTGAAGAAAAAAAATCTCCATTAAAGTTGAGTTCGACAAGTTCGATAAAGTTTTTCACGTAATTCGTAGCTGAACTTCTCTCCGCAACTTCCATTTTCAACTCATTTTAATGATTTGTTCTCATTTTTTTCAACCAAAAACGAATGACAAGTAATGGATTTGTAAGAATATCTTTATTGATGATTTAAATTAAGTTATATATATATAGAGGTGGTGGTGGTGGTGGGTGGTGGTGGTAGTCAGAGTTGGTAGGTGATGGTTGGCGGTGGTGGGAGGAAGTGGTTATATATATATATATATATATAACTAGGTGGTTACTAGGTTGGTTTTAAATTAAATTAGGTTAAGGATAGGTTAGTCATTTCCACACTTCAGGACACCCCCTCCAAAATGGAGTAGTGCCCAAAAAAACGGTTCTTTACAAGACCCATGTCTACATTTTTGAAGAACGATTTTTTGGGGACCATGATTTTTTTGGGGGACCATGGTTCTATTTTTAGAAAGACATTTAGAAGTAAATCTAGGTCACCACTTATCTAGATATTTATATTAATACCTAAACTACCCTCTTGATTAATTTTGGGTACTGATTAGTTAGTGTTAATATTAGTTAGTGTAATGATTAGTGAAATGATTAAGTTAAAGATAATTAGTTAGATTCAAAAATCAGATGTGTTTTCTTAAAAAGAAGTAAAATTATTGAATAAAATTAGAGAAGATGAAGAAGAAAAACATGGAAAAAAAAATTGAGTTCACCAAGCTTGAGTATTCAAGTGATGATTCAATTGATGGCTCATCTGAATCATGTAACCGAACAAAACCGGAGGAAGAGTATTTGGGTACCCAGGTATGCTTCAAACTTAGATAATGTTGGTTGAATTGCTCCAAATTTGCAAAAAAAATATAAAATTTTGAAGTAAATTTGGCCTTGTTCGGTTACCTTATGTGAAGAACATGTAACCGAACACATCTTAAAGTGTAGTTCGGTTACTTTTTCCAAACACGCAGGTTACCGAACTCGCTCGTTAATGGAGATTTTTAGTCGTTTGGTTAACAGACATGTTACCAAACTTTGTTTATAGGATTTACAGAGTAATATTCGGTTTGCCCAAATGTTACCGAACTTTAGGGTCTAGGAGTTCGGTTGGTTCGCAAACAATATCTAACCGAACTTTACGTGAACATGAGATTTTACCAAGTGTACATAGTTCGGTTGGTTTGCAAACTTCATACCAACCAACTATCTAACCGAACTTTACATAAAAAATTTTTTATACCAAGTGTAAGAAGTTCGGTTGGTTCGCAAACTTTTACCCAAAAACATATCTAACCAAACTCAATATCCGAGTAAAGTTCGGTTAAAGTAAAAACTTAACAATTTTTGCGATCCAACCGAACTGAACTTGCAAATGCATTGAATTCTCCCATAGTTCGGTTACAAAGAAAACTTAACATTTTTGCGAACGAACCGAACTTTTGGACTTTTCATTATGTTTGTAAACTAAAGTTCGGTGATATCCTTATTTTGCGAAGGAACCGAACTTATTGACTTGTGTTGTTCTAATACAAGGTGTTTGGTTAAAAGTATTTTTTGCGAATCAACCGAACTGTGAGTTCGGTTAAGAAAAAATTAATTCGTGATAACCGAAAATTTTGTGACGAAACCGAAAGTTTTGCGACATAACCGAACTAAAAGTTCAGCTGAGACTTTTTTTTGCGACGTAACCGAACCTTTCTCTGGAGAAAAAAACCTCCATTAAACCTCTCTGCAACTTCCATTTTCAACTCATTTTTTGATGATTACTTCTCATTTTGTCAACCAAAAACAAATTACAAGTAATGGGTTTGTGAGAATATCTTTGTTAATAATTTAAATTAAGCTATATATATAGAGGTGGTGGTGGTAATCGGAGGTGGTGGTGGTAATCGGTGGTTGGTGGTGGTGATAATCGGAGATGGTGGTGGTGGTAATCGGCGGTGGTGAGAGGTGGTGTTGGGAGGAGGTGGTTGGTGGTGGTGATAATCGGAGGTGGTGGTGGTGGTAATCGACGATGGTGGGTGGTGGTGGTGGGAGGAGTTGTGGTTATATATATATATATACATAGGTGGTTATTAGGTGGATTTTAAATTAAATTAGATTAAGGATAGGTTAGTCATTTCAACGTTTTAAGACACCCCTTATAACTATAGGAAGGTGGCCTAATAAAATCATGGTCCCCACAAAAAAAAAACCATGATCTCTAAAAAATCGTTCTTTTTGAAATAGCATAAAGTAGGCCAAGTATGGTCGAAAAACGGTTATGGTAAAGTGGTATAAAGTAGGCCCAAGTATGGTCCAAAAACGGTTATGGTACCGGTATATGTATTTAACCACGAAGAATGTCAACGGCCAGCCCTTAACGGATTGTCAAATTTGCAAGTTCGAAATTATCCCACTGGAACTGAGACCAGAACTAGCTCTTAGTTGTTGAATCTCTTTTCTTGTTAGTACTCCAAATTTTCTAGCTATTCTAAATCTTTTGCTTATCGTTGGTTGTTCTAAATCTTTTTCCAGTCATTCTAAATCTTTTGCTTATAGTTGTACTGATGTTTCTTTGTATGGGGCTGGATTGTACAGACGCGGACACGACACGATGCGGACGCAGACGCTACAAAATTCTCAGAAAATTAGGACGCGAACACATATATACATATTTTATTTATATATTATATTTATATATACAATCATGTATGTATACAACAAAGTCAAGTGTTTCGATCCTAAAAATTAGAAAATGATGCTATATGTGTATGAATGTCAAAGGAAAAGAAGATATCGTTTGTTAATACACGCCGAAGGTCAAGCAATTAATCACTATTAAACACATGGCACAATCAAAATGCATTCTTAGAACAACAAATTCCCAACTAAAGATATACATGATGTTATTTCCAATAACAAAACCCTAATAACAACCTAAATAATTGATGTAAATGATTGTTTTTCTTCATTAGTTAATAATAGTAAAAATAAAGGAAGAAGTTAATTGAAAATGAAAAAAAACGGGTCAAATCTGAGTTATTGGTGCATCCAAACCAGACCCACGCAGGACGCGCAAATTGGTGTGTCGTACACGCGTCGTTGTAGTTGCAGGAAATCCTACATTACACCCCTCACAAGATTTCATTAACATTCAACTCATTTTAGATTAACAATCTTAATTTTATTGATGAATCTTTGAACAATCTTATAAGAAAAGATAAAGGAATCAAGAATAACCACTGCTCTAGATTTTCTCTCTCCTGTTTACTTGCTTCTCACTCAGAAAAAATCTCTCTCATCTCCTTTACAACGGAACGGCTATTTATAGTGAATTACATAGTGGATGACAGCTAATCTGTCCTTTATTTTCGGATATGACTTGCGACATTCTCGCATCCTTATAAATGTTAATCTCGCAAACTCTCTAATTTTCGCAGGAACATCACATTTTTCTCATGATTTTAGCTGACGTCATTTATCATGTCATTTCTGAATTGTTCTGCGACACTGTTGTGTTGTGTTGTTGATAATTTCGCTGAGGCGTTATTGCTGCGAGATTCTGATCGTACATCTTGCCTCTTCTCATATCTTCTCTAGGAAGTAGAGAATGATGTACGAAATGCCGCAACTGTCCATCTCTTCATATTCTGCATTTATCACATGTATCCTTTCTTCCATCTATTTCTTGACATGTCTTCTGTAACCGCTTCTTTTCAACCGCTTACGTCTTTTCGCATTAATGGTGTTTATTTCTTCGAGTAAAAAAATCTTCATTATATATTCTTCTTACTCTTCTTTCCATTTTCTTTTTACTTTCTCTTCTCTTTTTACTTTCTCATCTCTGCAACTCTATTGTTCTTCCGTAAGTTCTGCTACTGTAATTCTTCCCTCTTCAATCTTCTTACTTTTTTATCCATTCCCATACTTTATATTCAGATATGCCTCCAAGTGGCCACAAACATGAGAAAAACTTAAAAGACGTCCAAAAAGATTTTGTTGAGAAAGGTTTCACACTTTCTACCATTCCTGGTGAAGGTGCCAAGTCAATTATTTATATCAAACTTTTCTCTGATCAACATTGTGATGATCAATCAATCATAATTTCACTAGGTCAAATTCTCGCAGGTCTCCCCATTCCTATTTATGACCCAGATATTCCTCTGTTCTATGAAATTATCGCTCACTCGGGATTTTCGCGAGTTATCTTCCAATTGAGTAGGGATTGCATCCGTCTGATGCTGGAGTTCGCTAACCGTGGTGCTGGTAAAGGATCTCTTTACTCCAAAGAACTTAAGGATCCTAAATTCGTAGACTTGGAAATAATTGCTGAAAAATACACAGTAGCGAGTTTCTTTGAAAATTATGAATTGATCTCTATGAAGAAATAGAATACTCGCTGGGGTATTCGCTTGAAAAGGAAAGATAATATTGATGAAGCTAAAATACTCATGCAAGACATTGATTGTCATTGTGATAAGAACACAACTCCTCACCAATCCAAATATGATAAATGGTGTGTTTTTCCCTTGATGCTGAAAGGACCTTACATTGCTGGGTCAAATGTTCTTCCTGAGAATCTCGCTTCCTATCAACCTTGGGTATTCTTTTGGCCCGAGAAGGAGAAAGATGTATGTATCTTCCAGTTTCACCCAATTTACATTTTTTTATTTATCTTTATTCTTTTGTTCGCTGATTCTTGCGAAATTATACAGATCCAGAAATTGAAAGATAGCTATCACAGGACTGGGAAGGCTAGTACCTTGTTATCTCTTCGCTCGTACACAGATGAGGTAAGAAATATTCTCTTATGATTTTAAACAGTATATTGTTGGCTCTATTTCTTATTTCTATCTGTGTGTGAAGATTATTGCTGAAATAGAAGAACCTGCCAATGTTGCGAAGACTGGTGATAAAGGAAAAGGTGCTCTTCGCAGGAAAATCCAACTGCTCCTCCTTCAAAGAAGAGAAAAATCCGTTCTTCCTCTCCTTCAAATATTCATTCTCATGAAAATTCCGAGAGTAATGAGGATGATGATGACCTTGCTGTAAATGAAGATTCTCCATCTGAATCTTCTATGGCTAAGCTCTGTGGCCTCTTTATGATTCTTTGCAAGGAATGGGAGATAGTCAATTCGCTAATACCTGCAAAGCTATCGCTACAATTTGCGATGTTCCTTTATTGGATGGTGATAATTCTCTTCGTGGAGTTTCTAGATCGGTGACCCCAAATTTCTTGCATTCTCTTAATAGTCTAGTATGCTTTCGTCCTTTTACTTCTTCATTATTGTAACTCAAAATCTCTTTTTATTTTAATATATTTTATATTTTCTCGCAGGCTGTAAAAGCTTCTTTCTCTGTTGCCTCAGATATGAAGAGGAGACGCGAAATTCTTGAAAAGAAGAATCTTCAATTTCGTGTAAAGAATGAGGAACTGGAAACTGAAATCAAAGGTCTTCGCGAGAAGAACAAACAAATAGAAATTGATTCTTCTTCGTACAGGAACAAAATCTCTAACCTTCAACAAGCTAATAATCAACTCTATGTTATGTTACTTTTCTCCTTTCCCTTCATTCATTCATCCTGTTGTTTTATCTTATTTAATTGATCCTTTTTGCAGACATTTATGGTCTTTCTGATAAAGATACCATTCTTCGTTCATTTCCTAATGCCTTGGATAATGATTCCCTTCTTGAGCGTCTTAATAAATCTTTAAATAGTTTCTCAAATGATAGAATTTCATCTCTTTTTATGAATGAACTGAGATCCAAATTTTGCCTCTTAGAGATTGACCATAGATCTAGTTTAGTATTAGCCAATCGATTTAAGCGTCTCTTTCTTAATTCTAAAGAGAAAATCAATGAGCTAAGAACCAAAATTAGCGGTCTCATAGATGATAAGGATCGCATCTCTCATCAAGGTGCTAAGGCTCTGGCGAAATTCCAAGAGACCCGTCTTGAAGTTCAACTTGAACGAGATGAAGCTAACTGAAAGAACATCGAGCTCTGCGAAAGAGAAAACCAAATTCGTTCTCGTCTCCTTATAAATAATGAGGATAAATTCGTTTGGGATGCGAAAATCTTAGACGATGCCAGAAAAGATTTAGGTGTAAATGTTAATCTCCAAGTTGAACATACAACCTTGATTAGAGATATGATTTCTGACAGAGAAGGTTATTAACTGTTCTTCTTCACTAATCTTTTGTTTCTTATGAATTTTCATCAAGTTATTAATTGATTGACTTTTGCTCGCAGATTCTGAAAGTAGATATCGTGAAAGAATTGAGGAACTTGAAGCTGAAAAAGAGGAACTCGCAAAGAATCTTTCTTCTCGCAACAACAAGTATTCTAGGTTAAAGAATCAAATCAAGATCATTGTTGCGAACTTTAAGAACGACGCTCTGCATTTTCGCAATCAAACTATTCAAATGGTTTGTGATGACCATAATATTCCTCATTCTGATTATCCTTGTCTCTTGGAGGAGATCCCAAAGAACATTCCTAGTCTGACTATTTCTGATAGCAAAGCTGATGATGAAGAATCTGATGGTGATGAAGGTTCTGATGGAGATAAAAGTTCTAATGCAGACGAAGAAGGGAACAAGTCTGATGAAGATGATGAAGGATCAACTAAGAAGTAGTCTTTGTTTCTTTCTTTAATCTTCTGCAATACTTGTACATTTATTCCTCCTTTCTGTATATTGTTTAATTCTTTTGGTTCTCCATATTCCTTAATATATGAGTTTCTTTCATTTTGACCTGAATTCATTAAAACAATTCTTCCTTGCAATATGGTTAATCAATATAATCATTAATTTTTTAATTTTTGCGTAAATCTATCATGTGGAGACAAATAACATTTTCTAATTTCATTCATTCTCATGCTTGCCTCTGTTATTTGTATCCAAATGAGAGATTTCGCAGATTTTTCTTATTTTGTGACTCAACTTCGCAGTTGTTTATGTATAATTTCGCAATCATATGTAAAGTTAATTTTGATTCTTTTCAAAATCTCATCCCTGTGTGGTCTTATTTTGCCTTCCTAGTTAAAGGTCTTATTATGCCACCTCTTGTCATTGCGACAAAATCGCAGGACGTCCTTGTACTTTCATGCAAAAACCCATTGATCTTGCCTTAACTTTTTTCTTTTGTATTATGGCCTCTTCAGGAATGTTGCGACAATATGACATGCCTAAATATTCTTGCGAAAATAAAGCCCCATGACATTGGCGTCTTGCTATGAAATCGCAGGACTTCTTCACACTTTCATGCGAAAACCCATTGATCACGTCTTATCTTTTTCTTTTGTACTATCACCTCTTCAGGATTGTCGCACAAATACGACAAGCCTTAATACCCTTGCGAGTAAAAAGCCTCATGACATTTGCGTCTTAAGACACTTATCAGCTCCCTAATGGAGGGTGCCGCCCTTATCTTCCCCCTGGTTGCCCCTTCAAGGAGGAGTACCTCTATCATACAAGGTTGGTTCCTCCCGTACGGTCTTAACAACAACCAGTTGTTTTCGCAGCCTCTTATCCCTTTTACCTATAGGGTTTATGGTTACGATACTGCACCCTAAGTGGGGTTTTCTTCGGGCCGAGTGCAATATAAGCCAAGACTTGTCAAGAATGGCAAGGTACACTCCAGACGCCCCTGGAACTCTTGACTCAACCGTGTACCTCGGCGCCTTGGTCAGATTCTGCACTCCTTGGGAGAGTCCTTATTACCTTAGTCTCCCAACCTAAGTCATATGCTTAAGATGATAATCCAAGGTGCCTCTCCCGGATGGGATTTATTGACCCCAAATCTCCATGACTCAGGTTCCAGTGGCGGTGTAGCCTTTCCCTGAGCCATGCAACAGGTACCCCCTTATATGACGTACTTTAGGTCTTACGTTTTCCTCTTGCGAAATTGTATTCGCGAACTAAGGTGTACGCCATAAAGGTTCGCCCCTTTCTCTTTTGTCATTGTTCTCTGATTGTCTTTTGTAGAATTCATTATCTCTTCGAGATTCTTGCACATCATCATATTGTATTTGCATTTCGCAATCTCAATTTTGTCATTCAATAAAATTTATTTTTGAGAATTTTATTTATTGCGAGAGTGTCGCAACAAATCAATCATTCATACATTACCTTTGTTATCCTCTGCTTCTTTGTTATTTTCTGCTACTGCTTCCTTGGTAGTGGTATGTTCACCATTTTGTTATTTCCGCAACATCTCTTCTTCTTTTCTTTCGATTGCATCCACCATCAATCTCTCACTTCTTTGTGTCTCTTTGATTTTGTGTCGCCAATTTTCCTTCTTGTTTGCTCTTCTTTCGCATAATTCTACCTCAGTTTCGTAACACCTCTTTCCTTCAACCCAATCTCCCTTTATGATTCCTACACCGCTGGGGTGAGGGAATTTGATGCATTGGTGGAAATTTGAAGCTACACCTTGAATCCCATGTAGCCAAGGTCGACCAATTAATGCATTGTAGGGTGACTCTAGGTCAACGACACAGAACAGGATTTCAGAAGATATTCCCTTTAATGGATTTCGCATAGTAACCTCCCCTTTAGGCTTGTTGGCAGGACTATTAAAACTATATATCTTATATGTTGATGGTATAAGATCATCATCTTTTCCTCCCATAGTTTTATAAGTATGATAAAATAAGATGTTCACAGAGCTTCCAGTATCGATTAGAATCATATTAATTGCCAATGAATCTTCAGCTTCATCATCCTCATCTTCTTTCGGTTTTGGATTAATTTCTAATTTTACCACCAATAGATTGTCATGTACCTCTCCACCTTCGGCGACTTCTTCTGTGGTAAAAGAAATAATATGTTTCTTCCATTCCTCTAGTGACGAGATTTTCGCAATATTCATAATTTCTCTTCCATCATCATCTCTTACAAACACTCTACTCAAAACATTGTCATGAAAATCTTCAATTGTCTTGTATGAATGTACGATAGAGTGACAGAATAGATTCTTTGCTTTTGCACCAACTTCTATGAAGAATGTTTCCTTCTTTTTCATCGTGTTTACTTTGTGATGCTATGGTGGTGGTGGCAACGGTTGAGATTGTGGGTGCCCTACCAAAAAGTGGTTTAGTTTTCCTTGATCTATCATTCCCAGAATAATTCTTTTTACGTTTCTGCAATCATTTGTAGTATGTCCATGAAAATAATGATAAGAACAAAACTCATGACTTCTGTGGTTTGGAGGTGGTTCTGTTCACATGTTCTACGGTGTTGGTATATTCTCCATCAAAATTATAGCTTCCCATATTTTCTCCACACTTGCATTTAGAGGTGGCATCTTGATTTCTTCCCATACCACCTTGTGACCTCCTTGTCCTCTATTATAGTTTTGTCTTTGACCTCCATAAGTTTCTTGCGGCTGATCGAGTCTTTGAATTTTGTTATTTCCACCACGATTGTAGAAATTTCTTTCTCTTTCATACTCCTATTGATCTCGGCTTCCCATAGCCACCAGTTTCTGTTGATTGTTGCCCGTCATCTTCTCTTGTTGTACTTGCGAAGTGTTCGCCACTGTGTTTATTAGTTTGGGTAATAAGCTTGCATTCGCTGTTTGTGAACTGGTGTTCGCAACTGGGTATGATTCCATTTCATTTTACCTTTCCTCTAGAGCAATATATTCTTCTTTAAGTTCTCGCAATTCAGTCATTTTGATCGTATTCTTGACTCTGAAAATTTGGATATATAATAGGTTGGTTGCAAACATAGCATTGATAAATGATAAGATAAGATATCTCTCATCCACGCGGCCAGCCATTTCGCTACACATAGTCCTCCATCTTTTAGTTAGGTGCTTCAAACTTTCGCCAATCCTTTGTTTTAATCCAAATACATCTTCAATACCAGGTCGCGAAGAATTATTACTTATATATGCCCCCAGGAATGTAGTCTGCAAATGATTGAAGGATGTTATTGTATTCTTTGGTAGACCTTCGAACCATTTTAACGCCTCCCCTGTTAAGATGGATGTAAAATACTTGCATAATACGGCATCATGATTTTCCCATTGCAACATAGACCTCACGTAGGCTTTAATGTGTTGAATTGCACAAATTGTTCCATCAAAACTGCTGGTTAATGCGGGCAAATTGCATTTCGGAGGTATTCCTCCTAGTTGTACTTACCTTGTAAATGGAGTTATCACAGCTTCTTCAATAGCCTCATCTAATTTTCTTCTGCCTACTTCTCCTCTATTATTTAGCATTCCTCTCATTTCTTCTAATTCTTTTAAGATTTTTTTTATTTACACCTGAATTTTGATCCATTGGTCTTTTAAATTTCGCCCCCCTTCTTCTGCGTTCATGTCTTTCTTCTCTCGCGAAATTTTGCATTTCTTCTTCATCATCTTCATCTCGTCTTCTTCTGGGATTCTCTTCCTCATCTCTATCTTGAATTCGCATATGATGATGTCTCTCATTTTCCCCTCCATGATTTTGTTCATTTCTTATCAATTACATTCGCTGTCTTTCAGCTATCCTCTGTACTCGATCATACTCTTCATTGATATTACCGTTATTCCGGTTTTGTGTACGCCTTCTTTCTCGATTGTCGTGATTGTTCTGGCGAATTGTCTCATGAAGCTCTTGTTCTTCCATTTCCACTCTTAATCTTTCACGTTCACAAATTAAACGTGTTTGTTCAGCATAATATCTTTCAATTTCTTCTTCAATCGTTTGTTGATTTCTTTGAGCTTCTCTCTCATGTAAAATTCTCCTTCCTTCCTCTCGATTCCCTTCGCCATCTTGATTATTTTATCCCTGACGTTGTCCATTCTCTTGATTTCTATCATTTTGCCTATCATCAAAAGTTTCATTTTGTGGAACGTAATGATCATCAGTCCTTTCTCTATTTTCGCGATGTTCTTCATTAGGATTTTATATTTCTTCTTGAATATTATTTCCGGTATTAATTGTGGGTGAGTTTCTTCTCATCTCTCTTCTAGTCGATCTTGAATATGATTTTGTAATACTTCTCGATCTTCTACTCTGTAGTCTCATATTTCCCATCCTCAATTCGTGATTTTTCCTTGTTAGATTCGCACGTTCTTCTGCCTCAACTCTTCTTTTTTCATGTATTCTTCGTCTCAACATTTCTAACGCTCCAATTTCCTCATCTCCATGAATTATTCCTTCATCTGCTTCTTGATTTATCTCTACCTGTCTATGGTTTCTGGTTTGCTGCTCTTCTTCTGCTTCTCTTGCTGAATTTGATTGCCAAGTGTGTATACTCACCCTATCATAATCTGTATTCCTTACTTGTAGTAGTGTTTGTTGAACTGATGGTTGAATTTGATTTTCTCCATTATTTCTCATTCTAGTAGATTCTCCCATTTCACTTATTTCCCTTCCAGCAATTCTCTTGCTTCTTCTAACAGTAGTTGGTTGTTCTGATGTATTTCTTCTTCTAGCCATTTCTTCAATATTAATGAATTGCAAGAGATTATGTAAAATTCTTAATCAATCACTCCAAATCTTCACAAATCTCAATATTAATCTTCAATTTTTTCTAGAATAATCTTCAATCTTCAATCCTCCCTGTTTCTAGCGCCATCATGTAGTTGCAGGAAATCCTACACTACACCCCGCACAAGATTTCATTAACATTCAACTCATTTTAGATTAACAATCTTAATTTTATTGATGAATCTTTGAACAATCTTACAAGAAAAGATAAAGGAATCAAGAATAACCACTGCTCTAGATTTTCTCTCTTCTATTTACTTGCTTCTCACTCAGAAAAGATCTCTCTCCTCTCTTTTACAACGGAACAGCTATTTATAGGGAATTACATAGTGGATGACAACTAATCTTTCCTTTATTTTCGGATATGACTTGCGACATTCTCGCATCCTTACAAATGTTAATCTCGCAAACTCTCTAATTTTCGCAGGAACATCACATTTTTCTCATGATTTTAGCTGACGTCGTTTATCATGTCATTTCTGAAATTGTTCTGCGACACTGTTGTGTTGTGTTGTTGATAATTTTGCTGAGGCATTATTGTTGCGAGATTCTGATCCTACAGTCGTGTCAGCGTCTCACGTGCGTCTTGTGTCTGACGCGAGTCGGACGCGGACACAACTCGAAAAATGGAGCGTCCGTGCAACCCAGTATGGGGATATGGGTAGGGACATGGGGAGTATCAGATTATCTCTGAGCGCCATTTCTTAATCTCAATCAGAACCATTATCCCTTTAATTAAATCTAATCGATTATCTGTTTAATGTTAATCAAATTATCAGACGGGTAATTAAATGTCATTCTTAATTGTGTACATGCAACAGAGAAGAATCTAGGGAATATACTTGAGAAACAAAACTTAGAATAGGGAAAAGAAAGGAAAAAATGTAAAGGCTCAACTGTGTATAAAAGAAATGGGTGCATGGGACTGATGCACCTAATTGCAATGGGTGCATGGGACTGATGCACCTAATATTAATAGGTGATAAGAGGCACGTACATAATATTCATAGCCTCATTCAAAGAAATCAAGTAGAGGGCTTAAATCTGGAATTACTCTATCTCACAACTGCACTAGATAAAGATCAAAGTTTACTTAATTGTTTCAGGTATAAATCATAAGTGTAGGTACACGAAATAGGATTGCCACGTGTCATACCAAGTAAGGTGAGGAAATCCTAGTCAAAGATCCGTGTCAGTGACCTGTCAACATTAGAAGGCGAAATACAAATTTCAAGCGCGAGATAACTCTCCACCCCGAATAAAGTAGAAGGACCATCAAGATACTAAGGCGAAGCCACGAAAAGATTACTTGGCGAAGAAGATAAACCGCGAAGAAGGAGCAGTAGGGCGCAAGAAAAGGACAGGTGTCCCGACAAGACCACGTGAAGTCGGCAAAATGTGGGGAAAAACTTTATGGAATATGCTCCGGGCGAAGCATAAAGTAACCTCGGCGAGATGATATGAGCTGTATGCCACTAAGGTTGCTTAGGTCTATAAATAGAGACCTTTGGACAATGCAAAGTAGAGATCTTTTGGCGAGGGAAAGGTTTAGCATAGGAGAGAGAGAGAGAGTTAGGGTTTCCTTGTAATTCATTGGCTGGGAGAAGGGATTAGGGTTTCTTTGTAACCCACGAGTGTAACTTGTATTTCGCTTGAGATTAATAAATAAGTTTAAGTTATAGTATTTATTACATCTTGCATATTCTCTATTTGTGTGTGTTGCTGGATTTCCAGTAACCACATTTTAGCGCTAGAAACAGGGAAAATAAGGATAGGAGATCTAGATAATTAGGGTTGGAAAAGTTCATTTGATATTGAAATAAGGATTGGTTGATGGATAGAACATCAGATCGAGCAGCACATGTGATAGCTGTAAGGAAAAGCAAATGATTGGCAGATAAGAGGGGAAGGATGGAACGGGCCGGAACATCAGCTGTAGGAGGCAGACGAGAAGAAAATCAGCGGCAGACGGAGGAGGATGGCCTCAGGGAAGGTTCAGTCCACACATCCGATACAGAAACCGTTTTCGAGGAGGATATGACTCGCGAGGAGATGGAAGAGAATATCGGAGAAGAAAACATGACGTTGGACCAGCTAAGGGAGACGCTCCATCGTGAACGAGAACGGGATCGGTTCTTGGCGGAACAACAGGTACAGTTGGAAAGGCATAATTCTAGATTGAGGCAACAAAACCGGCAACTTAACGAAAATGTGGAGATGAATGCCATAGATTCGGAAGAAAACACTGTATCTTCGGAGGAAGATGAACTGCGGCGAAGGAGATATGACCACGAGGAAGATGAAGGAGGATGAAGAAGAAGACGACTAATGAATGGAGACGAAGAAAGGGACTTGAGAAGATCACTGGAGATCTGACAATCGGAAGATCAGAGGCGGAGACATGAGGAGGAACAAAGGCAGGAGGACGAACTGCAACGTCAGGCGAACCTTATCCGAGACAAGGAGGAAAGGCAACGACCAGGTTTAGGGAGGATTAGCGTGATGAGAGGCCATCACCCCGAGGAGGATGAAGGAAACTTGAACCAAGAAGTCCTGAACGAGTTGAGAGACATGAGGGCTTTAATTAATAATTCACGAAGAGGTGGAACAGTACAGTTAGCAGAAGCAATAGAGAAAGAAGATAAATCTCCATTCTCCTATGAGATCATGCATACGGACATCCCGGAGAAATGCGTATTACCAACGCTTGCAAGCATATTCAGTGGATCGGAAAGTGCAGTGCAACACTTGAAACAATATACCCTTTCGCTGATGCAATGGGGCCGAAATGACGCACTACTTTGCCGATATTTCCCCGCGAGCTTAACAGGGGAGGCATTAGCCTGGTTCGATGGACTCCCGGAAAAGTCAATATCATCCTTCAAAGATTTGCAGATGATATTATTGACGACGTACATAAGCAAAAACTTGTTGATACCAGGGATAGAGACACTGTTCAACTTGAGGAGAAGGCCAACAGAAAGCTTGCGGGGGCTGGTCACGAGATGGAGAACAGTGTGCAGCGAGTTAGCCGGGAGATTTGATGAATGAAACTTGATCTTACCGTTCGTGAATGCTTTGATCCCAACGGACCTGCTTACACACAGATATTCATTATTCGAAACTCGATAACAATGAATGAGCTGAGGGAGTACCAGGAGGAATACATAACGTTGGAGGAAAAGCAGAGGCAGGTCAGCGAAATGATGTTGGCCCCAGCGAAAGAAGGTAATTCTAGGCTATTACCAAGGACGGTGCACGCAGTAGAGGATGAACTCGTGCGAGGAAAGGGAGAGCCAGCAGTTCCTGTCCCAACGAAGCTTGTGTCCGTCTCGAGTGGAGATCAGGAGTGGATTGATCAACAATGGTACGAGGAGTCAAAACGAAGAAATCATGAGCCACGAAGCTACAATACGGGATACCAACCTAAGAATAATCAGGGACCCAAATACGGGGAAAGAAGGCCAAATGGACCAATCTTTGAAGATGTGAAACTCCCACGAGTTAACACAACTGTGGAAAAAGTGTGGGAGGCAATAGTGCTGACGGAGGAAATCCCGCCCCCATCAAATTTCGGAACAGATCCCCCACCAGGGTCTCGAAGTCATGAATTTTGTAAGTATCATCGCTTCCATGGACAACAAATAGGTGATTGCAGGAATGTTCGACGAATTATACTTCGCTTGATAGACCAAGGGAAACTCGCGCATTTCCTAGCACTAGTGGAAAACAGATGTTCCGCGACCGTCAGGACAAGTCATATATACGAGTTATACGACCATTTCCAACCGTCTCTGTTGGGGTCTTTGATAAAGCGCCGCTGTTTTGTACAACCCTTAGCCGTGGGTCTCAAATAACGACGGATTTTAAGGGTTACCGAGGTACAGACCCTTAGCCGTGAGTCTCAGATTTAAATTATAATATAAAAAAAATATAAATTCAGACTTGCTGAAATGCCTGAATGGCTAAATCTGAAATAATCTGACTGGAACTCAAAGTTAAGTCAAATGAAACTCAAAAAAGTGATAGACACATTTTTGTGTCTAATTTGATCTCAATACTATATATTGTTGGCACTCGATTTTGTACTAATTTTGTTATTTTATGTATTTGTAGGTATTTTTTGGAAATAAACATTTTTGGAAAATTCTGCTCGAAAAGTTGATTTTGTCACCCGGAGGACAAGTGTTGTTCGGACTCTCGCTTTTGGATAAGGGGTAACCTAATTACTAAGGGGCACCCCCAGGTCACCCCAAGGCAGCTGCTATTCGCACCCAAGTTCTGGTTAGGGGGAGGACACCTTCTTCCCAAATTCAAAAAAACAAAATTGGCGGGAAAAAATTGTTATCAACTGGCAGATTTAGGGTTGGAAGTTTGGACGGGATTAAAGGAGATTCAATGGCCCAAATTAAATGGGTTTGTTCCTAGGGCCTAGATAGAGCTGGTATGGGTGTTGGATTCGGTCAAAATTGGTTAGATAACCGGTGGTAATCAAATCAGGGAAGATATTCTAAAATAAGAAAAATATTCTATTCTTGGAATTCTTAGATGGAAGAGACGTGCATGGGTTGATTTTATTGGCTGGAAACAATCCCTACAGATCAAGGATGACGCGTGAGAAGAGATAAAACATGGAACAATCCGTAACAAATCAGAGAATTAAAGAAAAAAATATCGGGAATATTTTCATTCACTGCCGAGTAATGGGAAGATTTTTTGGATTAATGGAGGAGATTCAATGGTTCAATTACGTATAAATATGTTCCTAATGTGCTACAGAGAGGCTGTCGAGAGTTGGGAGAAGAGAGGAGAGCCACAGACGCAGAAATCAAGAGTTGATCAAACTCTTCTGCTGCTGCTGCTGCTGATGAAGAACACCAAGAACACGAAGAACGGACTCGCAGAAGCAGTCGTTTATCAACAGTGAAAATGACTCACGTCCGTGGGTCGTAGGTGTGGGTCGTAGCATTTCAGCGACAACAGCACCTCAGCTTTGTCGTTAATTTTGGACGCCTTCTGTGGGTCGCATAATCCTGTTTAGAACATTTACTTATCTTTCTCTTTATTGTAAACATCAATTGAGCTTAATAAAATATTTTGAGAGGTTTTCCAACATGATGAGTTAATTCCCTCGTAACCAAGGCAATGGAGGAAGCTATTCACGCAACATAAATGGGTAACTATTTCATTTAATTATATAATTCACCTAATCGCTGCTTTTGCAGAGTTTTAAATTGTTTGAATGATTGTCTTAATTATTTGTTATTCAGTTTGATAGGTTATGCTTGGTTTAATCTCTTGATAATCTATGCTTAAGGTTTACAAATAATATTTGAGAATTTGTATGATTGATAGTGAATTAAAGATAAAAGAGGACTTAAGAATTGAATAGAGTTTTGAAATATTTATCATTCAATCTTGCGTAGTAGTGGAATCTAGTGTCTTGGTTACCTCTCGCCCAAAATTGTTAATATTTTGTATATATATTTTTATAAGTCTAAAAAAATCCTTTACCTTCACAAGTCTTAGAGTTCGAACCTTTATTACTACAACCCACGAAAAATCTATAATCAAAAAGGTCAAGTCAAAGTCAAGTAAAATGGAACTCAAATGAAATCCAAATTTAAACTCAAACTTGAGAATTATTCCACATTCATTCACTTTATCCATTTGGTTTAAAATTACACTTCACTTTATCCATTTGGTTTAAAATTACACAAAAAAGATGAAATTTTGGCTCAATACAAAACATGTCCAAGCTAGGTAGCTAATAAGTTCTAACAACAAGATGCTAAACTAATAGACAATAATCTAAAAACAACATGTTAAACAACAAAACGATAAGCTCCTCCGATGACAATGAACTTAGCCAATACTTCATAAATGATATCAAGTAGAGCATCCATGTGTTGTGTCCCTGGTTCACATACGACAAAGAACGTCGTTCCTGCAACATACACCAACCACCAATACCATAAATGTAATGTTCAAGGTATAAGGATCATGTAAACAACAATTGGCTCATTAGTCAAAATTAATATTTGTAGCTGACAGGGAAATCGAAGGCAGATACAAAGAAATGGGTTGAATCCTTTGGAAACTCATGTGTTTTTATTTTTTGTAAGTAACGACATCACAGGGGAACAAATAGATCATTCTAAGGCAACAGATAAAACTCAAAATCAAATCACAAAAGTAGGTTCAAGTTTTGTTGCCAACTCACATGTGTGGGCAGGGGAAGCTACATTCCAATCTACCAGAAAGTAACACCAGCTACATTCCAATCTACCAGCTACATACATGCCGTCAAGATGTTCTTTGTAAATTCCATCATAAAGATGACAAATCTCCATAATCAGGTACAGTTTACCCTGCAAAAAACCACAAGTAAAAGACGACAAATCTCCATAACTGAGTGCATGTTTTCTCATGAGTGCATATTGAAGACTAAAGACAATAGGCTCTGAATTGAAGACTGAGATTTAAGGTAGACTTACTCCACCATCAAAAGCAACAGGCTTGCCAAAACGACTCAATTCCGCCTCTAGTTCAGCAATACTTTTATTAATTATCGACTGGAGGCCTGGGATGCGAGACTTGATTACAGTTCCCAAGTGCTGCAAAATCGACCATTATGCATCAGTCTGAGTATGAAATAAACCAAAGCTCATAGATAACCAAGTATAATTTTAGGAACAGCCAGACAACACGAGTTTTCGCATTGCCAATCTTTATAAATTGCAACCTAGGTCACATATAACAAACCCCTGATATTAAAAATGTACGTTAAGATGAGGATGGTCTAAATCTAGACATCGAGATTTACAAGTTAAATAGAGTATACACAATCGAAAGAGACACTCTGACATTTTAAATAAATTTGGGAGACAACCCATTTAACATGAAGAATTCCTAGCTTATCATCAGTACCCAATGAAATTTATTTTGTATTTGAAATAAAAACCATCCATCCCAAGCCGTAACAACCATCATATTCTATGGAGACATTCTCAGTATTCCCCATTTTAAAGACAAACAAGGAACCAATCCACAAGCTACGATACTCCTACCCTATACCACTTGAATATCATTGCAGTAGTTTGCCAAAATAGGACTAATCAATCTACCATATAGAAATTTAAAAGATAATCCTAGCTACCAGTTTGGACTAGCTAGCCATACCACGTTCAATCTGGCACGATATCATTCTCAAATTCTAGTCTTCTAGTCGTTGATTATACATGAATCCCATAAACTAATTAATTCCAATTTATATATAAAAAAATGCATTTATAAGATATCATGTGGCAGTATAAATATAGACCCAATAGTTGGCAGAATACATGTTACCATATCCAGGACCGACATAGCCTTGGTTAGGATAATGTTAGGATCTTGAGCAGCTGAAACATATCCATAGCCTCCATTGTTTTTGTCCACTGTAAACCACAAAAGCACACAGGTTACATCGCCAACAATTCCAAACGAAGGCTTAACATGATCAATTAAAAACCCAATTTTAGCATCAACCCCTGACTACTATAACCCAATTTGAGCAACAATACCAAGATGCATGTTCTTGTCAAAAGACGGTTCTAACAACACAAAAGTAATGACAAGAAAACCACACATCAAGGATGTATCAGTACTTTGTATAATATGTAATATTGTTGTGCCTGCTTCCTACTTTTACGAACCAAAACTCAAGAATCGTGACCCATCCCTAAAACCAAAACCGAATGCACTTAGGCAAGAAAGAGCATTTGATTACAGATATTAAACCAACAGACAAACATTCTTTGTTGAAAGTATACTTGTGCTTTGTTATAAGCATACGTTAGACTCCCAAAACACTAGCTATGGCAACTCCTGCAGTACCCTGTAAAAATATATTACAAAGTCAGATCAAAGATGAATTAAGGATCAAAGATACCAAAGCTAACACGAGGACACCCCCAACAGCTGCAGAACCAAACTCTATACAGGTGGTCCCCCAACATACTACTAATCCACTCAGGTTCTTTCCACATTTTGGAGTTTATTAGATGGAATCCCATGATTCACACCATATATACATCAACAAGGTTTATAAAATCTATACCCTGCAAAGTCACTTGCAAACCATAAATATCTGACAAAGCTCAGTAATATCAACAGACCCCAACAGAACCAAAGTGACCAATCACAGTTTGGAACAAGGTGGCCAACAAAAAACCCACCATTAACACTATGAATACTAGAACAAGGTGGAACATGTGTTTCGTAATTATTTACCTTTGTCGTGAGAAAAGTTTGTACCATGCATATGCATTATAAAGTTGATAGTTCGAAACCCGGAACATCTCCGTCAGCTTGCCATAATAAATGACCATCACTTATGGCTTGGGAGTTTTCTTTACCATACACATCAAACCATGAATGTCTTACACAAAACGAAAAGCTTCCTGCACAAGATCAGATAACAAAATTCAGATAGAGAACCGAGGTAGTTTTTTCTACGCAAATACTTGGACTATGGAACTAATTATTCTCCACATACCTGCCAAAGTTCAATCTCAATTAGTCAGGTATGTCCTTCTGGTCCTTGTATTTGTTAACATTTGCAAGATGGTTTCTGATTATATCGCAAAGCCTACATAATTCAGTTGTTCTCTTGTGCTTCTTACAAAACTGGAAGACTCGGTGTGCAGTCATCATTACAATAGAGAGAAATATTACACTCAAACTCATCAAGACTGAAAAAATCAAAAATGCCTAAGAGATAAAAAGCGGTTGAAATGAGGTAAACCTAATTAAAATATCAGATGGCTTACCGCGTAGAATGCTTCTAGTTTAGTTTTGTTACGGAGAATTTCGAGAACCATTCTGTAGGCCTCTAACCACAGAGTAACAAGCTCGCGGTCAGATATATCCTTTCCCTTCTCTCCACCAATATAGCTCAGCATCAAGTCTTCAGGCCTCTTATCCGCTTCCAAGTCATCAATGTCTAGAGCTTCTTCTAAAGCCTCTGACTGGGTCTTTGCATTCTCAACTTTCTCAGTTGAAAGATGCAAAAATGGTTTGATCACCTCTTCCAGAGAACCAACATTAACTTGTTTGCATACAATCTGGTACTGAATCAGTCCGTTCTTCGCAAACCGACCTCTCCTCATATCATACTTGTCTACAAGAAAATTACTTTGAAAGATTAACAAAGTAACACAAAAACCTAGTCAACTTGGATTAAAAATCATCATTCTAAGTCATATTGGAACTAAGAATAACATCATATGTAATCAAATACTAATATACGTACAACCACTGAAGTATTCATTTTATAACTATCATGTTGTTAAAACAGAAATCCCGTTACATTTGACATCAACCAAAACAAAATTACTTCGAAGAAAACAGAACGTGCTTGTACATTAACATCACCAAACCAGTAATCCTTTCACATGAATTGAGACAAAACCAGTTAAAATTAAACATATTACTTCATTACCTAGACCCTAATACATGATCAGTAGACTAAATCTAAACAAACAAACCCCAACTTCAGTATCATGAAAACAACTAACATCACCCAAATACCGAAATCAGATAAAACTTTTACATGATGAAGATGTTCCTATAACTTAAGTTGTCTGACTGAAATCAAACAATAAATACCCGAAATCAAACAAATACAAATAATGGTTAAAACCCAATGAAGACAGCCAACTAAAAAGAAAATCAAGTTGAAAGAAAAGAAAAAAAAATAAAACTCAAATTTTGCACCTGATGAAATTTGTAAAATCATACCCTAATAACCGCACCAAATTGAGAAATTAACCTGAAATCAACCAATAATCGAAAAAAGCTTCAAACCCAACGAAGAGAATCAACCAAATCAACAAAAAATAATAAATTAAAACTCAAATTTTGTACCTGTGAAGTTTGCAAAATCAATCCCTAATAATCGCACCAAATTGAGAAATCAACCTGAAATCAACCAATAATCGAAAAATGATTAAAACCCAGTGTAGAGAATCAACCAAATCAACAAATAAAGTTATAAGAAAAGAAATAACGAGAACTTGAATTGAAACCTAATTGTACCTGATGTTGTTTGAAAAACCAAACCCTAACTTCACTAATGGCCAACGGTCTAACTACAAGATCGATGTTGTTTTTGTACTGAAGATCGGTGTTGGTGTTGTTCATGGATGTGGTAGATAGATGATTTCTTTGAAGGTAGTCGGTGGTGGTTGGAGGGAGAGGGAAAGACAAGCTGAGGAGTGAGGAGTGAGTGTGAAGAGGAGAAAGATGAGGCGTAGATACAAGGAGAAGATATCTTTATCCTCGATAATAACGAGGTCTCTTCTTTCCGATCCAGCCATCCATCTCATCTCAATCAATGGATCAAATCTTAAACATCTACAGCCGTTCATCAGACATCTAAAACAGTAACTGCAATGTACACCTGCGGGTCTCTGAATTGGAGTTCCAAGAGGGATACAAGGGTAAATAAATTTTGTTATTCTAAGACAGCTTATTAAGCTCTCGGATATGGTCCATTTTCTTATTATATCAGAGACGGTTATTTATGGTCGGCGGTCCAACTACCATTAATGAGTGTCTCGGATGTGGGTAGTTAAACACCCATTTTCCACTAGTGTAGAGGGTTATGTGCCACCCCCGCCACCTCGTGAGAATCAGCCAATATACCTGATCGAGATAGACCGAGGAAAGCAACAATTAAACTGTAATTCAATAATTCACGCGGCAAGAAGTCTCCAAAACTTTCATGACAATGTGCTTAAAAGAGTACACAAGAGGGAATTCGAGGGAAACGAAATATTCAGCATCATGACGAAAGAGTCGCTAGAGGAATGGCAGAAGAGGGAGATAACCTTCTCGGCGAAGGATGCACCTGATGGGGAAATTTCGCACACAAATCCTCTGGTTGATTCGGAAAATATTCCAGATGGGAGGAAGAGCAAGCTGAGGAAAGGATAATTAGGGCAATGCACAGAATGTTAGTTGATACTGGGAGTTCAGTCGATATCTTCTTTTACCATACCTTTAGGACCATGGGATACAAGGACTCGGATCTTGTACCTTCTACATTTAACATATATGGGTTCAATGGGGTAGCATCTAAGCCGAAGGGGGAACTGACCGTGAAGATTCTCGCTGGCGAACTAGAGACGAAGGTCGCAGTCTGTGTCGTAGATGTCTATTCTCCCTAAAATTCTCTCATAGGGAGGCTTTGGATACATGTAATAAAGGGAGTTGCGTCGCAATATCACCAGGCGATCCAGTTTCCAATGCCAAGCGGAATCGGCGAGATAAGAGGAGATCTGAGAGATGCAAAAGAATGTATAACAAAAGACGTGCATAACCACGAGGAGAAGTTAAGAAAGAAGATGGAACAAAGGAAGAAAGTTAGCGAAAAAAGAAGAGCCGAACAACTGATGGTATTTACGGTAGAGTCTAGCAAAGAACTGAGCGGAACGCAGGAGGATGAGGAGGAAACCAATGAAGCAAAAATTCATATCTAGGAAGATAATAACGCAATTCCAGAGGAAGGAGGCCAGGTCAATCAAAAACAAGGTGGAAAGGCCAAGAAGGGGAAGGTTGCTGAAGGAAATGAAATGACAAAGAATAAAAAGGAAACTCCCACGACAAAGGAGAAGCAAATTCCACGAGAAGGAGGGAAGATGAACCGGTCAAGAGGAAAAAAGGCACAGGGACAAGAGGCCGAGGAAAGCGTTGAAATAAAAAATTCACAGAATAAATTGAAAGAAAGTCGCGAAGACGAGGAGATGACCGGTTAAAGGAAGAGCTTTACCAATAGAGGCGAAGGAAAGAGGATCTGGTCATGGAACGAATAAGGTTAGAAAGGGAAAATGAGAAGTTGACCATCAGAAATAATCATTTGAAAAGGAAGCAGGAAAATAATAATATGCAGGAGGAGAGATATGCTATGGGAGAAGCACGAACTAAAGAAAGACATTACACGCGAAAACGAGAAGGCCTGAGACGAGGTGAGCAAAAGGAGCGAGAATACTTGAAGAAGGCCATAGAAAGAAACATAAGAGAATTCAGGGAAAGGGGGTATCGAATGCAAAAATCAATAACAGTTATTCGAGGAAGAAACAATATCCCCAAGTAAAGGAGATAAATTGATCTGCAAATGGTAAACAAATGCTCAAGGAATGAACCGTGCAAGACAGAAATAGTAGCGCTTTTCTCGTTAAGGAAAAAGGAGCATGAGAGCTTGCGAAGTCTCGTCGCAATATGGGAAGCAGTATGCAAAGAATTGAAGGGAAGAATCTCGGAAGAGGAATTGGTGCGATCGTTCATCTATGCTTTATCAACCGGGCAGCCGTTATTTTCCACACTATTCAAGATAAGAAATACAGTACGAATGAAGGAGTTGAAAAAATACGAAGCCGAGCACATTCGTATGGAAGAAGAATAGGAAAGATACAATGAGATAAGATAAATGTATTCGCTTTATTTTGATGATAAAACTGAAACGATAGATGTACTCAATTTTCAAGAGCATAGCAATAAAAATTTGATGAAATATTGATGAAATAAATATTCGCCGAGTAACCAAAGACAATAAGACCTCAAGATTAGGAGGAAAATGATGAATATGAAATAAAAAGTTTCTAAGGAAACTTAAAACCTTCGCCTAGGAAGGCTGGGAACCCACGTCATGCACCCTAGTTCGCATGAAAATGCAAGAGGCAAAGACCTAACGCCTGGTGTGGACAACTCTCAGGCATAAAGCTAGGGGCAATGATAAGACCTATCCGCTGAGGGTCCCTTTTATGATGGCCTTCGGTAAGGGGTGCAGAAATATGACCAAGAGGCCGACGTATTCAGTTGAGCTGCGGGTGCCTGGGACGTCTGGAGCGTTACCGACCATGTCCGTCTGGCAAGTCTTGGCTACGATGCACTCGATCCCAAAGAAACTCCAATTAGGATGTGACTTCGTAACTCCGAGCCTTATCGGCGAAGAGGATAAGAAGTCGTGAAAACAACTGAATGTCGTAATAACCGGATGGGACGAGACCAACATGCATGTGAGGGTTAACCTCCTTGAAGGGGCACTCAGGGGGGATATAAAGGGATGACACCCTCCAGATTAGGGAGTTATATGACCAAAAAAGACGACAATGTCATGAGGCTGCTATTCATGGGAATAGATAGGGCTGACATATTGTCGCAGAAAGAAAACTTATCAAAAATGTTAAGGCGAGGTTTATGGATTGATATTCGCAAAAATAACAAGCGCATGAGACTTCGCCGAAGTAATACCCTTAAAAACAGGGTGAGGCGCAATAAGACCTTAATTAGGAGGCGCAATAAGACCTCATAAGCAAGAAATAGACACAGCTACTAAAACAACAAAGTTATAAAGAGTATTCTCAGAACCATCTCGTCTTGATTGGATAATGCCAACAAGAACAAGAGGCAAGTATATAATTTTATATTTTTTGTTCTTTTGGCATTATCCGCACGAAACTACAAAGCGCTTAAGATACAATCTAAGGTTACAGGACAGGGAAAGAAGGAACCTGAAGCAAAAAACTAAGACCGGGCGCATACTTTAGCAACTAGTGCTCCTAACTCTTTTAAATTAGCATTCTCAACCTCGCCGAAAAGCAAAAGGCATCAGGGATGAGTGAAGAAAGAAAGCCGGAACTGAGGTTGATTTGAAAGGTGAAGGAAGAAACGAAGATGAAAACTCGAAAAAGAATAAAAGGAAAGTATATACTTAAAGGCTTCACTATTCTTTTGAGAGTTTCCATGATCAGTATATACTTGAGGCAAATGGCGGAAAACAAATAAACACACGCTTGATAAAACAAAATCATAATATCATGAAATGTGATGATTCCCAAAATAAAGCGTTTTCCCCCCAAGCTTGGGAGGGCCCATAAAAAAAATATTAGTTATAAAACACTAATCTGAGACGAGAGAAGACAAAACTAAAACTGCTACTGAGGAATGGCACTATCGATGATGGCTGACTCAGGGATCTCGCCGCCTGCCTCGGTAATGCTAGTAGAAGCTCCCTTGGACCCATCGTTGTCCTTCGCGGTGTCAACTTTTGGTTCCTCGTCGTCATCAAGAGACAATTCATCGTTGGTAGGATCAGCAGCTTTATCCTGAGGCTTCTCATCATCAGAAAAAATCTCTAAAGGAAAGGAAGGAGGAGGAATGCCATGCTCAGCGCAATAGTCATTGAAGAGTGGAACCAAATAGCTCTGAGTATTCTTGCGGCCGTCTTGGATACCTTCTTGGAAGAATCGATGATCTCGTCCATATTATCATTTAGACTCTCAATCTCCTCGTTTAGACGAGAAACGTCACCACGAGCTTCATCTCTCTCCCTGGTGATACGAAGGACCTGACTCTTATGACGCTCATCTGATTCTACGAAGATAAGAGAAAATACATTAGAAACAAGGAAGTAAGCCGGGTCAAACAAAGATAATAATACACCTAAAAACTACCTTCCGCCTGAGGGATAGTAGTATTTAAAGTACTCTGAACATCAGAGTATAGATGATCGAGCTTGGCAACTTTGAGGTTGGAATCTTCAAGTTGAACACATAACTCATGATACATTCTATCACAACCTTCACCATGAGGGGATTTCAAAGTGCTCTTGTCAGACTGAATGGCGAGAACGCCTTTTCCACAGAGACTTGCAGGATTGATCGTAGGAGAGGATTTCGCAGGTTTTGGACGAGAGGAAGTGGCTAATTTAGCTTGCAAGAGTTCCACCTTTTTCTTCAAACAATCAACCTCCTCGTTTAGACCATCCACAGTGTTCCGAGACCTACGAAGAGTAGCTGCGAGCTCGGTTTTGCTTTTGATCACTCGATCTAATCTTCCTCCAGTTTCTTATAGTTGGCTATCGACGAAGAATGGAGGCTCCGCGAAGTAGTAAGAGAATTAGAGACCCGTTGAAGCTCTAACTTAAGGTGCAGGTTGTCATTGTGGAGATGGAGGCTCAGTTCCTCGTTACGGGAGAATTCAATTGACAAACGGTCCACTTACAAGCAAAGGGTCTCGGCCTTTTCATTAAGGATGGAGTTCTCAGAAACATAAATATCATTTTGAGTTGTAAGGTTCACCATATCAGCGCGAATATCTTCCAGCGAGGAGGAAGCTTCGTTGGCGCTCATTTGACGTTGCATGCATCGAGTTTGACGAAGCATAAAATAAGAAAATAATGGAAGCCAAGGCAAGAAAAATAGAGGGACGTCCAATAAAAAAAGAACTTACTCAAAAGCTTCTCTATATTTTGGCCTTGCTTGCGGGAATGATCTTTTTCTTTCTGAAGGTCCTCCGATAAAGATTTGATTTTAGCTTCATCCTTCCTAGCCATCTCGCGAACAAGCCGAATTTCCACGAGGGTGACCATGTGACGGTAGACTTCCTGCGAAGCAAACTTGAACTCGGAAAATAGATCTCGGAGATGAAAAGGAAAAATGGCAGAAAATGTAGTTGCAGGAAATCCTACACTACACCCCTCATACGATTTCATTGTGTATCAACTCAATTTAGGTTTATATTCTTAATTTTATTGATTAACTTTTGAATGTTCTTACAAGAAAGATAAAGAAGTCAAGAACGATCTCTTCTCTGAACTTTCTCTCTCCTATTTACTTGTTTCTTACTCAAAAAAGATCTCTCCCCTTTACAACTCGAATGACCATTTATAAGGAAATACATAGTGGATGACAGCTAATATATCCTTTATTTTCGGATATGGTTTGCGACATTCTCGCAACCTTACAAATGTTAATTTCGCAAGCTCTCATATTTTCGCAGGACTATCACATCTTTCTCATGATCCTTGCTGACGTCGTTTCTGAAATTGTTTTGCGATGCTATTGTGTTGTACCATTGATAATTTCGCTGAGACATAATTGTTGCGAGATTCTGATCCTACAGAAAAGGCACAAAGAAATCACCTGGTTCATCAAGGCAGAGTGCTGCTGAAGAGACAGATTCATTGAAGCACTCAAAAGCGCAGACGAGTCTTGGGATAGGAAGTCGTCAGAAACAAAGGCGGACAAAGACTCCAAAGCACAAGATCTCATAGACGGATCTTCTTGAGCCTTGTGGTAGATACCTCGAAGGAATTGCATGTCAGGGTCGAAGAGAGGATTTGACATTACAGGCCGGACAGGTTTCTTTCCCTTCTCGCCAAAGGGAGGTGCCTTCGGGAACTCTTAGTATATTCAACTCCTGGATGAATGGGAGAATCAGCGACCTTGGAACGGGTAACAGAATCATCTTCTTTCGGAGGAGCAAGAGCACTAACTGAAGGGGATTGTTGCTTAGTGCGAACGGGACGACCAAGGAGACGGAGGGTTGTATTGCAGCTAAGGCATCCACATCCAGGGTCTTTCGTGGCCTCTTGGATGCACCAGACGGAGGAGCACTCGTCTGCGAAGTCAAAAGTTAAAAACCAAAAAGGCTAAAATTTACAAATAATAGGCGATAAGGATGGTACCGAAGAAGAAGGAGGAGGAGTAGGATGAGAACGTTTCTTGTGACCATTGGGTACCCCATAAGTGGGTAGTTCTCCCTTCGAAGAGGCATGACGTCAGGATGGAAAATTATCACAAAATCGCTAACAACAAACGAAAATGATACCTGTTCAGAGGGAGTCTTCTTATCAACCACTTTCTTATCCTGTCGCGCCTTGAAAAGTCCAGCACCAGGCATCACATACTAAAACGAATTGAGAAACATAAGTACAATTGATAGTTCCAAATGATACAAATCGCAGTAGGAAAAATCATAGCTCGCAAGGAACAGTCCAGCGAAGTCTCCAAGGATCACATCCCGCGAGGTAACAATGTCTGGGAAGGGGACCATTGCGAGGAAATCCCTTTCGTCGTAACCCCAGACGAAGGGATCTCCAACTACTAAAGGAAACCTCTCTCAGTCATCAACATAGAGACGAAGTTGGGAATCCACATTCAGTAGAAGCTCCTTAATGGGTGCAGAAACCACCTTCCTAACAAACTCAAGCCCCACTCGTGATGACGCTCCATGGTTCTTGTAAACACATATGAATATTTGTCCATGAAAGAGTCTATGTTGAAATCCAAGGAATCAAATTATTCCGCTAAAGAAGGGATTTGCGAGATACCATCGCGAGAACGGACTTTGAACTCGTTGGTGATCCGAATCGCATTACCAGTAAGCTGGAAAACCCCGCACTGCAGCCTACCGAGAATCTCCAAGAAAATGGGGTTTGAAGGATCATACAAGGGGAAAGATAGTCCCGCTCTCAACTGACCTAGGGAGATTATCACCTTATCCGCAGACCAAGTGTCCGAACCAAGCCACCGATAGTTCAGTTCCATCACTTGGGTAGCAAGAACGGCGGGATCTGAGGAAGAATCAACAGCTGGAGTTAAGATTAAACCTAACTTCTGGAGCTCGACTTGAAATTCCTCTAGAGTTTTAAGTGAAGCAGATGCAAAAACACCTTTAGGAGTCATGGTGATGAAGAAAGTAGAGGATTTCGGGAAAATAAGGTAAAAGAAAGAGAGCAGAGATCAAACAAGAAAAGAACAGAGATTGGAAGAGGCATAAAAGAAACTCAAGTAAGGGTGGAGAAGTGTATTTATTGCAAGAAGAAGGGACCGGTAAAATCGGTAAGCGGCATGATCGAAGTAAAGGTGACCGATGACGGACGGTTACCCAGGGAACGTGGACATGTGGAATTATGGGTATGGAGAACGTGACGGTTAAGGAAACTGAAACGGTTCTTATTCCATCATCGCAGCAACTTGGACAAAATAAGAAAAGGCAAAATGTAGGTACACGAAATAGGATTGCCACGTGTCATACCAAGTAAGGTAAGGAAATCCTAGTCAAAGATCCGTGTCAGTGACCTGTCAAATCAGTCAACATTAGAAGGAGAAATACAAATCCCAAGCGCGAGATAACTCTCCATCCCGAATAAAGTAGAAGGACCATGAAGAGACTAAGGCGAAGCCACGAAAGGATTACTTGGCGAAGAAGATAAACCGCGAAGTAGGAGCAGTAGGGCGCAAGAAAAAGGACATGTGTCCCGACAAGACCACGTGAAGTCGGCGAAAGGTGGGGAAAAACTTCATGGAATATGCTCCGGGCGAAGCATAAAGTAACCTCGGGGAGATGATATGAGATGTATGCCACTAAGGTTGCTTAGGCCTATAAATAGAGACCTTTGGACAATGGAAATGGCGAGATCTTTTGGAGAGGGAAAGGTCTAGCATAGGAGAGAGAGAGTTAGGGTTTCCTTGTAATTCATAGGATGGGAGAAGGGATTAGGGTTTCCTTGTAATCCACGAGTGTAACTTGTATTTCGCTTGAGATTAATAAATAAGTTTAATTTCTAGTGTTTATTATGTCTTAGATCTTGCATATTCTCCATTTGGGTGTGTTGCTGGATTTCCAGTAATCACAATAAGAATCATGTCTATCATATTATTGTTGTTCAAAATTGCAGGATAAATGGCAATAAAAAAACTTAAGGAAGATGGTGAATTCTTATCTCCGATGTGACTCACTAACTGCTGTAAGACATCCCCTTCATCATTATTGGAGGCTCTGTTGAAGTTATCCGCAGAACTAACGATGAAATTGAGAGAATAAAAAATTTAATTGGATATCATATTCTAAGAAAATCTTTTGAATCTACATCTGAACCTAAAACTCTGAATTGTAATTGTTTTATTTGATCAAAATACTAATTGAAATAAAAAAAAAATTGGTTTTATGCCGTAATTTTTTTCCCTGAAATCATGTAACACTTCGATTTTCGGGCTCGGATTCTGCCCATATCCCATGCCCGAAAACCCGAAATGCTTCTTTCATATCATAGTCAAAACCCGACTACTAAGACCAAGCTCGTTAAATAATTTATTTGAGATTATTTAATTATGTTCATGTACCAATTTTGTCGCAGCGGAAACTTATAAATTCATTTAGAAAAAATCTAACTGTTGATTTAACCTAATTTTAAAGCCACAGGAAACAAAAGAAATTTTGTCTCTCAAATAAAAATATTAACACCGTTCAAGTCTTAAAATTTAATTAATAAGTAACGATTTCAACACCAAATTTTAAAACTGAAAACAGACCAAGGTACATTCCTAGAGTTTTACAGGTTTCGTACGAGTTCCAAAATTTATGATAAATGGATGAAATACTGATTGAAATTATTATTACGCATCAATTTTCCATAATTTATAAATTAATACCTAAGAGCATGGTCAAACATGAAGTTTACCAGCACCGTAGAAAATCAAAACCATGACATTCTGTTTTAGAAAATTTACATAAAATTGCACACAGTTCAAAATTGGATGAGGCTTATCATTTTAGAAAGATAAAAGCTAGTTGTTTATTTTCTCAGAAGGCTCCAAGGTCTAAAATGCCACGTCCCAAATACTAAACCTGCTTAGCTAATAATAATATAGCCTAAACCTGAAGTAACATAATCTAGATCTTTGAACTTAAGGAATATAATCTCATAAAGTAAAAAAAAAAACTAATTCTCAAAAACTCTGATACTAATTAATATATGAAAACTATCAAATGATATGAATATATTAATGTTTTGTTTTACAGATAAACAAAGAATACATATATATAAAAGATACATACGTTCTTAATTTGCTAAAATTTTGAACTACGAAACGAATATCTTCATGCGCGCCATCTCTTTTGAAAATTGAAACTGAAGTGGGAACAAGTGAGCACATCATCCCAACGGGGTTCCCAATGGAAACATGTAACTTTCAAGTAATCACTAATATGCTTCACGGTTCTAGAATAACTGTAAATGAAAGAAAGAGTAATACATATAAGCATCCAACAAACCATTCAAAAAGAAGCAAGTGTTATCCTAACCTCGACAAACTCATTGGATAAGACGAAGCGAGAACAACCCTAATCAATAATAATAACATCATCCACACAGAGTACCCATACGAACCATAAATATTACCATCAAGATCAGAAAGTTAGACAAACAAGTATAATATGTGCACGAGTGATTTCCCTCCCAAATAAAATAGTACTCCCTCTGTTTCAAAAAGACCGTCCTCTATTCTATGTTGGTTTGTTTCAAAAATGTGTCCAGCTTCTGTTTATGGTCATATTTTTCTAATGAACTCTCTAACATACCCTTAAGTTTTTTATATTCATAAATTCTTTTTTTATGGGACCCAATCTAAAATATTAATGAAATTTGTATAACTGAGGAAACAAATATATGGTTCCAAATTAAATTCCTTATAAAGGTTACGCTCCATAAGTATACAAATTGATATTGTTTCCATAAATAGGATATACTTCCTCCGTCTCACTATTATAAAGTAGATCAACTAATAGTGGGACGGAGGTAGTAGTTTTCTTATTTTTATTTCATATTTCCAATCCCATAACAATTTTTGGTAGTTTTTATTACTAACATTTTTATTGAAATAAATTAGGCAAGTAATTGAGGGTAGGCATGTAAACTACTATGGTCTCCTTAATATCTTGACAAAGTCAAAGCGGACTGTCTTTTCAAAACGGAGGGAGTATATATAATATTAAAGCGGAAGGGCATCCGTCATACTAAGTAATATTAAAACGGAAGAGCATGCGCCATACTATCTTAAGACAATAAAATTAAATGATATAATATTAAAACATAAGGGTATTCGCCATACTAAGTAATATTAAAACGGAAGAGCAACCGCCATACTATCTTAAGACAATAAAATTAAATGATATAATATTAAAACGGAAGGGTATCCGCCATACTAAGTAATATTAAAACGGAAGAGCATCCGACATACTATCGTAAGACAATAAAATTAAAAGATATAATATTCAAACGGAAGACATCCTCCCTACTAAATAATATTGACGACGGAAGACCATCCACCTTACTTAACTTAACAGGGAGCCGTGGGGAATCACAGACACTCCTCACAGGGAAATCTCCCAAAGCATACCATACACAAACATATTCATAGCAAACATCGTAAATACAGATAAAACATACATTGCTTACAAAAGAACACAATAAAGTCTCATCATGCTCGCAAGTAAAGTAAGTTTAATGATTACAAGAAGGTTATAAATTTCCCACCTGAATTAATGACAAGCCATGCCTACCTCGAGATCCACGATCCACTGGTTCATCATTTGAATCGATCGTTGTTAATAAAGACTATCTTTTCTGTAAAGTCTGAATTAACCACATGAATTAACACCACCACTACCAGCCACTCTTTGATCTACTCAAACCTAATTCGATATCTAAATCACTAACCAAACTCGCGATTCCACCAGCAGCTCAGAACAGAGAGAAAGAAGAATGAAGAAAAGAAAAGAAGAAAATGAATTTTTCTCCGTTCGACTGGGGATAAGGTCGACCAAAATAACTGAATCACCCAGCACTGGATAAGGGCATCCACAAGGATAATATACAAAATTACGATTATACCCTCCGCAAACAAATTGATAAATCTTCTTCATCTAGTATCTGATGACACGTTCGAGCAGTCTATTTCGTCTAACTTTCGAGATCTATGTATCGATACTAATTTCGTTTTTAAATTATTGTTTGATTAATTTCTAATAATTGAAATCTATATAAACTAATCGAGTTATTAGCGGCTAAACGTCTCTTGACTGGTCTAATAGTGTCGACGAGCTTGAGTGTTGCTACATAAAAATCAGTAGATCATAATTTTAAAATAGGATACTTAGGAGACATTTACAACTGTTAAATATTTTCTGGACTTAACACAGGTACAAAGAATTATTTAAAAATATGTATACAACTCGGAAAATTCTATAAATCTTACCGAATGTCTTTTAAAGTGTTTTACATTAATTAAAAAAAGAATCAAACCAAAACCTATTAGGAATTAAAAATGATAGATAGTCAACTCAACATCAGGCAATATTTTACAGCTTTAAATCTAAGCCTAATTACATCATTGAACTACAATTTTACGCGTAAACAACAATTTTAAGGATCTAAAATTATTCTCTAGGCTCCACGTTAATCAACTCCTTGTCATGCATCAAATCTGGATTTTTTTCATAATACGACGTAAGTTTTGACACTTAGTAGGCAAAGAAGCAACAAAACATTTTTCAACTCTTTTAATTTAAATAATTATGATTTTAACCACAACATGCATATCTCATATCATGTCATCCATATCGCAACAACAATATAATCAAACATCAATTTTAACCGTTCGCCCCAGGAAGCCAATATCGATAAAGAGAATTAAATTGATCAACCGCTC
Source organism: Papaver somniferum (assembly GCF_003573695.1). NCBI lineage: Eukaryota > Viridiplantae > Streptophyta > Magnoliopsida > Ranunculales > Papaveraceae > Papaver > Papaver somniferum. The sequence goes on from NW_020632152.1 coordinate 3,366,561, forward strand.
ACCCCAGGGAGCCAATATAAATAAAAAAGAATCAAATTAATCGCTCGCCTTAGGGAACCAATATCAATAAAAGAATCAAATAAAATTAACCATTCTCTCCAGCGAGCCTCACGTGGATTTAAGGAATCAAATCTGTTCCCAAAAATATCTCATATCCCATCAAAATATCTTAAAGATAATCGTGTTAAAAATATAAATTACTTCAAAATCATGAACCAATAATTTTAAAAGCATTTAATCAAAACAGTTTTAAGAATTGGTGTTGCGCCTACCTCAAATCGCAATCCAAAACAACGCCATACATAAAGCAGCGATCTAACGAATCATGTTATTTTCACAAAACACAACCCCAAGACTCCAAGAAATAACTTTTTTTCCTAATCGTCTACGTTCTCCACCAACAATTTTATATTAATCATTTACAGCCGAGATAAAATGATGTGGAAGATAAAAAGGAAGTGCGGCTATTGCATTCTGCTTTTTTTTCTTTTTTTATTTCTTTCTGTATTCTATATTTTTTATACGTACAATAAACCTAAAAGGATTACTAGCGAACTTGACCTAAACTTTATGGCGACAATGTAAGAACTAAGAAGGACCACAAGGCCCACTTGTATTTTTGGCAAAACAAACAAATGGACTTTATAAGAACCATCATTTGTGGCATACCCAAAGATTTTGGGGCCTCTTGAATAAGACAAAAGGACAAGTGGAAATAGTATTTTTAGGGTGCCCCTTATCTAGCCATTTTTCATAATGGAAAAAATGCCCTTATTATTTTATTTTTTAATTATTATTGAATTAATATAAAAAAAAATCATAAGAAAATATATTTTATTTTTTTAATTTATGAATCTAAGTTCGGCGGACAAGTGATATGCCGAACCTAAACATACGTAGATTCGACTGATAATATGTCAGCCGAACTTGTGTTTCGTGAAAACATACCTAGATTCGGCAGATTCGATAAAAAGAATAGGACATCCGAACTTACTATTATTCTTTATAAAGTGAAATTCGCTAACATCTTCGTGTTTAATTATCAGCCGAACTGTTCATCGACACTTTCTGGATGAAAAAAGAGAAGTTCGGCTGATAATTTTGATTTTATTGTTAGCCGAACTTTACTCTGTAATTGTCGTAAAAAAAATTTCTATGCAATAAGAAAAAAACGAAAAGAAAATTCAAAAGAAAAAAATTCAAAAAAACAAATTATAAAAGAAAAAAACTAAACAAGTTAATATTAAAAATTAATTAATTAATCAAGGATATTTAAGTAACTTAACCATTTATTAGAGACCCCTTATCTCCCCCACACTAGTTAGGGTCATCCATATGCATATCCCAAATGAGGATTCCTTTATAACTATTGCAAGGCCCATTTCCAATAACATTAATCAACTAAATGTTCAATATTCTTATGCCTGGCTAGCATCTTGTGTTTTCTTTGTCATCTCTAAGTGCCACCTAGAGGTAATTGTGAGGTTCACCTGTATGTAAAACCAACATCCTATGGACTATTGCCAAGTGTTACACCAGTTTTGTTAAAGGAAATCATCTCATAAAAAGAGCAAATTACCAAAATACCCTGTGGAATTACAAAAAGTAAAGACACGGTCAAATGACTCGTTGCAAACACCCTATACTGATATCATATTAAAATACGGGCATCCAACTCAAAACCAATTCAATTGACAAAGAGTGAAGATACCTTAAAAATTGTAAATCGCACGATCTTAGACTACCCAGAATATGTGAGAGTAATAATCTCAACATAGTAAGCGAAAATGCTTTTTCATCAACTACGGATGTTGATATGTTTTTTTTTTCCAATTGATGTTTGATTATGGATGAGGATGTACGTTTTTCACTAATTAATTGAAAAGATGCATGTTGGGTCATATATATGATGAGGAAAACTTCAACAAAGTAATTTACGGTCTCGTGGAGATTGTATTTTGCTCTGCCTTTTTCTTTTAACATAAACTTTCTTTTTAAAAAGAAACAAAACTTCAACAGTCATATATATGCATGGATATCTGTACCAGCTTTACCTACCAAAAACCGATTCATGCATCACACTACTCAAACCCGGTTATATAAATTGTTGGCGTACATATATCTGGCTGACTCACCATCTAATCTAGAAGGACCAATTGGTCAAATATATATCACTACAATTGATGATAAAGATGATGCAGTTTGTTCTTATCCGAAGTGATGAATGTAAATCTTGTTCAACTTACCAAGGGCATGCTGCATGCATTATCTCATATGTACATTAGTAGACGATGATTATATGATGAATATCTCATTTCACTATAGTAGACGAGGTTGAAGAATCTTCTTTCACTTGATTTGGTTCACTGTTTATGTATCATATGTTTATGCATCATCAAGAAAGAAGCATATTTACAGTGAAATAAATGACACAAAATTACTAGTTTCAGTAAAATATAGGCATGCAATTCGAATCTATCACGAGTTAGTATGGAATCTTCTATCTGAATATACGTACAAAAACAAGTGAATTGTGTGTGAATTATTTGTGTGGTGCTGAATCTGCACTAATATAGTCTTTTCTCTCTTTTCTCCTGCAAGAAGAGCATTCGTTTTAAGACATCCAGAACCGAGTTACTCATTCAATCGGTTTCCAACTGGCCTAGAAGATGCCGTGGTGACTCAGTTCTATAACGAAAGAATAGTTTCGTATCAAAAGCCGAATATGGAATTTGCTAAGCAGATGGAAGAATAAAAGCATGGTGATGGACAAGTTGCAAAATCGTAATGGGGGTGGTACTGTTCCAATTTAGTACATAAGACAAAACATAGCTTGCCATTTGATTGGTACAGCCAACAAACTCATACCTTTCAAATATACATGCTCCAAGAGTTGGCTAGTGACCTTGAATGAAAATTACGTTCTCCAATCTTATGGAACACTAATTTTCACTGAAACTCATGTATAATTAATGAGTGATTGTGATATATGGATTTGGTTTAGAAATCATGATAGGTATATGGGAATCATATCCATGTATACATTTCACTATATTAGAGATGCAACATGAAAGCTGGTTTTCCGGTTACCGAATTAGGTATATATATTGAAAATTGAGTGAAATATGTAGAATCGGTATAAAAGCCAGTATCAAATATAAAAACAAACATTCATAGGACAAACATCGAATACATTAAGAAAGCAACACTCTGCAATAACAACAACCCGAAGTTTGTCATTAAGGCACGAGCCGTATCTCAATTTATTTTCAGGAAGCACTTAATGAAATGGCCTTACTTTATTTATAACTTATTAGACTTGGAAGCACGTAGTGATATAGCTATCATTACGATACATAAGCATATTGCAAGGCCCATTTCTTAGAAGTCTGTCTCATATATCGCAGAGACATTCACAATAGAAATTACTTAACACTGGATAAAAATACTCCTCCATCCAACACCACTGCACTGACGGGCATTGCCATTGAAAGTAAAAACGCTCCCACCGAGGCAATTCCCTGTGTTATACATTCTAGCAGTCTGACCAGTGTAACGAAATTGATAACCACCCATATATAAAAGGTTTGAGCATCCACATCTGCTATACGTTCGGGTTTCTCCACCGCAACCTCCTAAACGATACATAGTTATCGAACTTGCATTTGCCAATTCACTTACTACAGCCATGAGGACTAAAGCCATGAATAGCATGGAGACTGAGCTCTTACTAGATGCCATTGTTGAGTGAAGGAGCTTAATTTCCTTTTGAAAATAGAAAGCAAATGAGAGTTTTTCTTCCTGATATTTTTTTTAGGTTTCTTGAAATTGTGTGTTTCCTTCTGAAGTTGGATGCACGTATTTATAGTTAAATGTTCAAAGAACGCGACAAAAATGAGGAAACTTGGATGGAAAAAAGTAGCGGACGAGAAGAAATCTAGTAACGAATATGCTTATTTTCATTGATTATGGATGCCGACACGTTTTTCTTTTCATTGATTATGGATAAAGAAATGCGCTTTTTGTTAATTAATTGAAAGGATGCACGGTTGGTCATACGTATGATGGCAAAAACTTCAACAAAACCGGCCAGAAATTACCAATCAAAACCGTGGACAAAGAGCCCCAGCTTCAGTGCGGTATTGATCTTTTTACCAACCAAAAAAGAAAGGTTTTTATTTCCATGGCTGCTAATAGGGGTATCGATTTGATTGTGGGTGTACCGTTGTGCACAGGTATAGGATGTTTTGTCTTGAATAAAATCTGGTCAGCCTTGAGTAAATAGATACCCCCATTAGCAATCTTGGTTATTTCGTCTAGATTCACTCCTCAAATCCTGTATATATATATTTTTTGGCGTCCGGATATGTGGCTGACTCACCATCTAATCTAGAAGCACCACCCGATCAAGATATATCACTACACAATAGATAAACATTAAGTAATAATTAATTTATTATCCAAAGTGATTATTTGTAAATCCTGTTTAACCTAATTAGCAAGGACACGTACACCAACCCGTATGTATGGTAACCTACTGTATATAGGTTTCATGCAGTAGTCCCCCTCGCATAATGAAACGGAACACTTCCCACTTACTCCTCCTATTTATTTATTTTTGACAGAACAAGGACAAATTTAGATTAAAAATTTTGAGTCATCAAAATAGTGATATCAAAAAACTCAAAAGGTTACATGGATGAGTGCACAATTACATCCCAATTACATAGTAAATTGGACAAATTATAATCAGAAAACATGTTAGAAGCTAAACCCCAATTGAACAACAAGCATTTAACATCGGCAATCAATTGATTTGAAACCTTAGCTAAATTATTGTATAACCTAGCATTCCGTTCATTCCAAATACACCATCAGATAGCAAAAGGAAGTAGGCTCCATATATTCCTAATCATGTTTTTGGATTTCTTTGTGTTTTTGTCTCCCAATTCCCAAAGATTAGTCTTAACATCAGTACAGAAAACCCAATTGATACTAAAACTATTTAGAAAGTATGTCCATACCTCAGAAGTGTAACTGCAATGCAGGAATAAGTGTTCATTCGACTCCACCATCCTACCACGTAGGAGACAATTAGGATCCTGAACCAAACCAGCAACATACAACTTATCCAGGGTTGGAGCACCACTATAACAGAGAGTCCAAACTAAAAAGGAGATTTTCAAAGGAACTTTTGAATTCCATAGTTGCTTGTCAGGAAAACTTAATAAGCCCTCTGTTTCAAGCGCCAAGTATGCACTGGCCACCGAAAATTTATCACCATATCTCCATCGTCTTGAATCTTTATTCTCTGTAGCTGTAGGATCACCAATGAGTTGAAGTAAATTAGCGACATCATTTAACTCACTTTCATTCAAATGTCTCGAGAAATGCAAATTCCAAGCACCCTCCGGCGAAATCATGTCACTGACCACGCCATTTTTTCTCCTTGACAATAGAAATAAATCAGGGAAAGAAAGTTTCAAAGACTGCTCACCGGCCCACTCGCCATCCCAAAAATGAATACTCGCCTCATTTCCTAGAGATAAAATGGATCCAGATTTTACAAAATCTCTACTTTTTAATATACCTTTCCATAAGCTCTCGGATCCATAGCGCCATATCCACTTAGCATGTAATTCCTTATTCACCAATTTCAGCTTTTTGGTGCTAACTTACCCTTACTGCCAAAACGAACTACGCCTTTTCGAGGGTTCACACGAAGAAAAACACTTTCACCAACAGAAAAAGGCAAGGGCCTTCTCCTATTGTCAGCATAACTCTTTTGTCTACTTTGGGCAGCTAGTAGTCGCTTTCGAATAACCTGAATCTTCTCTGTAGTCTCGCGAACATATTCAGGTCCAAGAAGACTCTTCTCGCCAACTTCAGCCCAGCATACAGGTGATCTACAAGGACGCCCATAGAATGCTTCAAATGGAGCCATACCGATACTATCTTGGTAACTATTGTTATAAGAGAATTCAATTAATGGTAGTTGATCGATCCAGCTCCCCTTAAAGACTAAAACGCAAGCACGTAACATATTGTTATAAGCTCCCTTTCAAGAATCTGAATCACCCGTTCAGATTGCCCATCGGTCTGCGGATGGAAGACAGTACTAAGGCTCAAAGACGTACCCATAGCCTTTTGAAAGCTTTCCCAAAACTTAGATGTAAAACGTGGATCTCTGCCAGACACAATGGATAATGGAACTCCATGAAGTCTTACAATCTCCTTTATGTAAAGTTGACTTAGGGTGCCAAGTGTGTTTGTCTTCTTTATAGGAAGGAAATGTGATGACTTCGTTAAGCGATCCACAATTACCCATACAGTATCACGACCTGATGTTGTTCGAGGTAGTCCGGTGACGAAGTCCATGGTTATATTCTCTCACTTCCATACCGCAACAGGCAAAGGTTGTAACAGCCTCGACGGCCTACGATGTTCTATCTTCACTTGTTGGAAAGTTAGACACTGAGATACATATTCATCAACATCCTTCTTCATGCCACTCCACAAAAATTGCCTTCGCAAGTCCTTGTACATTTTTGATTCACCGGGATGAATTGAGTATTTAGACTTTTGCGTTTCATCCATAATCTTTCTCCTTAGTTTTTCAGGTACAACTAGCCTCCCAAAATATCTCAACCCTCCGTCCGATTGGATTTTCCACAACTTTTCTACAGATTTCATTCATTCTGTCATCATTCTTTTGGAACTCTACTATTTCTTGTATAAGGACAGGTTGTACCATTACATTGCATACATAAACCTTAGTTTCTTTCTCCTCCAACTTCCTCATATAGCTTCCATGCATAAAAACCCAAACTAGCTAAAGTTCCTCTTGATTTCCTACTCAGAGCGTCAGCCACAACATTTTCTTTACCCGGATGGTATTGCAAATTAAACTCGTAATCCTTGATAAACTCCATCCAACGTATTTGCCTTAGATTCAGATCCCTTTGAGTGAAAATGTATCACAAGCTTTTGTGGTCAGAAAAGATCTCGAATTTCTCGCCGTAAAGATAATGTCTCCAAATCTTCAAAGCAAAGACAGTGGCCTCCAGTTCCAAATCGTGTGTCGGATAATTCTGCTCATGAGACGTTAGCTGTCTAGAAGCATAAGCCACTACCCGTCCACGCTGCATGAGTATGCATCCAAGTCCTTTCAAAGACGCGTCGCTGAAAATGACATAACCCACTCCACTTTCTGGTGTAACTAAGATCGGTGATGATGTTAGCTTCTCTTTTAAAGTCTGAAACGAAGTATCACATTTTGTATCCCAAAAAAATTTCACCCCTTTCCTTGTCAACTTCGTTAACGGTTCTGCGAGACTTGAGAAGCCTTCCAGAATCTTCTGTAATAACCCGCTAATCCGAGGAAGCTTCGAATTTCAAACACGTTCTTTTGTTTCTCCCATTGGAGTGCAGCTTCAATTTTGGATGGATCCAGACATATTCCATCTTTAGTAACTACATGACCCAAAAATTGCACCTCCTGAATCCAAAATTCACACTTGCTAAATTTGGCATACAACTGGTGATTCCTTAAAGTCTTCATAGTAATCCGCAGATGTTCATCATGCTCCTCTTTGGTCTTGGAATAAATCAAAACGTCATCTATGAACAACACAATGAATTTATCCAAGAAGGGTCGAAATACACGATGCATCAAATCCATGAAGCAGCTGGAGCATTAGTAAGTCCGAAGGGGATGATACGAAATTGAAAGTGTCCATATCGTGTCCGGAAGGAAGTCTTGGGTATATATTCACATCGAATCAGAAGTTGGTGATAACCAGATCTCAAATCTACCTTCGAGAAGAATTTTTCTCCCTTAAGTTGATCAAACAAGTCATCTATTCTTGGTAGTGGATATTTATTCTTCACAGTAACAACATTTAACTTGCGGTAATCAATACACAAACGAAAAGACCCATCTTTCTTCTTTACAGAGAGAATAGATGCGCCCCAAGCAGAAGTACTAGTTTGGATAAAACCCTTCTCTTGCAATTCTGACAGTTGCTTGTCGAGTTCCTTAAGTTCTGTCGGCGCCATACGGTATGGTGTAACTAAAATTGGTGTCGTCCCCGGAAGAAGATCAATTGTAAACTCAACTTCACGCTTCGGCGGTATCCCCGGTAAGTCATCAGGGAAACGTCCACATAATCCCTAACTATTGGAATTTCTTCAATAGTAACTTCACTAGGCTTGCTGCCATTATTCATATGAGTTAAAAAGTTAAGACTACGACAAAAATTTGATCGTCTACCACACGACATAATTCTAGTAAGGATTTCGAAATAATACCTTACATCATCAAAACAAAAGGATGCACCATCCTTGGAAAGTAAAGTGATTCCTTTCCTATAACAGTCCACTAATGCTCGGTATTTCGAAAGCCAATCCATACCTAAAACAACATCGAACGATGTCATTCCTAACATAATAAGGTCTCCTGATAGTTCCTGGTCACCAACCCGAACTATACAAGCCCTACAAATACGTCCTAGACTAACACTTGCAACTGGTGTTATCACATGGAATAATTTTTCTAATGGTTCAAAACGCAAATCAAAACTTAAAAAAACTCGATCAGAAATAACAGAATGTGTAACACCCGGATCGAATAAAACTTTAACCCAAGAATTAAACAGTAGAAGTGTACCTTCTACCACATCATTGTCGACATCTCCCTTAGTTTCAACTATAGCAAACGCCTTTTCTTGTTGGTTAGTTGGTGATGCTGGTCTCGCTTGATTAGGCATGTTGTGTTGAGCGTTGTTACCATGTCGAAACCTTTGTCCGTTAAAAAGAAGACAATTCCTACGAAGATGTCCAGGCTTGTTGCACTCGTAGCATTTCCTTTCTTGCACATTATTACTGTGAACCACTTTGTATCCTCTCTTCGGTGCATTCTCTGTCCTTGGATTCTTAGGAGGTTCATTTCTGTGATTAAAGTTACTTCTCTTTCGGTCCTTCCCTTCTCCAAACTCCTAGTATGCTGCCTTAATAACCAATGCCCTCTCAAATATTTCATTACGATTTGTGAGAATTTGTTGCGCAATCTTAAAACGAATGTCTGGAAGCAGCCCCTTTTGGTACTTAATTGCCTTCAACTGTTCAGTTTTCACCATATCAGTAGCATATCGAGAAAGCTCCTCGAACCTCATATCATACTCTTAAACGGACAATCCCTCCTTCTTCTGATCCAACTGTATGAATTCCATTATCTTTGCATTTTTCAAAGCTACAGGAAAGAACTTTTGGAGGAAAAGTTCCTTGAATTCATTCCAAGTAAGGTTTTGCATCCCTTCCATGGTTTTAGTCACTGTCCACCAATGACCAGCAGCATCTTGAAGATAATACGTAGCAATTTTTACTCGAAGACGATCCTCTATAACAAGCAATTCCATTCTCTTCTCCATTTATAGTAACCAGTTCTTGGCATCCAAAGGATTTGTTGAACCCTTAAATGGTGTTGGTTTATACTTATGAAATTCATCAATCACCTTAAAATCATCGCGCACCTAAGAACCTGACGTGCTTCCCTTATTTTCAAGCAAACTCGCAGTCATTTGCCGAATGGCTTCAGCTAGCTCTTGATTTCCATTTTCACCACTCTCAGTTGATTCATTATTGGTTTCAGGAGGTACATCTCCAGCCATATCCTATATAGGATATAACAAACGATTCAAAGAGAAACCTATATAATTAACTAACAGTTCCAAAAACTTCACTAAAAATCACACAACATCGAGTAACAGTCAAGCTAACACTCAAACAAACATAACAAGCAGTCAATCAAGCCAATCAATTCAAACATACTTAACAAGCAATCAATCAAAGAGTTTTTATAAGAGAAAACGCACCTAAGGTCCCATGTAAGATCTAACGCTCTGATACCAACTTGTAACACCCCAAAATTCGGATCATAAATTTAAGCCGAATTCTAGAGGTTACGGGAGGGTACCTAAACTTAAATCTATTCCTTTCCCTTCCATTTTATACTCTCATTTTGCCAAACCGTCCTTAATTAGTGTCACTATAGAGGTTACATCCACCTAACATGTCTTAATATTCCAAAGCACAAAAGTAAAAGAAAGCAAAGAAAACGTATAGCAAAAATCCGGGCAGAAAAGCTGCCGAAATAAATCCGAATGCTAAGATCTTTTAACTCATTATAGAAAAGACATAAATGAACGTTTTTCGTTAAGAAAGTATCACCTAAATCCTTACCTATTGGTGCCAGTTTCTCAGACAAAAAGGAGAAGAAAAACTGTGTCAGAAAAGTGATGGTTTCAACATTCAGTTTGAATATAACTTTCAAAGACATCTCAATTCAACAAATCCTTCAAATGCATAATAAAAAATTCTAGACAGTGGTTCATAAGCCTAAGCATTCCACATTTATTCTCTCAATGTAAAACATCAAGTTACATGGAAATGAAACAAAAGCAATGCACGCAACAACTTCTCACTTGCTTCGCCCTTCGATAAAATCTGCAAAATCGTCAATTGGGATGATATGATGGCTTAATAGGCTTACGTTCCCATTTTCAAAGAGATACAGAAAAATCTCAGAAAAATATGAGGATTAAATGTAAAGAAACACCGATAGAACATCGAATAGTAAAGGTGTTTTCAACCAATAAAATTCACGATACCAATGAAGTTTTCTACAAATCAATCCATTTAGATTTCGATACATTGAGTCCAGGGCACGAAAACCTTGGTTCGTACACCCACCTATCGTCTCTCGGCACGGACAGCCGCCATCGATGGTCGGGAAACTACGTTCCCATGGGGATCATTACCCATTTCTCTAAATCGGGGATAATTACCCGGCGCAAGATGGAACTATGTTCCAACCAACGGAAGACATGAACTCAATAAAATTTTATATAAACAACTTATTTTTTTCCATTAAAAGAATGATATTCATTCACCGCTGATTTTCTCTAATCAAGAGCCACATCAATAAAAACTCAAGTACAAAGACAATGGAATATTCACACGGGGTTCCCTGCCACTTCAAAAATCAGCAAACATACATCTTTAAGATCAACACCTCTGAATAAGAAGTAAGCTAGTTATTCACTAAGGTAAAATGACAAGCCAAATGGGTATGTTAACAATGAATTCATCAAATTCGTGGTTCTAATAAGAATTTCTACAAACATCTTATGTTCCAAAAGAAATCAGTGAGAACAATCAATTGAAACTAAGTATTTTCTTTTCAAAAACCAAACATCCCAAATTTCATAATTCATGATCACAACACAAGTAATTCAATTCGTACGGATAATTTCATAACAACACAAAGACAAATCAGGGAATTCAAATCGCACTAGGGAAGAAATAACATCAAGGTAAAAAGAATTTTATCAAGGAAAATGAGTAGTAAACCTACCTCAAATTAGCACAATCCTAGCAAATTTTTCTTTAGAACTCTTCTCTTTCCCTGACTTCAACTCTTGAGAAATCTCTGATATATAGTTCTTACGTTTTAATTCCCAATTGTGCCTTTTCATTTTCCACTAGTTATAAAACCTATTCTCCTCAATTTACTTTCTTGTTCTCAAATTCACTTGCAAGACATGTATAAGTGATTGTTATTCCCACCCTAGCCCTACTACCAAATAATGGGGTGGAACACAACTATTTACATTTTTAATCTAGCTTATACAGAAACTTTTCTGGGCTAGTGTCGCATACGGAATAACTAGTGCTAAAAGGTACGATGCTAACATAACGATAAATACATGACATTTTATAACATACGTCAAGACCAAACTTTCTATTTGGTCAAAATTTAGCAATCAAAAATGGAGATTATCGAATACGGTTGATACCCGACCCTAAACACATATAAAATGGGTAAATGAAAATGGAGGGTATCACATCACTAATATTCATCTCTGTATTTAGTTCATACCTCGCCCAATTGGTTCTTCTCAGCCGATGAAAATCTGATCTAGAGGTTTGCATCTGTTGTGGCGGGTTAATTGCAATTGCATATATACCTTGCATTTGGTACTGCAGTCTTTCTCCCAGGTACCAAACCCCTCTATCCAAATGTGGAGGGTATAAAACAACTCTACGCAGAGAATAATCAAGAATACTTCGTCCAACATCAGCATGATACTCAGGATAATCAATGTAAGGGTGAACAACGACGTTGTTGTGGCTCTGAGTCATCTGATGAAACCTCTGAACAAAACTGGAACTCGAGATGTCGTTGCAAGTGCCCTTCGCTAAATTGGTCGAGATGTACATATCCAACATTGGAAATCTTTGGGTAGTATCTTTAAAGATTGGTTTACCAGCACGGAAGAAGGTATGACACCAATACTGCAAATTACTCCATAATTTTTGTATTTTGACTTAATATACATTTGCTCATAAAAATTATTTAAATTTTAAAATAATAATTTTGATATTTACCTCTATGATGTCCCATAAACCAGTGAAGTTATTTCCGCCCATGGACGCTACATCCAGCGCAAAGTACAATTTTGTTAAAATTGCAGATTCCCAGTCATAATCTGGTGCTTTGTCAAGATCTTCTAACGCTTGAAGCCAACCAACACGAGCAACAATAGTTGAGTTTGGAAAGAATATCTGACTTAGTACCCACAAGTTCCCTTTCGAGTTCAGGATAGTCATCTACATGCTCTGGGTTTTTTGGTTGGATTAGGAAAACTTCAACGCTGAACATCTAATCCCACCTCCATCCAATTGTTTTTTATTTTCAGGTATTTCTGAATCCAAAAACGAGGGAAAAAGCGTCTCCCATATATTATTTGATACCCATTCGTCAGCGTTGAATGGTAGCGGCTCTCCTATTCCACTTGGGATCACACAAATGAAATGCAAATCAAGGGGCATAATTCCTATTACAAGTATAATATCAACTATGATTAATTCTTTTGATTATTTAATAATTATTTAAAAAATATAATTTAAGTTAAGTTAAAAAAGCTTACCAAATTCAAAATCAATGAAATGGAATGTGTGCGTCGTCGCCTACCACTTTTTTACCACTATTTTCGGAATTTTGTTGTTGTGTCTTCTAGCCTTCACACTATAAAGCGCACGCCAAGGATATCTGTCAACCTTTTGTCGGACTCCAGGGGGTAAAACTTCATAAATAGCCTTTACCTCTGAAAATCCACCTCTCATATAAAAATAATCATCAGACCGATCTTGATGGCCCGACACATGACCTTGGACTAATGATGGACCAACAACGACACTCGGCGCAGCAAACTCTGCTTCACGATCTTGAGAAAAATCTACACCTGTGGCAGGTAGCGGTGCCAGTTCGTTTCTTCGATCTCCTTTCTTCTTTATACTATTGACCGGTTTTTTTAAAAGACCGCTCATATTGTATCAAAAAAATTTTATTTACAAGAATTTTAGAAGAAGGAAATAGTGGTGGTGTGACAGAAATGAAGCGGGTTTAATCCAATATTTATAGGTTTTGAAAATGTGGACGTTGGAATTATGCCCGTTGGAGATATGAACATTGGAGATTTTGTATTTCACGCCCGCATTGATAGCACAAACACGCGTTTATAGGACGAGCGCCAGAGTTTGACCGTTCAACGCCCGCGTTTGTCAGTTAAGTGCCCGAATTTTTCTGTCCAGCATCCGTGTTTGTCTCAAGCACGCACACTTAATCATCTAACACCCAATGCTTTACCATCCACCTGGCTCAATAAAAAAATAGATTTGACCATTGTCATAAAAACTGCCTTACAAACCAAGTGTCATTTTGCAATGGAAATGGAAGATCCCCGGCAGCCCGGCTAATAACATGGAGGCAATTGACCCACAACCCCACTCGGAGTTGGTCAAAAGCATGCAGGATTTGTTTTTGTCACAATCGCCTCCATTTTTAGCCAATCAGGTGGTTGTGGTGGGGGAGGAGCCCCTGCTCTCCCATTCAAGGAGTTTCTATTTAATACTTGCAAAACCATGTTACCTAAAATAACACGTAGTGTGCTAGCTGGACACTTTACTTGTTTAAGCATCCAGATGTTAGTATTATCTATATTCAGGCTTGGTCAATGCATGCTACTCTGGCCTCTAACAATCTCTATCTAGATTTTGAAATCACATCCCAAGTTGGAAGCTCAAAGAGTCGCCTCAATTGATCCATCTCAACAAGTATCCCAATCTCTGCAACTTCAGTAGGTTTGATTCTTTCTTTCTATTTTGTTTACTAATTTTAGTAGGTTGATTGTTTTTTTCTTTTTCTTTTTTTAGTATTGTACCACTGCAAAATTTCATTCTTCTACGCTCAAATTGCAATCGATGGTCTTGGTAGCTTGTAATCTTCACATTTTCTTTTTGTGATTGAAACTTTGATGGTCATTAGTTGCACCATCCGCTCCGCCATTAGACATTTTTCATGACATCTTAGGATCCATCTGTTTTGCTTATTAAGTATTTTTATTTGGTGAATTTGCTGCGATTTAGCCCTTCAATCAGGTTCATTTTCTCTCCGGCCTCCTCCTTGGGAGCAGTCATCTAATAGTATATAATCGGTGTTAGACTTGTGAGAGACATGGAGGAACTCAACCAGGAACCAAAATCAGTGACAAGATGCCACATTGTGGCTCTTCCATTTCGTGGAAGAGGACTTATCAACCCAATGATGAATTTTTGCACGCATTTAGCTCATAAGTTAGGAGATAGCATCAAAATCACCTTTGTAGTTACAGAAGAGTGGCTTGGCATACTTGAATCAACTCCAATGCCGCCTCAAATTCTTCTTCGATCATTTCGGAATGTGATTCCTTCAGAATTTTCAAAGTCACTAACCTTAGACTTTGAGAGCTTTCTGGAAATCGTAGTTGCAAAATTGGAAGCTCCATTCGAGGCCGTTCTAAACACATCTGAACCAGCGAGTTGTATCATAACAGATTTCTACTTAACATGGGCATATCCAATAGGCAATAAAAGAAATATTCCAGTGGTTACATTCTGGACAACATCATCATTTGTGTTCTTCGTGTTGTGTCATGCTGACCTTCTAACCAAGAATGGGCATAGCCTTGCTAACATATCAGGTACATGACTATGGAATTTATTAGATTAATATCGCGGCATAGTTTGTCACAACAAAATAATAACCATGTCGAGTTTGTCCTTTATTTTGTGCTACAGATTGCTGTAATGAGGTGATAGATTACATTCCTGGAATTTCGCCAACACGATTAGCAGACATGCCATTGATTCCACGAGGAAATGATCCAAAATTCAACCCAGAAATGGTAGCCTTCACTATGTTAGATAAACAAGATTGGTTATCTTTTGTCTTTATTCTCTTGGTACTTTGTTTTCTTCTTCGTTTAATCCCAAAGATCAAAGTGTTGTGGTGAAATTCCCAACAATTGGTATCTAGAGTTAGATTTAGGGGAAAACAAGATGACATCAAAGGTTTTTGCGGGTTCTACGCGGTTCGAGGTAGAGAAGTTCGATGGTTCTATTAACTTCGGTTTGTGGAAAATCCAAGTTAAAGATGTTTTGATACAATCAGGGTTAGTCAAGGGGCTGAAAGGACAAGTTGAAAGCGGTGTCAAACCTGAAGACTGGGAAGATGTTGATTTAAGAGCTACAAGTCAAATACGACTATTATTAGCAAAGAATGTTTTGTCTAATGTTTCAAAGACTACCACAACAAAGGATTTGTGGATTAAACTTGAAGAGTTGTATATGACAAACACTCGTTCGAACAGATTGTACTTGAAAGAACAATTTCATACATTGAAGATGGATGAAGGTACGTCTATTGTTAATCATCTCAGTGTTTTGAATTCAATTGTTTCTGAACTGGAAGCGTTAGAAGTAACTGCTAATGATGAGGATAAGGCACTTCGTCTCATATTGTCACTTCCACCATCTTATAAACACATGGTAACATACTTAAAGCATGGAAAAGATGCTTTGAGTCTTTCCGAAGTTACAAGTGCTCTCTTGTCTGAAGAAAAGGAGATGAGTAGTAAGGGTAATTCGTTGGAAGAGGATGTTTTATATGCTAGCGAGAAGAAGAAACACGGTAAGAGTGCTTGTTGGAAGTGTCACAAACCAGGCCATATTAGGCGTGATTGCAAGTGGAAAGGTAATGGGACTGGTCCGGCAAAAGGTACTGAAGGTCAAGCTAACCATGTCAACGATACTAGTTATGAAAGCGATTTCTCTTTTTTGGTTTGGTTGCTGATGATTTTAATCAAGTGGAGGATTGGATTTTGGATAGCGGTACCACGACACATATGTGTGCACATCGTTTATTGATGAGTGCCAAATATTGTATATATTTGCACCTTTTTATTGGCATTTAACTCATCATGTGTGCACTAACGCTCCATTTTATTCCATATTTTGTGTTTCCGTTGTTTTCAAGAATAAATATTTTTATTAATTAATTTTGCATTTTTAGGTTATAAATAAAGTTTGGATAAAATTACGGAGCGAAAAGAGCAGAAAAGTGGTGGAAGCCGAGAGGAATCACGCAAGGAAACTGCGAAGAATGTTGTGCGCAAGACCAAAAGGCTAGAAATGGGCTTAACAAGGAAGAATTGTTCTTAAAGAAGATATGGGCTTGGCATACCCAAGGCTCAAAACCCTTACCCAAATCCATTTCCAAAATCCATAGCTCACTTCTCATGTAGCCGTCAGATTGGATCCTCAGCTGAATCCAACGGTCGCTTCATCGCCGATACATCAAATTTTCTATAACCGCTTCACACCACAGCACCTAACTCCATCTTGAGCCGTTAGCTTCGTTGTATCTCACAATCCAATGGTCGCTTAATCCTATGTCCTGGGCGCCGTCCGATTCCATCTAGGTTGATGATCCATCGCCTTTCAGCCGCTGACATCAAACCTCGATACATCTGCCTCACACCCTATCACCCATACCCATCGACCTTAACCAAATCATCTTCTCCCCAAATTTTCTTTCCCCCAAATTCCCTTCTTCCCAAAAATGCAGAACCGCCTGCAACTCCATCACCACCACCATTCCATCACTGCCACCATCTCCATCTCACCCCAGACCTCGAGCGTCACCACCACTACCTTCCCCCGATAGAAACCCATCTCCCTAGTTTCCCTCTCTCTCATTCCTAGCATCATTCCTAGATGCTATGAATT
Organism: Papaver somniferum; assembly: GCF_003573695.1. NCBI lineage: Eukaryota > Viridiplantae > Streptophyta > Magnoliopsida > Ranunculales > Papaveraceae > Papaver > Papaver somniferum. The sequence continues at coordinate 3,383,727 of NW_020632152.1, forward strand.
CGGCAGTGAGAAGCTAGGGTTCACTAGGAATGCAGAGAAGACCAAGAAGGCATGGGTTCGCAGCAGAAGAAGAAAGGAAGGACGAGCAAGAGAGCAGAGGAGACAAATTCAGAGAATCAGTGAGTGAATTCTCGATTTTCAAAATTAGGGTTTCCAATTTAGGGTTTCTGAAAATTTGGGTATTTTGTAAAACTATAAAAGGGAAGTGTTAGGGATGTAGAAGGTATGCCTAGGTTAGCCAGAGCTCAATGTATTGTCTTACCTCAAACCAACCTCGTGCTCTCCATGAATACATGTATCCCACAATAAAAATTCCATTATCATGTATTGTCTTACCTCAAACCAATAACCCTTTTAAAATAAATGCAAGCATGATACAAATACTTCCTATATTTCGAGGGTTCGATTCTGAGAACCCCTATACTCATGTAAGAGAGTTTGAACAAATTTGTCGGACTATGCAACCTGATCATATGTCCGAAGACTCTCTGAAATTGTGTTTGTTTACATTTTATCTAAAGGAAAGGGCCAAAACATGGTTTTACAGTTTGAGACCACAATCAATCAACACTTGGGACCAACTCACAGATATATTTTTCAAAAAATTCTTTCCACATCATAGGACCATCGCTATTCGTCAAAGTATCAATTGTTTTGTCCAATTGGATGAGGAAACTGTTTTTCACTATTTTGAACGTTTTAATGATTTGTTGAGCGAATGTCCGCACCATGGATTTGAAAAGTGGAGACTTGTCGTCATCCTCTATGAGGGACTAGACTTTAAATCTCGAACCATGGTTGAGTCTATGTGTAATGGTAAATTTCTTGATATATTTGTGGATGATGCATGGAAATTTTTAGCTGAGATTGCAGAGAAAACCCATCAATGGGAATCTGTTAGGGAAACAGGTACAACGCCACATGGTATGAGTCACCCCCATGAGTTAGAGTCTTATTCTTGTGATAGCTCCGACCTTAGGATTGAAAATTATCCTAGATTGCAAAATCCCTATCATGATGATGATGATGAATCAAATTTTGAAAATGGTATTTTCGGACCAACTCGTACAAACGATGTTGAATATGAGCCTCATCTAGAGGAAAATGAGTTGACCGAGAACACTAGAGCTGTTAATAGGGACGAGTATGCATATTACTCGGATGATGATATGATGTTAGAAGAGCTAGTTATTCTTGAAGAGTCAATTTCGGAGTCTTGTGACTCCGAAATTCAAGACCATAGTGAAGAAACTTCTATGAATGATGTTTCTCCTAATATTCATATTCATTGCAATTCAGATAATTTGGACACTGATATGAGGCTTGCACAATTGTGCTGTGAAGATGAGCATGACATAGGAAAGGTTGAATCTTTTGTAGACATTAATGTTATTATACATGAAAACAAATTTGATGTGTCTGATTCCCTGCCTAAGTCCCAATATGTTGTTTTTTCCGATGTTGATTTGAATACTACGCACAATCATGATACCGAGCTAGGTCTTGATGTTTTGTTCGATGAATATGAGCATGATTTACCTGTTTCTGATTTAGGAAAAGTATGTACTAGTACTATTGATCATGAAAATAAATTAGAAGTGCCTGCTTTCTTGCCTAAATCACAGATTGATATTTTTCCACCCAATCTAGATTTGGTTTGTCACAAAATTTTTAAACCAACTAATCTGAGAGTCCCTAATCTAGCATTGGAACTGTGTGCTTCCCAAGTCCTCTTGGACTATTTTTCTGCTAAATATAACATCTTTAAAGAACCACAATTGGAATTAATTTCTCTTACCATCCCAAACAAAGTCCATTTTGAGTTAGACCTTGTGAATATTGCACCCCTAAAATGGAAAGATTTTGTGCTTAAAAGTAAACCTGCTGAAAATAACAGTTTTGGGGGTGATTCATCCGGTTTTTCACTCTCGCTCTCATTTCAGTCCAATTTTAGTTGTTTGAAACTGTCTATGTTTCAACACTTTGTCTTTTGGGTTGATCCTCAACTCTTTAGACTGTATGTATAAGGTGAATTGTTTGTATATAATATGGTAGGTAATGTTTAGTAGAATCATATGTTTCTTGTATATATTGTGCTAACCCAATGTGAATTCAGTTGAGTTATTGTTGGGTTTTTCCTTGAATAATGGAGTTCAAAACTTGCTTTCGCCAATATCCGGTAATCTCTTTCCTTTTTCTACACTTAGCATTGTTCTCATGGTATGTGTTATAATCATGATTATCTTTTGAAACATTGAGGACAATGTTTAGTTAAGGTTTGGGGGTGAAAAGTAGATACTTTGATAACATGCTATAATCGAAAAATAGAACTCTTTCTTTTTGAAAAAAAAAATGAAAAATGAAAATAAAAAAATAAAAAATTGAAAAAATATAAAAATGGAGCTCATTTACCTTGAAATGTTGACTCTTGTGCATGTATGTAAACATAAGGATTCTTATTCTAGATATTTAGGCACCCCTGATTCTAGCACAATTCACATAGTGATAAGAAACTTGCACGCGCACGATCTACCAATACATGTATAGCCTCATCCTTGAGGTGTTCTATCGGAAGTCACGAATGCCAATCACTTTAGAATACTGAACGAAACTTGACTAGCTTGTTCTTTGGTTGGTTGGGATAGAAGGTGGAGGATACATTAAGAAAAACAACCATCGAATTTAACTGAGTACATCAAAAAGGGCTACCTCTTGCTAAGTGTCATGTAATTTTTTGTTTCTTTTTGTCTATTTATCAAAAGTGTTACCATGTTAAAAAAAATCAAATTCAAAAAAAAAAAAAAACGATGTACATATTCAGAAAAATATCAAAAAAAAATAAAAATTTCAAGTATTTATCAATTCCATTCTCTCTTGTCCAAAAATAAAAGAGAGTAGTCAATGTAAATAAGAGTCATGTAAAGAGTCATCTTTTGTGTTTTTGTGTTATAAGCAAGGAAGGGTGTATGCCATTGATGTACAACGCGAGTAATTGTGAAATACCTCCAACTCATTCACAATTCTCGTAAAGTCCGGACAGCTAGCTAGATTTCGACCTCGGTTCTTAGCCTGAGAAACTATCTCTTGGTGATTAATAGTCATAACATCCGATCTTTCTTTACACATGTGTAGATACACTTTACACTCTTATCACATGTCTTTATTAGTTATCAGTGCTAGGATTGTGCCTTTGATAGCTAGATTGACATCTCCATTTTGTTGTGAGCTTCTACTATCTTGCACATGTCACATTTGATGGAATCTGAGCTTATATTTTGGCCTAGAACTTTGTAGGTACGTTCTAAGCAAATCTTCACGAGACTTCAACTCGTCCACTAGGGACACTTAGTGGTTTAAAAGGCTTATTGCATTCGCTAAATGCAATCGAGAAACCAGCGACAGTGGTATAGGTAGGATTTCCTTAGTTTTGTTTTACTTGTCCTGGTTTGGGGTATTTGATGAGTGCCAAATATTGTATATATTTGCACCTTTTTATTGGCATTTAACTCATCATTTGTGCACTAACGCTCCATTTTATCCCATATTCTGTGTTTTTTTTGTTTTCAAGAATAAATATTATTATTAATTAATTTTGCATTTTTAGGATATAATAAAGTTTGGATGAAATTACGGAGCGAAAACAACAGAAAAGTGGTGGAAGCCGAGAGGAATCACGCAAGGAAGCTGCGAAGAATGTTGTGCGCAAGACCAAAAGGTTAGAAATGGGCTTAACAAGGAAGAATTGTTAATAAAGAAGATATGGGCTTGGCATACCCAAGTCCCAAAACCCTTACCCAAATCCATTTCCAAAATCCATAGCCCACTTCTCCTGTAGCCGTCAGATTGGATCCTCAGCTGAATCCAACGGTCGCGTCATCGCCGATACATCAAATTTGCTACAACCGCTTCAAACCACAGCACCTAACTCCATCTTGATCCGTTAGCTTCGTTGTATCTCACAATCCAACGGTAGCTTAATCCTGTGTCCTGGGCGCCGTCGGATTCCATCTAGGTTGATGATCAATCGCCTTTTAGCCGCTGACAACAAACCTCGATACCTCTTCCTCACACCCTATCACCCATACCCATCGACCTTAACCAAATCATCTTCTCCCCAAATTTTCTCTCCCCCAAATTCCCTTCTTCCCCAAAATGCAGAACCGCCTGCAACTCCATCACCACCACCATTCCATCACTGCCACCATCTCCATCTCACCCCAGACCTCGAGCGTCACCACCACTACCTTCCCCCGATAGAAACCCATCTCCCTAGTTTCCCTCTCTCTCATTCCTAGCATCATTCCTAGATGCTATGAATTCGGCAGTGAGAAGCTAGGGTTCACTAGGAATGCAGAGAAGACCAAGAAGGCATGGGTTCGCAGCAGAAGAAGAAAGGAAGGACGAGCAAGAGAGCAGAGGAGACAAATTCAGAGAATCAGTGAGTGAATTCTCGATTTTCAAAATTAGGGTTTCCAATTTAGGGTTTCTGAAAATTTGGGTATTTTGTAAAACTATAAAAGGGAAGTGTTAGGGATGTAGAAGGTATGCCTAGGTTAGCCAGAGCTCAATGTATTGTCTTACCTCAAACCAACCTCGTGCTCTCCATGAATACATGTATCCCACAATAAAAATTCCATTATCATGTATTGTCTTACCTCAAACCAATAACCCTTTTAAAATAAATGCAAGCATGATACAAATACTTCCTATATTTCGAGGGTTCGATTCTGAGAACCCCTATACTCATGTAAGAGAGTTTGAACAAATTTGTCGGACTATGCAACCTGATCATATGTCCGAAGACTCTCTGAAATTGTGTTTGTTTACATTTTATCTAAAGGAAAGGGCCAAAACATGGTTTTACAGTTTGAGACCACAATCAATCAACACTTGGGACCAACTCACAGATATATTTTTCAAAAAATTCTTTCCACATCATAGGACCATCGCTATTCGTCAAAGTATCAATTGTTTTGTCCAATTGGATGAGGAAACTGTTTTTCACTATTTTGAACGTTTTAATGATTTGTTGAGCGAATGTCCGCACCATGGATTTGAAAAGTGGAGACTTGTCGTCATCCTCTATGAGGGACTAGACTTTAAATCTCGAACCATGGTTGAGTCTATGTGTAATGGTAAATTTCTTGATATATTTGTGGATGATGCATGGAAATTTTTAGCTGAGATTGCAGAGAAAACCCATCAATGGGAATCTGTTAGGGAAACAGGTACAACGCCACATGGTATGAGTCACCCCCATGAGTTAGAGTCTTATTCTTGTGATAGCTCCGACCTTAGGATTGAAAATTATCCTAGATTGCAAAATCCCTATCATGATGATGATGATGAATCAAATTTTGAAAATGGTATTTTCGGACCAACTCGTACAAACGATGTTGAATATGAGCCTCATCTAGAGGAAAATGAGTTGACCGAGAACACTAGAGCTGTTAATAGGGACGAGTATGCATATTACTCGGATGATGATATGATGTTAGAAGAGCTAGTTATTCTTGAAGAGTCAATTTCGGAGTCTTGTGACTCCGAAATTCAAGACCATAGTGAAGAAACTTCTATGAATGATGTTTCTCCTAATATTCATATTCATTGCAATTCAGATAATTTGGACACTGATATGAGGCTTGCACAATTGTGCTGTGAAGATGAGCATGACATAGGAAAGGTTGAATCTTTTGTAGACATTAATGTTATTATACATGAAAACAAATTTGATGTGTCTGATTCCCTGCCTAAGTCCCAATATGTTGTTTTTTCCGATGTTGATTTGAATACTACGCACAATCATGATACCGAGCTAGGTCTTGATGTTTTGTTCGATGAATATGAGCATGATTTACCTGTTTCTGATTTAGGAAAAGTATGTACTAGTACTATTGATCATGAAAATAAATTAGAAGTGCCTGCTTTCTTGCCTAAATCACAGATTGATATTTTTCCACCCAATCTAGATTTGGTTTGTCACAAAATTTTTAAACCAACTAATCTGAGAGTCCCTAATCTAGCATTGGAACTGTGTGCTTCCCAAGTCCTCTTGGACTATTTTTCTGCTAAATATAACATCTTTAAAGAACCACAATTGGAATTAATTTCTCTTACCATCCCAAACAAAGTCCATTTTGAGTTAGACCTTGTGAATATTGCACCCCTAAAATGGAAAGATTTTGTGCTTAAAAGTAAACCTGCTGAAAATAACAGTTTTGGGGGTGATTCATCCGGTTTTTCACTCTCGCTCTCATTTCAGTCCAATTTTAGTTGTTTGAAACTGTCTATGTTTCAACACTTTGTCTTTTGGGTTGATCCTCAACTCTTTAGACTGTATGTATAAGGTGAATTGTTTGTATATAATATGGTAGGTAATGTTTAGTAGAATCATATGTTTCTTGTATATATTGTGCTAACCCAATGTGAATTCAGTTGAGTTATTGTTGGGTTTTTCCTTGAATAATGGAGTTCAAAACTTGCTTTCGCCAATATCCGGTAATCTCTTTCCTTTTTCTACACTTAGCATTGTTCTCATGGTATGTGTTATAATCATGATTATCTTTTGAAACATTGAGGACAATGTTTAGTTAAGGTTTGGGGGTGAAAAGTAGATACTTTGATAACATGCTATAATCGAAAAATAGAACTCTTTCTTTTTGAAAAAAAAAATGAAAAATGAAAATAAAAAAATAAAAAATTGAAAAAATATAAAAATGGAGCTCATTTACCTTGAAATGTTGACTCTTGTGCATGTATGTAAACATAAGGATTCTTATTCTAGATATTTAGGCACCCCTGATTCTAGCACAATTCACATAGTGATAAGAAACTTGCACGCGCACGATCTACCAATACATGTATAGCCTCATCCTTGAGGTGTTCTATCGGAAGTCACGAATGCCAATCACTTTAGAATACTGAACGAAACTTGACTAGCTTGTTCTTTGGTTGGTTGGGATAGAAGGTGGAGGATACATTAAGAAAAACAACCATCGAATTTAACTGAGTACATCAAAAAGGGCTACCTCTTGCTAAGTGTCATGTAATTTTTTGTTTCTTTTTGTCTATTTATCAAAAGTGTTACCATGTTAAAAAAAATCAAATTCAAAAAAAAAAAAAAACGATGTACATATTCAGAAAAATATCAAAAAAAAATAAAAATTTCAAGTATTTATCAATTCCATTCTCTCTTGTCCAAAAATAAAAGAGAGTAGTCAATGTAAATAAGAGTCATGTAAAGAGTCATCTTTTGTGTTTTTGTGTTATAAGCAAGGAAGGGTGTATGCCATTGATGTACAACGCGAGTAATTGTGAAATACCTCCAACTCATTCACAATTCTCGTAAAGTCCGGACAGCTAGCTAGATTTCGACCTCGGTTCTTAGCCTGAGAAACTATCTCTTGGTGATTAATAGTCATAACATCCGATCTTTCTTTACACATGTGTAGATACACTTTACACTCTTATCACATGTCTTTATTAGTTATCAGTGCTAGGATTGTGCCTTTGATAGCTAGATTGACATCTCCATTTTGTTGTGAGCTTCTACTATCTTGCACATGTCACATTTGATGGAATCTGAGCTTATATTTTGGCCTAGAACTTTGTAGGTACGTTCTAAGCAAATCTTCACGAGACTTCAACTCGTCCACTAGGGACACTTAGTGGTTTAAAAGGCTTATTGCATTCGCTAAATGCAATCGAGAAACCAGCGACAGTGGTATAGGTAGGATTTCCTTAGTTTTGTTTTACTTGTCCTGGTTTGGGGTATTTGATGAGTGCCAAATATTGTATATATTTGCACCTTTTTATTGGCATTTAACTCATCATTTGTGCACTAACGCTCCATTTTATCCCATATTCTGTGTTTTTTTTGTTTTCAAGAATAAATATTATTATTAATTAATTTTGCATTTTTAGGATATAATAAAGTTTGGATGAAATTACGGAGCGAAAACAACAGAAAAGTGGTGGAAGCCGAGAGGAATCACGCAAGGAAGCTGCGAAGAATGTTGTGCGCAAGACCAAAAGGTTAGAAATGGGCTTAACAAGGAAGAATTGTTAATAAAGAAGATATGGGCTTGGCATACCCAAGTCCCAAAACCCTTACCCAAATCCATTTCCAAAATCCATAGCCCACTTCTCCTGTAGCCGTCAGATTGGATCCTCAGCTGAATCCAACGGTCGCGTCATCGCCGATACATCAAATTTGCTACAACCGCTTCAAACCACAGCACCTAACTCCATCTTGATCCGTTAGCTTCGTTGTATCTCACAATCCAACGGTAGCTTAATCCTGTGTCCTGGGCGCCGTCGGATTCCATCTAGGTTGATGATCAATCGCCTTTTAGCCGCTGACAACAAACCTCGATACCTCTTCCTCACACCCTATCACCCATACCCATCGACCTTAACCAAATCATCTTCTCCCCAAATTTTCTCTCCCCCAAATTCCCTTCTTCCCCAAAATGCAGAACCGCCTGCAACTCCATCACCACCACCATTCCATCACTGCCACCATCTCCATCTCACCCCAGACCTCGAGCGTCACCACCACTACCTTCCCCCGATAGAAACCCATCTCCCTAGTTTCCCTCTCTCTCATTCCTAGCATCATTCCTAGATGCTATGAATTCGGCAGTGAGAAGCTAGGGTTCACTAGGAATGCAGAGAAGACCAAGAAGGCATGGGTTCGCAGCAGAAGAAGAAAGGAAGGACGAGCAAGAGAGCAGAGGAGACAAATTCAGAGAATCAGTGAGTGAATTCTCGATTTTCAAAATTAGGGTTTCCAATTTAGGGTTTCTGAAAATTTGGGTATTTTGTAAAACTATAAAAGGGAAGTGTTAGGGATGTAGAAGGTATGCCTAGGTTAGCCAGAGCTCAATGTATTGTCTTACCTCAAACCAACCTCGTGCTCTCCATGAATACATGTATCCCACAATAAAAATTCCATTATCATGTATTGTCTTACCTCAAACCAATAACCCTTTTAAAATAAATGCAAGCATGATACAAATACTTCCTATATTTCGAGGGTTCGATTCTGAGAACCCCTATACTCATGTAAGAGAGTTTGAACAAATTTGTCGGACTATGCAACCTGATCATATGTCCGAAGACTCTCTGAAATTGTGTTTGTTTACATTTTATCTAAAGGAAAGGGCCAAAACATGGTTTTACAGTTTGAGACCACAATCAATCAACACTTGGGACCAACTCACAGATATATTTTTCAAAAAATTCTTTCCACATCATAGGACCATCGCTATTCGTCAAAGTATCAATTGTTTTGTCCAATTGGATGAGGAAACTGTTTTTCACTATTTTGAACGTTTTAATGATTTGTTGAGCGAATGTCCGCACCATGGATTTGAAAAGTGGAGACTTGTCGTCATCCTCTATGAGGGACTAGACTTTAAATCTCGAACCATGGTTGAGTCTATGTGTAATGGTAAATTTCTTGATATATTTGTGGATGATGCATGGAAATTTTTAGCTGAGATTGCAGAGAAAACCCATCAATGGGAATCTGTTAGGGAAACAGGTACAACGCCACATGGTATGAGTCACCCCCATGAGTTAGAGTCTTATTCTTGTGATAGCTCCGACCTTAGGATTGAAAATTATCCTAGATTGCAAAATCCCTATCATGATGATGATGATGAATCAAATTTTGAAAATGGTATTTTCGGACCAACTCGTACAAACGATGTTGAATATGAGCCTCATCTAGAGGAAAATGAGTTGACCGAGAACACTAGAGCTGTTAATAGGGACGAGTATGCATATTACTCGGATGATGATATGATGTTAGAAGAGCTAGTTATTCTTGAAGAGTCAATTTCGGAGTCTTGTGACTCCGAAATTCAAGACCATAGTGAAGAAACTTCTATGAATGATGTTTCTCCTAATATTCATATTCATTGCAATTCAGATAATTTGGACACTGATATGAGGCTTGCACAATTGTGCTGTGAAGATGAGCATGACATAGGAAAGGTTGAATCTTTTGTAGACATTAATGTTATTATACATGAAAACAAATTTGATGTGTCTGATTCCCTGCCTAAGTCCCAATATGTTGTTTTTTCCGATGTTGATTTGAATACTACGCACAATCATGATACCGAGCTAGGTCTTGATGTTTTGTTCGATGAATATGAGCATGATTTACCTGTTTCTGATTTAGGAAAAGTATGTACTAGTACTATTGATCATGAAAATAAATTAGAAGTGCCTGCTTTCTTGCCTAAATCACAGATTGATATTTTTCCACCCAATCTAGATTTGGTTTGTCACAAAATTTTTAAACCAACTAATCTGAGAGTCCCTAATCTAGCATTGGAACTGTGTGCTTCCCAAGTCCTCTTGGACTATTTTTCTGCTAAATATAACATCTTTAAAGAACCACAATTGGAATTAATTTCTCTTACCATCCCAAACAAAGTCCATTTTGAGTTAGACCTTGTGAATATTGCACCCCTAAAATGGAAAGATTTTGTGCTTAAAAGTAAACCTGCTGAAAATAACAGTTTTGGGGGTGATTCATCCGGTTTTTCACTCTCGCTCTCATTTCAGTCCAATTTTAGTTGTTTGAAACTGTCTATGTTTCAACACTTTGTCTTTTGGGTTGATCCTCAACTCTTTAGACTGTATGTATAAGGTGAATTGTTTGTATATAATATGGTAGGTAATGTTTAGTAGAATCATATGTTTCTTGTATATATTGTGCTAACCCAATGTGAATTCAGTTGAGTTATTGTTGGGTTTTTCCTTGAATAATGGAGTTCAAAACTTGCTTTCGCCAATATCCGGTAATCTCTTTCCTTTTTCTACACTTAGCATTGTTCTCATGGTATGTGTTATAATCATGATTATCTTTTGAAACATTGAGGACAATGTTTAGTTAAGGTTTGGGGGTGAAAAGTAGATACTTTGATAACATGCTATAATCGAAAAATAGAACTCTTTCTTTTTGAAAAAAAAAATGAAAAATGAAAATAAAAAAATAAAAAATTGAAAAAATATAAAAATGGAGCTCATTTACCTTGAAATGTTGACTCTTGTGCATGTATGTAAACATAAGGATTCTTATTCTAGATATTTAGGCACCCCTGATTCTAGCACAATTCACATAGTGATAAGAAACTTGCACGCGCACGATCTACCAATACATGTATAGCCTCATCCTTGAGGTGTTCTATCGGAAGTCACGAATGCCAATCACTTTAGAATACTGAACGAAACTTGACTAGCTTGTTCTTTGGTTGGTTGGGATAGAAGGTGGAGGATACATTAAGAAAAACAACCATCGAATTTAACTGAGTACATCAAAAAGGGCTACCTCTTGCTAAGTGTCATGTAATTTTTTGTTTCTTTTTGTCTATGTATCAAAAGTGTTACCATGTTAAAAAAAATCAAATTCAAATTCAAAAAAAAAAACGATGTACATATTCAGAAAAATATCAAAAGAAAATAAAAATTTCAAGTATTTATCAATTCCATTCTCTCTTGTCCAAAAATAAAAGAGAGTAGTCAATGTAAATAAGAGTCATGTAAAGAGTTATCTTTTGTGTTTTTGTGTTATAAGCAAGGAAGGGTGTATTTCGTTGATGTACAACGCGAGTAATTGTGAAATACCTCCAACTCATTCACAATTCTCGTAAAGTCCGGACAGCTAGCTAGATTTCGACCTCGGTTCTTAGCCTGAGAAACTATCTCTTGGTGATTAATAGTCATAAAATCCGATCTTTCTTTACACATGTGTAGATACACTTTACACTCTTATCACATGTCTTTATTAGTTATCAGTGCTAGGATTGTGCCTTTGATAGCTAGATTGACATCTCCATTTTGCTGTGAGCTTCTACTATCTTGCACATGTCACATTTGATGGAATCTGAGCTTATATTTTGGTCTAGAACTTTGTAGGTACGTTCTAAGCAAACCTTCACGAGACTTCAACTCGTCCACTAGGGACACTTAGTGGTTTAAAAGGCTTATTGCATTCGCTAAATACAATCGAGAAACCATCGACAGTGGTATAGGTAGGATTTCCTTAGTTTTGTTTTACTTGAGGACAAGTAAAATTCAGGTTTGGGGGTATTTGATGAGTGCCAAATATTGTATATATTTGCACCTTTTTATTGGCATTTAACTCATCATTTGTGCACTAATGCTCCATTTTATCCCATATTCTGTGTTTTTTTTTGTTTTCAAGAATAAATATTATTATTAATTAATTTTGCATTTTTAGGATATAAATAAAGTTTGGATGAAATTACGGAGCGAAAACAACAGAAAAGTGGTGGAAGCCGAGAGGAATCACGCAAGGAAGCTGCGAAGAATGTTGTGCGCAAGACCAAAAGGTTAGAAATGGGCTTAACAAGGAAGAATTGTTAATAAAGAAGATATGGGCTTGGCATACCCAAGTCCCAAAACCCTTACCCAAATCCATTTCCAAAATCCATAGCCCACTTCTCCTGTAGCCGTCAGATTGGATCCTCAGCTGAATCCAACGGTCGCGTCATCGCCGATACATCAAATTTGCTACAACCGCTTCAAACCACAGCACCTAACTCCATCTTGATCCGTTAGCTTCGTTGTATCTCACAATCCAACGGTAGCTTAATCCTGTGTCCTGGGCGCCGTCGGATTCCATCTAGGTTGATGATCAATCGCCTTTTAGCCGCTGACAACAAACCTCGATACCTCTTCCTCACACCCTATCACCCATACCCATCGACCTTAACCAAATCATCTTCTCCCCAAATTTTCTCTCCCCCAAATTCCCTTCTTCCCCAAAATGCAGAACCGCCTGCAACTCCATCACCACCACCATTCCATCACTGCCACCATCTCCATCTCACCCCAGACCTCGAGCGTCACCACCACTACCTTCCCCCGATAGAAACCCATCTCCCTAGTTTCCCTCTCTCTCATTCCTAGCATCATTCCTAGATGATATGAATTCGGAAGTGAGAAGCTAGGGTTCACTAGGAGTGCAGAGAAGACCAAGAAGGCATGGGTTCGTAGCAGAAGAAGAAAGGAAGGACGAGCAAGAGAGCAGATGAGACAAATTCAGAGAATCAGTGAGTGAATTCTCGATTTTCAAAATTAGGGTTTCCAATTTAGGGTTTCTGAAAATTTGGGTATTTTGTAAAACTATAAAAGGGAAGTGTTAGGGATGTATAAGGTATGCATGGGTTAGCCAGAGCTCAACCCATTAGAGTCCTGGACTAGCCAGTGCTCTCTACTGTCACTTGTGTTCAATTTCTGTAGTTTATGTTTGTTATTATCATGTTCTAAATTACTCTGCTAGGGTTAAGATGAGCCCTAGATTATTGCTTGTTATTCATGCTATTGATAATAATCTTGTTGTGCTTAAATGATTTAGAATAGAATTCCATCTTAGGGGCTTCAACACTTTACTTTCACAGTGTATGTCATGCATCCATTGTAGTTAGAACAATCCTGTGTTGTAGAACTGCATCTCATGCTTCATCACATATATTGACCTTTTGATTAGTTGTGCCTTAAACAGACAGTTAATGCTTAGGGAAGATACCTTAGTTGCGATTGGATCATTCATATCAAAGTGACCTTAGATACGCAGAGGATTGACATCCCTCTTGTTATCAGTTATAAGGACAAGGTTAGTGATAGGAGCAGAACAAGTAGTGTAAGTTAGTGGTGGAATCAAAGGCCCTAGTACTCTTCTCATCATTTACTCAATCTCCATGTTTACATTTGTTGTTGTTTCCATTTGATCTCATTATTTCCCCTTGCTACTGCTCACTCCTCACCGATCAGTGGTGTTCATAACACCACAAAATCATCTTTTCTCACTGTTTCATCATCACTGCCCCTTAGGAAGACCAGTTAACAAGCAAGCTTAGAAAAAATTAGCAAATATCCCTCCAAGTCCCTGTGGAACTGACCTGTGCTTGCCATGTGTTGCTTTAGACACTGTGCACTTGCAGTTAGATAAATATAGTGTTGTTTCCAGCCCTATCAAGTTTTTGGCGCCGCTGCCGGGGACTTGGCGTTGTGTGTTGAAGTTTCTTGGCTTGTATCTTAGCTATTCTTGCACTTTCTTAGCTGTACTTGCATTTATATTTTAGCTTTTTCTCTTGCTGTTCATTTGCATCATCACTACATCTGCATCTTCTCTGTTCTAGTAGCATATGCATTTTGCATCTTTACTGCATATTGTTCGTGCATTTATCTTTGCGTATTGTTCTGCATCATAACTTGCATCTTTCAATTAATATTACAGCCTCTTGCATTCACATAATCTCTGCCTTCTTGCTGTGCATCTCATTGCATTTCACTGAACTTGCAAATTTTGCTGCTGCTGTGGTGTTGTGGAGCTGGTGTTGCTGCTGCTGCTCTTGGTTGTGCTGCTGCTGTTGCTGTGTTGCTGCTGCTGCTGGTGCTGCTGTGAACCAAAGCCCAACTGGGTTGTGCAACTAGAACAACAGAGCATCTGGGCTGTGCTAAAAAGAGTAATCCTAAACCCAATAACTGTGTGGGCTTGCTTTAAAAACTGGAATTCTGGGCCTTGTAAATTGATTCTGAAACTCTTGAACCAATTGCACTTTGTTTCTGAACTCTGGGCTTGAACCCAACTTAGAATTTGTAAAACGTTTTTAAGCCCAAGTGGGCCTCGTATTTTGGCTAACTGAGAGCCCAAAAATCAAATACCCAGCTGGGCCTCGTGCATTTCTGGGCTTGGTTCACTGAACTCGTTAGTTGGGCCGTGTACTCAAATCTCTAGGCCGTTCGCTGGGCTTGTCCCACAGAAAATTTGAACCAGTTAGCTGGGCGTCATCCCATTAAAACCAAAAGGAGTTTTCAAAACCCATAAAAACCAAATGTTTCCCATCAAAAACCAAATGTTTTTCATTCCCATCAAAACCAAAATTTTCCCATAAAAAAACCAAAATTTTGAAAACCCATTAAAACCAAATAGTGGGCTTTGTGTCTTTTCAATATGGGCCAACCTCGTGCTCTCCATGAATACATGTATCCCACAATGAAAATTCCATTATCATGTATTGTCTTACCTCAAACCAATAACCCTTTTAAAATAAATGCAAGCATGATACAAATACTTCCTATATTTCGAGGGTTCGATTCTGAGAACCCCTATACTCATGTAAGAGAGTTTGAACAAATTTGTCGGACTATGCAACCTGATTATATGTCTGAAGACTCTCTGAAATTGCGTTTGTTTACATTTTCTATAAAGGAAAGGGCCAAAACATGGTTTTACGGTTTGAGACAACAATCAATCAACACTTGGGACCAACTCACAGATATATTTTTTAAAAAATTCTTTCCACATCATAGGACCATCGCTATTCGTCAAAGTATCAATTGTTTTGTCCAATTGGATGAGGAAACTGTTTTTCACTATTTTGAACGTTTTAATTATTTGTTGAGCGAATGTCCGCACCATGGATTTGAGAAGTGAAGACTTGTCGTCATCCTCTATGAGGGACTAGACTTTAAATCTCGAACCATGGTTGAGTCTATGTGTAATGGTAAATTTCTTGATAAATTTGTGGATGATGCATGGAAATTTTTAGCTGAGATTGCAGAGAAAACCCATCAATGGGAATCTGTTAGGGAACAGGTACAACGCCACATGGTATGAGTCACCCCCATGAGTTAGAGTCTTATTCTTGTGATAGCTCCGACCTTAGGATTGAAAATTATCCTAGATTGCAAAATCCCTATCATGATGATGATGATGAATCAAATTTTGAAAATGGTATTTTCGGACCAACTCGTACAAACGATGTTGAATATGAGCCTCATCTAGAGGAAAATGAGTTGACCGAGAACACTAGAGCTGTTAATAGGGACGAGTATGCATATTACTCGGATGATGATATGATGTTAGAAGAGCTAGTTATTCTTGAAGAGTCAATTTCGGAGTCTTGTGACTCCGAAATTCAAGACCATAGTGAAGAAACTTCTATGAATGATGTTTCTCCTAATATTCATATTCATTGCAATTCAGATAATTTGGACACTGATATGAGGCTTGCACAATTGTGCTGTGAAGATGAGCATGACATAGGAAAGGTTGAATCTTTTGTAGACATTAATGTTATTATACATGAAAACAAATTTGATGTGTCTGATTCCCTGCCTAAGTCCCAATATGTTGTTTTTTCCGATGTTGATTTGAATACTACGCACAATCATGATACCGAGCTAGGTCTTGATGTTTTGTTCGATGAATATGAGCATGATTTACCTGTTTCTGATTTAGGAAAAGTATGTACTAGTACTATTGATCATGAAAATAAATTAGAAGTGCCTGCTTTCTTGCCTAAATCACAGATTGATATTTTTCCACCCAATCTAGATTTGGTTTGTCACAAAATTTTTAAACCAACTAATCTGAGAGTCCCTAATCTAGCATTGGAACTGTGTGCTTCCCAAGTCCTCTTGGACTATTTTTCTGCTAAATATAACATCTTTAAAGAACCACAATTGGAATTAATTTCTCTTACCATCCCAAACAAAGTCCATTTTGAGTTAGACCTTGTGAATATTGCACCCCTAAAATGGAAAGATTTTGTGCTTAAAAGTAAACCTGCTGAAAATAACAGTTTTGGGGGTGATTCATCCGGTTTTTCACTCTCGCTCTCATTTCAGTCCAATTTTAGTTGTTTGAAACTGTCTATGTTTCAACACTTTGTCTTTTGGGTTGATCCTCAACTCTTTAGACTGTATGTATAAGGTGAATTGTTTGTATATAATCTGGTAGGTAATGTTTAGTAGAATCATATGTTTCTTGTATATATTGTGCTAACCCAATGTGAATTCAGTTGAGTTACTGTTGGGTTTTTCCTTGAATAATGGAGTTCAAAACTTGTTTTCGCCAATATCCGGTAATCTCTTTCCTTTTTCTACACTTAGCATTGTTCTCATGGTATGTGTTATAATCATGATTATCTTTTGAAACATTGAGGACAATGTTTAGTTAAGGTTTGGGGGTGAAAAGTAGATACTTTGATAACATGCTATAATCGAAAAATAGAACACTTTTTTTTTGAAAAAAAAAATGAAAAATGAAAAAAAAAAAAAAAAATTGAAAAAACATAAAAATGGAGCTCATTTACCTTGAAATGTTGACTCTTGTACATGTATGTAAACATAAGGATTCTTATTCTAGATATTTAGGCACCCCTGATTCTAGCACAATTCACATAGTGATAAGAAACTTGCACGCGCAAGATCTACCAATACATGTATAGCCTCATCCTTGAGGTGTTCTATCGGAAGTCACGATTGCCAATCACTTTAGAATACTGAACGAAACTTGACTAGCTTGTTCTTTGGTTGGTTGGGATAGAAGGTGGAGGATACATTAAGAAAAACAACCATCGAATTTAACTGAGTACATCAAAAAGGGCTACCTCTTGCTAAGTGTCATGTAATTTTTTGTTTCTTTTTGTCTATGTATCAAAAGTGTTACCATGTTAAAAAAAATCAAATTCAAATTCAAAAAAAAAAACGATGTACATATTCAGAAAAATATCAAAAGAAAATAAAAATTTCAAGTATTTATCAATTCCATTCTCTCTTGTCCAAAAATAAAAGAGAGTAGTCAATGTAAATAAGAGTCATGTAAAGAGTTATCTTTTGTGTTTTTGTGTTATAAGCAAGGAAGGGTGTATTTCGTTGATGTACAACGCGAGTAATTGTGAAATACCTCCAACTCATTCACAATTCTCGTAAAGTCCGGACAGCTAGCTAGATTTCGACCTCGGTTCTTAGCCTGAGAAACTATCTCTTGGTGATTAATAGTCATAAAATCCGATCTTTCTTTACACATGTGTAGATACACTTTACACTCTTATCACATGTCTTTATTAGTTATCAGTGCTAGGATTGTGCCTTTGATAGCTAGATTGACATCTCCATTTTGCTGTGAGCTTCTACTATCTTGCACATGTCACATTTGATGGAATCTGAGCTTATATTTTGGTCTAGAACTTTGTAGGTACGTTCTAAGCAAACCTTCACGAGACTTCAACTCGTCCACTAGGGACACTTAGTGGTTTAAAAGGCTTATTGCATTCGCTAAATACAATCGAGAAACCATCGACAGTGGTATAGGTAGGATTTCCTTAGTTTTGTTTTACTTGAGGACAAGTAAAATTCAGGTTTGGGGGTATTTGATGAGTGCCAAATATTGTATATATTTGCACCTTTTTATTGGCATTTAACTCATCATTTGTGCACTAATGCTCCATTTTATCCCATATTCTGTGTTTTTTTTTGTTTTCAAGAATAAATATTATTATTAATTAATTTTGCATTTTTAGGATATAAATAAAGTTTGGATGAAATTACGGAGCGAAAACAACAGAAAAGTGGTGGAAGCCGAGAGGAATCACGCAAGGAAGCTGCGAAGAATGTTGTGCGCAAGACCAAAAGGTTAGAAATGGGCTTAACAAGGAAGAATTGTTAATAAAGAAGATATGGGCTTGGCATACCCAAGTCCCAAAACCCTTACCCAAATCCATTTCCAAAATCCATTGCCCACTTCTCCTGTAGCCGTCAGATTGGATCCTCAGCTGAATCCAACGGTCGCTTCATCGCCGATACATCAAATTTGCTACAACCGCTTCAAACCACAGCACCTAACTCCATCTTGATCCGTTAGCTTCGTTGTATCTCACAATCCAACGGTAGCTTAATCCTGTGTCCTGGGCGCCGTCGGATTCCATCTAGGTTGATGATCAATCGCCTTTTAGCCGCTGACAACAAACCTCGATACCTCTTCCTCACACCCTATCACCCATACCCATCGACCTTAACCAAATCATCTTCTCCCCAAATTTTCTCTCCCCCAAATTCCCTTCTTCCCCAAAATGCAGAACCGCCTGCAACTCCATCACCACCACCATTCCATCACTGCCACCATCTCCATCTCACCCCAGACCTCGAGCGTCACCACCACTACCTTCCCCCGATAGAAACCCATCTCCCTAGTTTCCCTCTCTCTCATTCCTAGCATCATTCCTAGATGATATGAATTCGGAAGTGAGAAGCTAGGGTTCACTAGGAGTGCAGAGAAGACCAAGAAGGCATGGGTTCGTAGCAGAAGAAGAAAGGAAGGACGAGCAAGAGAGCAGATGAGACAAATTCAGAGAATCAGTGAGTGAATTCTCGATTTTCAAAATTAGGGTTTCCAATTTAGGGTTTCTGAAAATTTGGGTATTTTGTAAAACTATAAAAGGGAAGTGTTAGGGATGTATAAGGTATGCATGGGTTAGCCAGAGCTCAACCCATTAGAGTCCTGGACTAGCCAGTGCTCTCTACTGTCACTTGTGTTCAATTTCTGTAGTTTATGTTTGTTATTATCATGTTCTAAATTACTCTGCTAGGGTTAAGATGAGCCCTAGATTATTGCTTGTTATTCATGCTATTGATAATAATCTTGTTGTGCTTAAATGATTTAGAATAGAATTCCATCTTAGGGGCTTCAACACTTTACTTTCACAGTGTATGTCATGCATCCATTGTAGTTAGAACAATCCTGTGTTGTAGAACTGCATCTCATGCTTCATCACATATATTGACCTTTTGATTAGTTGTGCCTTAAACAGACAGTTAATGCTTAGGGAAGATACCTTAGTTGCGATTGGATCATTCATATCAAAGTGACCTTAGATACGCAGAGGATTGACATCCCTCTTGTTATCAGTTATAAGGACAAGGTTAGTGTTAGGAGAAGAACAAGTAGTGTAAGTTAGTGGTGGAATCAAAGGACCTAGTACTCTTCTCATCATTTACTCAATCTCCTTGTTTACATTTGCTGTTGTTTCCATTTGATCTCATTATTTCCCCCTTTCTACTGCTCACTCCTCACCGATCAGTGGTGTTCATAACACCACAAAATCATCTTTTCTCACTGTTTCATCATCACTGCCCCTTAGGAAGACTAGTTAACAAGCAAGTTTAGAAAAAATTAGAAAATATCCCTCCAAGTCCCTGTGGAACTGACCTGTGCTTGCCCTGTGTTGCTTTGGACACTGTGCACTTGCAGTTAGATAAATATAGTGTTGTTTCCAGCCATACCAGTCATATTTCGATAGGTATGTGGGGTGTAGTGGAAAAGTGTTTACTGGCGATGGATCGGAACTATCGGTTAAGGGAGTCGGTGATATTCGCATTAGGACGTTTGATGGTAGATTTCGAACAATCCAGGGAGTAAAACATGTGCCGGACTTAAGGTGGAATCTAATAAGTCTTTCCCAATTAGATTTTGTGGGTTTTGGTTATTCCTGTCATGGTGGAGTAATTAAGGTTTATCAAGAGTCTACTATGATCATGAAAGAAAGTCGTAGCAACGACTTGTATACTCTGAAGCAGTCAGGGGTAGGTGGAGCTAAGAATATACTTGAGTCAATTTTTGGTAATGTTAAGTCTCATGGAAATTTGGCATTGGGTGGAGTTCCAAAGGATCGTATGATCAAGAAGTGGGTTCCAAAGATTGGAAAGTCCAAGGATAACTTGGACTTTGTTGGTCATCAACATTGATGATTAACGGCCCGAAAGGGCAGGTAGACAACAACACGATGGACGTCAGTTGTTTGAAGAAGCAAGAAGAATTTTAGTGAACTACGGTCGGTTTGATTCCTTGAAGAGGATACGTAGGCAGCTTATCGCGCAATCGAGGTTGGAAGACGAAGGAGATTTCGTGTATCGATCGGCTCATGCATGAATGCATGATCTGAGGTGGAGAATTATTGGTTAGTCGTTCACAGAGTTTTGAGTTTGTTTAAACTCAAATACTTGGTCTGAAAGCAAAGGTTTTTGGAGTCGGTTATTGGGTGTTCAGTCGGTTATTGAGTCTTGGTTTGTCGGATACTCAATTGGAGTCGGCCAAGTAAACGTGAACAAGACCTAGCTAACTACTATAAATATGGGTCCTTGGTAGTGTTTGTTAACAATCTGATAGAGTTCTTCTAAAGAGTGGGAAAGCTAGGGTTTTCGGTCTCGTTGTGAGCTTCTTGTTTTCGGAAAGGATGAGAGTTGTGTGAGAAGGTAAGAGTTCTCTTTGTAATCATCTTTACGGTTAATTGAATAAGTCGTGTTCTTGTCCGTGGTTTTATCCAGTTTGGGATTTTCTACGTAAATCCTTGTCTTATGTGATTGGTTATCGTTTATCTTTATTCTCTTGGTACTTTGTTTTCTTCTTCGTTTAATCCCAAAAATCAAAGTGTTGTGGTGAAATTCCCAACAACAAAATTGGTCCTGGTTCTGTGATTAATAGCTTGCTCTTTAGATTTGTGGTAGAAACGAAATTGTAATATGGGATCTTCTTGTCTTAAATTTATCCTTTCAATTTCTATTTGGAGTTATTACTTGAGAGATGCATCAACTTTAAACTGGTTGCGAAGTTTAAAGGAGAAGATCAGTATTTTTAGATTCCTTAGGGGGACATCTTTAAACGGTATCTTCATAAAATTGGAATCAGTGGATTCACAAAACACGGGTGACACAGTAAACCAAAAGAATGCCAATTAAAGCACTCTGAGTTTTCTTTGGTGAAATTGCTACCCTAATTAATGGTATACAGTAAAGAGGCAAATGTTGAGTTTGTCCGTTACTGCCTAAAACGAACAAGGGTTGTAATCAGATGAAGGTCGTCTGATGTTTACTACCATTTGAAAATCCGAATGTCAGCATTAGCAACCATTGTTGTTGAAAAGGCAAGGGACATCGTGACAACGGTTGCTAGTTTAGTTATTTGAATTTGAATTTCATGTCCGTTGGAGGACATGAATGGCGTCTCTTTAAATATTTGTGCAGCAGCTCTTTGAGGGGACACGTAGGGAATTTAAATGACTAATCGGGCGTTTGAAGACATAATTTTCCATTCTCTTTATTTAGTGTTTGACAACACTGTAGAGATTTTGGTTTGTCTCCCAACTGGAGAGGAATTTGGATAAATCCTTTTAACCGTGTATACAAGACAGATGTTCCACACCAAATTTCAGAATTTTTGGAATATTGGAAGCATTTTTACAAATTTCACAAAGTTTAGAAATTTCTGAAGAGCGGAAATCAGTTCTAGCCCAGAATGATTTTCCAACCTTTTGTTGCTCGTTTAGAGAAGCTGCTTCGTCAGATAGATTGTAAATCTGTGCAAGAATATGCAACTAAAAGGGAGAGAAAAACGAGCAAACAAGAATGCGGAAGAGATACAGAGTTAACGCACCAGCTAATTAATTGATTATTCCTCTTGCGAAGACTAGAGATATCGTCCTCATAAGTGGAAACTTGGGTCTTGAGTGTATTATTCTCCGCCTTAAGCTTCTGAAGTCTTCTTTGATAGTCTGAAGAAACAACATAAGACATGCGGGCCACCTGCGAAGATATAAGGCGAATATTAGACATCATCAAAGACATCAAAGCATCACCAGAAAGAGAGCGAAAGTATAGAGATTACCAAAGATCCCAAGGAAAATTCAAAACATGGACTTAACGCTGAGGCAACTCCGCGAAGGGATTCATGATCTAGAGAATCGGCATCACATATCTTTGAAACCATTCCACAAGTACGAATCAGTTCCTCATTACCAACTGCTGACATGGAATCAGAAAAGATACTAGATAGCTGCCCCATGGAAGATGTGATTGAGGGGTCTTCAGAAAGAAGAATATCATCATAGCTAGACTGCGAACTTGAAGAAGAGGGATAAATTTCCTTCCGCTTCTTAGACAGACTCTTGGAAGAGGATTTAGAAGCGATTTTCTTATATCTGATTTTACCCTTACCCTTTTCTTTAGTGCCCACATCTTCCACCTACGCGAATAATGAGAGATAAGTAACAGAAGCAACAATATTGTTAAAATTAAAAAAAGAATATTTCTTACTTCATTATCGTGCGAAGGTGACACATGAGGCAAGTTTTTATCCTTCTTTGCCTGTTGGGCAATCTGAAACCAAGGCAAGTGATAAGAGAAATGAAAGAGAAAATAATTAAAAGAAAAGAAAGAGAAAGAGATGAAGGTAACATACCACTTTAGCTTCTTCAAGCCATCTGAATACCCAAGGATCGTAAGAAGGAAATCCCACATGAAGGGGAAAGGTTGAACCATCTCCACTCCTGCCAGTTATATAGGGGCCCACTAAGATGATGGGGTAATCTAGCCATCGAACATCATTTGACCTACGAGCGGTGTTATTCGTAGAGTCATGAAAATAAACATCTTCCATGATTCTTTCATTCTCTGAGAGACCATCCTTTCTTGACAAGCGAATGCCCCACTTAGATGACCTATTCTTCATGATAACAACCTCACACTAGTCCAGAAGGGGCTATAAATCACGTTTTTAAATGACAGAATAATTGCGTGATTAGAATATTACAAACAAATCATGTCATATAATATGAAAATAGTGGGACCCTTCATTTAACGCAAAAAAAAAACGTCATTTTCAAATATGATAAATCTGTAGGTGCGTGATTTTTTATGAACCATTATATCACGGAACAAATCTGTCGCATATAATAAGTTTAAATACGCCCCCATTAATATTCTGTTATGCACCACAAAAATGGCTAACCACTTAGCATACACATCGGCTTACTTGCCATAAGTCTATAGAGTCATATTGGTTAACCATATCGGCTTACTAGCCACACTACAAAAACGTCCAACCATTGGCTTAGCACAACACCGGCTTGCTTTCCATAAGTTCATACCATAGATCCGTATCGGTTCCCTTCTAACATAAGAGTTAACGCCCAGAATCAAAGTTCCCAGTTCATCTCTTCAGTCTTCACCCCGCCGTCTGTTTTTTTATTTATTATTATAATATAGATTCTTGTCTAATGTGAACCCTTCAATTAACATTTGTACTTGGTTATTTTATTTGCAAAAAAACAAAAAAAAAAGAATTGCATTAGCATTGCAAAAAAACAAAAAAAAAGAAAAAAAAATTGCATTAGCAGTAGGTGGGAATCGAACCAGGGACTGTAAGGTGGGAGCATATTTGTCGACCACTAGACCACTGTGTTGAACGTGTTATTTGTTTCATCAAAAGTTTAACACACATAAAAAAAAAATTATATTTAGAAAAAAGAAAGACGCGTGTTTTTGTTGTCGTTAAAAGAGTAGAGTATTTGTTGTATCGGTGCTTCATACATATCTCTTCTATCTTAGGAAAGTTTTCTCCTCATTCCAAATTATTTTGGCAGAAAATCTTATTGGTGAAGATTTGTTCTACAATTTGGGAAACATCTGTGCATCGCCGTAGGATGTAAAGAAGAATATATTGAGAATCAATTGAAGAAGAACATTCAGAGGAAATAATCCCGATCAAATTTTATTTTTTTTTGATTTGAACCCTAACAATTTTTGGGATGGATGAAAATCAAAGGAAAATTCATTTGTGCGGGATTATTTCCCGCTTGGTTTTTTTTTGGAATATCTATAAATCCCAACCCTAAAATCAGTTAAGAGATGTTCAGAGATATATCTTTTTGGGGAATTATCAGAGATCAAAAACAGCAAGGTATATCTTTTGTATGCTTATTTATAGCTAAATAATTTTTGATTTTTGATTTGGAAGATGCATGAGTTCATATTAGACTCTTCGATTGAATCTGAAATTGGGTTATGTAGGATTGATCTAGTTTTGTAACAATATAATCTTATTAAACTATCTTTGATTGAAAAGACTCATGGGTTACATATTAGATTGATTATCTTATAATATAATCTTATGATTGTCTCTATCTTAATAACTTTTGACTTTTGATTGAAAAGATTCAGACCATCTATGATTGAATCTGAACCTGGGTTACTCAGGATTGTTATAGTTTTGAATAGCAAGTGGTATTTGAATTTGATTATGGTGTATACTGGGTGTTTGTGTGTTTAAAACCTTCGTGGGTTTAAAGAGAATTTCAGTTCACTAGAACTATTAGATTGTTGGTAGAGTCGTTGTTTATTGATGAATATGAAAGGGTACTCATCCGCTGAACTTTATGGAACAAGGTTACAGTGATAGAAATGGATATCAATTGGCTGGAGTTTTCAGATGTGTTGAATGAAAGATTATGGTTATTTGAACGTGATTGTCATAGTTAGTGTTCTAGATTTGCTATTAGATGCCTAAGCATAGATATCAAGCGTAGCATGAGATATTATTATTATTATTATTGATCTAATATTTGAATGGCGAAAAACTTTGTTTAACAGCCTGGATTCAAGCAGCATTATCAATAATATAATTGTATTGAAACATATTATTGAGATTACTTTGCTTGATATATTTTACATAATCATTATGTTTGTCGATGTTTCAGATGTCCACTTCTTTTTCAAGGGAAAGAAGCCCCACATTCGACTGGATTCCCTCGCCTCCGAGACATAACCCCATAGTATCTGGACCAAGTCATGGTGCACATAGTTCAGGGGCCAATCTGATGAGATTGTGTTAACCCATGAATCAGACTATGCTCTGACTTCTCAAGACAATGAAATTGAGAACACTGGTAATGTTATATATCAACTACAATTT
The DNA here is from genome assembly GCF_003573695.1 of Papaver somniferum. Lineage (NCBI taxonomy): Eukaryota > Viridiplantae > Streptophyta > Magnoliopsida > Ranunculales > Papaveraceae > Papaver > Papaver somniferum. The sequence goes on from NW_020632152.1 coordinate 3,409,300, forward strand.
ATTTGCTTATAGTAAGTTGTGTTCCTTTAAATACATTCTTTTCTAAATCACAGATGGTTCATTACTTATTATAATTTTGGTTTTTCAAACCTAGATGACCGTTTGCCAATATCCTTTAATGAGCATGGGCAATGGAACGGGCCACCAAATTTTGTAACCTTGATCGGAGAGATTACAAGGTCGAAAATAGGGTTGGGGTATGCGACTTGGAAAAAGGTTCCTCAAGAATACAAAGAAGATATTTGGAACTCTGTTCATGTGAGTCCAATTGGCTTTTTTCCGCTTATGATTATGTTCATATATATTTTCTTGGCTATCTATAACCTTTACAAAGTGCTGAAATTAAATGCTTACACTGCATTATTATAAAATTTGTACCAGGTAACAACTATCCATAAGAAGTATGTTTTAGCAAAAGAAAACAGTGCCTGGAGAACTGAAAAGTCAAATAAAAAACGATTGCTCAATGATGTTACATCTGTAGAAGAAAAGAAAAGGAAGTTGCCAGCATACAATAAGAAAGAAGACTGGGAGAAATTAATTAATAACATCAGTGACCCAAAGTGGCTGAAAAAATCTGAACAAGCTGCGGAAGCACGGTCAAATGTGAAGGCTCAATATACAGGTGGTAGGAAAGGTGTCCCTACAAGGTGGAATGAATTGGTCAATTCTTAACATTGTATTGCATTTTAAGTTATTATTCTTATGTTATTTCATTTGTTTCCCTAATTGGATAGCATAGGATTTTTTTGGTATGCCTAGAGTCCTTGTTTACACTAGTTTCATTTGTTCTTGTTCATTCCGTGCATTACTGCTTCCGACTGAAAGTTGTTAGTTTCAATCCATTTGGTTTTTAAAGTGCAATAATACCTGAAGAAACCCAGCTGGTTAAATTTCAAGGCTTGTTGATGTAGGATAATTACTTACCTTAGCAGTTAATTGAATTTTGATGCACTTATCTTGTCAGTAAACCTCTTCTTTATTATGGATCACATATGATGTCTTGTGATGCAAAATTTTGCAAGTATTTAATGCATTGTTTTGCCACAGAAAAAGGAAAGCCCCACTGGTCAGATATATAGGCCAGATGTGTTTCTGAAAACACATAGAGCCACCCCATATGATGATCCCTCGTCTTCTAAATCACAGGCAGCTGCAAAACTTGTAAGTTCTTCTATTTTTATATTGTTTATTGATATTGATGATGTCAGTTAGTCTCTGAATCTGGTTGGCTTCTGTTGATGTGTAGGCACTAGTGAAGGAGGCATATGATAAAAATCCTTCAGCACAAAAGTGTTTGGGCACTGACGCTGTCACCGAGGTTAGTGGTGTATTTTTTGTTACATGAATCTTTTTACTTCTTGAATTTTCATATTGGATGGTGGAAGTGATTAAGTTGCTTTCTTATAGTACTGCTTGTTGATTTAGTTTCAAATTTTGTTCTCCCTCTTATAATCATATTACTACACTGTAATACTGTTGCATCTATATTCAAGTAGTCAGCACCACTATGTAGGTTTCACTAGTTTTTCAAGTAGTATCCTCGAACTCGTGATAAGATGTAACATATGCTTGAAGACATAAGTGCTAGACTGTGTTGGCCGAAGTTTCCCTTTATGGATATACTGTAATTGCCGCCTTGTGAACGTCTGCATAGTAGTAGTCTAGAAAATTTCCTTATGTTACATTAATTGTTTGACCGAATTTCAATAAATTTGAATTTGATTCATGTATATGGCTAGATATATGGCGCTGATCAAAAGGGATACATACGCGGAATGGGTGCTGGTATTTCTAAATCTCAATTTCTTGTTGCTGAGTTTATGAAGGCCAAGTTGTAGGAAGTCAGGAACAAGTTGCGGAAAGAAATGCAGAAAAACGAAGCTTTGAAAGCACAGTTGGATGCTGAAAGACAGAAAAACAGCACTGTAGTACATGGTCAGATCTATGATAGCTCTTATAGCTGACCTCGAATATCTCTTAGTAATGTATAGTCAGATGTATACGATGCTGCTATTATGGTATCTTAAAGTTTGTCATGTTACATATACAGGGTATTGGGATCCCTTCGTCGTTTGGTCTTTGCTGTTTGAGGAACATCAGAAAAAAGGTTGTTGCACTTGCATATGTTGCTACTAAGATACTGATTGATGACCACTACAACTGCGTGATTGAGGAAATTATTGATCCAACTGCGATGTTGTGCGATAGAGATAATGATGTTGTACTTGGGAATGTTAAAAGAAGCGAGTTTGTTAAGTGGCCCAAGGCCTATGTGACTACTGTAGGAGAGCCATCAAGTTAGAATGGTGGTGAGAGTAGATTGATTAGTTTTTTAATTTTCAGGATGTAACTTGGAGTTGATAGGATATGTATGTCAATCTATGTTCGAATATTATATTCTTTTTTAATAAATAATTAATAATTCTTTAACGTCTATTTTCTTTTCTTTTCTTAATCTGGTTGAATTTTTGATACACTAATTATAATTCTAATTATAATTCTGAACTGATTTCATTCAGATTCCAAAATCTGAATCCGTAGCCAGAAAATGACGAAAAAATCTCGTTAGAATTGGTAGTTTTATTTTAATGAAAATTCGTAGTTTTCTTTTAATGAAAATACCTCCAATTATAACGGTTATGAACCATTGTTTTATTTCACACCTAATAACCATGTGTTTCTTTAATGGCATGCATCAACCGTTATTATATTTCACATATATTAACCGTGATTCTTATATGACATAAATCAACCGTTATTTAATATTGCATACAATAACCGTGATATTTAATAACAGATTATGTATGAGATTTTAAATCACGAATTTTAGACGTTGTATTTAATAACGTCTCCTATTTGTCATTTTTTAAAAGTCACACCAAATAAATAACGATTCTAATAAATGGATGAAAACCGTGATAAACTATGTTTTATAACAGATTTCATGCGTGATTTATAGCCCCTTCTTGACTAGTGCTTGTTTCGGTAAAAGAGAGTCCAATTAATAATCGGTTTATCCTTGTGGTAGATTGGATTGATTAATTGAGTAGATCGGCATCAATACGTTTCCTTGTGATTAAAGGTATTGATTAGCTAAATCTTAAATGATACCTTAGGGTGATTAAACATAAGATAGATCTAGACCCGACGAAGGAGTTTATGTTAACATAAACGGAAGAGCCTTTGTCCGACTCATATCACTTGGTTGAATAGAGTTGATACCAAACAGATTTCTTGTTCCTTTACTGTTTGGAATACGAACCAAAGGGATTGTTCCAAGTACGTGACTTATTCATAGGTCGGAGGCGTGGGAATAAAAACGGAACTAAGTGAACAATAGGGTTAGTTACTTGGTCTCAACTATACGAAGTTAGGTGTAATTTTGTGTAGCGGCTTAATCCTGAAAGTATTCAATTCTGTTCTAGGTCCCAGTATTTTTCTGCATTTGCGGTTTCCTCGTTAACAAAATCTTGATGTGTCATTTACTTTTATTTTCCGCATTATAATTGTTTTATTATAATTAAAGTAAATTACACAAACGTTAATTCCTATTTACTTGATAAGAAATCCTATTGTGTTTGGTTAAGTCCGAACCTTTGTATCAAGTAAACATACTTTGTTGTTGTACTGTCTCGATCTCGTATCCATAGACGATCACATGAAGTGTGAACCTATTAGTTGTATTGTTTTGACTCAGTCCATAGACAATCACTTTCGGAGAAAGGACTTATAGGTAGGAAAAGTTTTATCTTGAGTTATATTTGGGTACCCTCGCCTTTTCAATTGGTATCAGAGCAGGCAAACATGAAAAGATCTAACAATCTGTGTTTGGTGCGATCCAACCTATAAAATCCAACCTATAAAAATTGAATCTAATGAATGATTCAGTTAACGTAAAGCAAGACATCAAGAGTTCTGAATTAACACTTGATGATGGCATCTACGAATCAATATCTGAAGATATCATCACTAGAGATACTACTAGACAAGTTAATCTTGTTAATAATGTAGAAACCGATGACGACTGGAAAATACGTCTACAAGAAAGATTAGATGAAATTTCTGATGATGATGACTCATATTTTGAACAAGAAGTAGAAGAGGATATCTCAGAATACTCTGAACTGCTGGAACCTTTGAAAAATGAAAAGATGAGAACTTCGGATGTACTTGGTTTTATAACTTCTCTTTGTCGTGAGAAGAAGAAGTTGAAGAAGGTTTTTCAAGGATATTATATTGGTTTCCAAAACTGTGATTATCTTCTTAAAGATCGTACAAACGATCTAAATTCTAAGAAATTAGAATGTGAAAATCTTCGAAGAGAACTGTTTTTGTGAGTAAAGAAACGTGCTGAATCGGAAGCAATGTTTAATTCTCGATAAGTACAGGGTCTTGAAGAAAAAGCCAGTGCTAGTCTCTCTCAAACAAAATTTTTAGAGAAAGAGTGTGATGTTGCTCTTGAAAAAATTCACTTGTTGGAAGAGAAACTTGTTGAATATGATGCAAGGATTACTCTCAAAAAAAGAGTTTTGAAGAGAAAGAAGGTGTATATCTCTCACAAGAAAAACGCCTTGAGGATGATCTAGCCAGTGCTCTTGATAAAATCAAGATGTTGGAAGAAGAAAATTTGGACCTTAAAAAGTTCAACGCTAGCTGAAATAATTTAACCTCAATTTTAGAAGCAAGTAGAAATCATCGTGATACACGAGGATTGGGATATAAGGGAATAGATGCTTCAAATATTAACAAAGAGGTAAAATTTGTTAAAGCTACGGATTCTTCTCAACCAGAGGCTTCCATTGATGACAAAGATGCTCATATTTCGTGTAAATAAGAAAAGTCTGTCAAGTCTAAGAATAGTGTTCAACCAGCAACAATCAAAGAGAGCACTATGTCAAGAAAGCAACAACATTGAACAAGGATAAGAAGAAGAAGAAAACTCGTCGAGCTCCAGTGCAAGAGGATCCACAAAAGGGTAACATTAAAACTCATACTTGGTATATTTATACTAAGCATTGTTATTATTGTGGTAATAAAGGACACTTGGAATGGGTATGCAAAGTTCGTAAGATGCAAAATGCACTTTCTATTATGTCAAACGGATTGGCTAAGTTTTCTCCTCATAAGAAATCAGATCGGTATTGTCCTAAGTTTAGGAAAAAGAATTATTATAATGATAGTTCAAAATTTTGCATATCACTTGACAAGGTCATTTCATAAAGGACCCAATTATAGAAAGAGAGATGACTTTTTAAATGCAAAAACAAGATCTGATGTTCCAAATTGGAGAAAGGGTGTTTCGCAAAGTATTCAAAAGGACAATGATCGTAATGGTATTATGAAGGAGAAAGCTGCTCCTGCGAAACCCAACTCTAAATGGATCCCTAAGTCCTCCATAGCCAAGAAGGGACCAAAAGTTAGTCACAAGAATGATTCTCAGCTGTTAATTGTTGGTGACAACAATTACAAGAGTCTTCTTGAAAGGCTAAAGAAAGACATTATGTCTGAAATCTCTTGTACTAGTAAAGATTGTGATAATGAAACTCTACATCACAAGTCAAAGAAGAAAAACAGGAGAAGGAACAGGAGAAAACAAACCAAGTAAGAGGTCAAGAATGATGATTCCGTCTTAGTCACTCGTGACGAACAAGACAAGGATCAACTCAACACAACCTAGTTGTGTTAGAATGTGCATGCTCACCTTAGTTCTCAATATTTTTAAATGTGAGGAATCACATGAAAAACTGAGCACATGATCTCTCAATTATTATATGACTAATTAACATCTTTAGGGAGATTTATCTTCTATGCTCATACCTTATCTATATATATTTGAGATTTTTGATAGAAACAGTAATTTTGAGTTGATGATGTTGATATATACTGATCATATATGTGTAGCTCTTGTTTTTACGATTAAAACGAGCCAAAAATCACTGAATTCGGACATCGTATGCAAAAGTTATGTCGAAAACAGTTTAGTATTGTGATCTTTCACAAGTAACACATGGGAACCGGTCCTAGTACTCCGTAGGGAACCGATCCTAGTACCATGTCATGGTGAGGGAACCGATCCTAGTGAGAGGTCCCCTTACGAAAAAGTGTAAAAACTGTTTTGCACATAATTTCTTCGTCCGAACTCGGAATGGCCTCATTCTTTTTGCGTTGTTTTCGCAATTCAATTTCCTACAAGATTGAGGCAATTCCAATAGTTTATTTTATGTTGAATATTTATGGTGTATTGCAAATTGGTTTATGGGATGTTTGATTTCGGTTTACTACCTTAATATTCGATCTCATATATTGTGAACCCTCATGGTTTGGGTGACTTTTTGATTTATCGGGATTAAGTTCTAGCCCTAGTAGGTAGCCTTTATCAAAGGATTATGAGGGGTTCTAATAGAAACAGTATGTGAAAAGTCACAATATGTTGAATCGGTTTTGGTTTAGCATAAAAGCATATTTGTTTTGACGGTTTTCAACTTTTGCTTGGAATTGTTAAAACCGGTTTTCAACCTTTCTCTGGTAAAGGTTGGGGTATGTTGTTATTCTTTTGTTCACGCATAAGGATGAAAACGTGGTGATATTTCGATAAAAATTCTCCCTGGACGAAGATGCAATCATATTGGAGAAGTGGATGCGAAATTTGAGATAACAATATTGTTAGTTAATTGTTTTCGTGTTTAAGAAAAGCCTGAGTTTATATTATATATATTGTTGCTTTTGGTTAAAAAAATTTAGGTTCAATTGATATTTATTCCATGATGTGTGTGTGGATATGTGTTTCAATTGGTTCCTATTAAGAAAAACTATTGTTATCTTGCTTTATTGTGTGATATCAATCGTTTGGACTTACAAAATTTCGGTACAATTGATGTGTGTGTGATTCAATTGGTTCCGGTTAAGAAAAACTATTGTTATCTTGGTTTTGTATGGTATCAATCGTTTAGGCTTACAAAATTACGGTGCAATTGCGGTGCTTATAATTGTAGGATCAGAATCTCGCAACAATAATATCTTAGCGAAATTATCAACAACAGAACACAACAATGTCGCAGAACAATTTCAGAAATGATATAATAAACGACGTCAGCTAAAATCATGAGAAAGATATGATGGTCCTGCGAAAATTAGAGAGTTTGCGAGACTAAGATTTGTAAGGTTGCGAGAATGTCGCAAGTCATATTCGAAAATAAAGGACATATTAGCTGTCGTCCACTATGTATTTCCATATAAATAGTTGTTCAGTTGTAAAGGAAAGGAGAGAGATCTTTTTTGAGTAAGAAACAAGTAAATAGGAGAGAGAAAGTCTAGAGCAGAGGTCATTCTTGATTCCTTTATCTTTTCTTGTAAGAATATTCAAAGATTGATCAATAAAATTAAGAGTGTAAATCTAAAAATGAGTTGAGTAATAATGAAATCATGTGAGGGGTGTAGTGTAGGATTTCCTGCAACTACATAATGGCGCTAGAAACAGGGAACATATTGAAAATTATTCTAGAAAAAATTGAAGATTAATATTGAGATTTGTGAAGATTTAGAGTGATTGATTAAGAATTTTACATAATTTCTTGCAATTTGTTAACATTGAAGAAATGGCTAGGAGAATAAATACATCCGAACAACCGACTACTGTTACAAGAAGCAAGAGAATTGCCGGAAGAGAAAGAAGTGAAATGGGAGAATCTACTAGAATGAGAAGTAATATAGAAAATAAAATTCAACCACCAATTCAACAAACACTAGTACAAGGGAGGAATACAGATTATGATAGGGTGAGTATATACACTTGGCAATCAAATTCGGCAGAAGAAGTATAAGAAGAGCAACAAAATAGAAACCATAGACAGGAAGACATAAATCAGGAAGCTGATGAAGGAATAATTCATGGAGATGAGGAAATTGGAGCGTTAGAAACGTTGAGAAGAAGAATACATGAAGAAAGAAGAGCTGAGGCAGAAGAACGTGCAAATCTAACAAGGCAAAATCACGAATTGAGGATGGAAAATATAAGACCACAGAATAGAAGATCGAGAAGTATTACAAAATCATATTCAAGATCGACTAGAAGAGAAATGAGGCGAAACTCACCCACAATCAATGCTGGAAACAATATTCAAGAATAAATATCAAATCCTAATGAAGAATATCGTGAAAATAGAGAAAGAGATGATGATCGTTACGTTCCACAAAATGAAACTTTTGTTGATGGGGAAAATGGTAGAAATCAAGAGAACGGACAACGTCAGGGACAAATGACCAAGATGGCGAAGGAAATCGAGAGGAAGGAAGAAGAATTTTACATGAAAGAAAAACTCAAAGAAATCAACAGACGATTGAAGAAGAAATTGAAAGACATTATGCTGAACAAGCACGTTTAATCTGCGAACGTGAAAGATTGAGAGCGAAAATGGAAGAACAAGAGCTTCAGGAGACAATTCGCCAGAACAATCACGACAATCGAGAAAGAATGCGTACACAAAACCGGAATAACGGTAATATGAATGAAGAGTACGATAGAATAAAGAGGATTACTGAAAGGCAGCGAATGGAATTAATAAGAAATGCACAAAATCATGAAGGGGAAAATGAAAGACATAATCATTTGCGAATTCAAGATAGAAATGAAGAAGAAACTCGTAGAAAAAGACGAAATGAAGATAATGAAGAAGAAATGCAAAATTTCGCGAGAGAAGAAAGAAATGAACGCAGAAGAAGAGAGGCGAAATTAAAAAGACCAATGGATCAAAATTCAGGTGTAAATAAACAAATCTTGAAAGAATTAGAAGAAATGAGAGGAATGCTAAATAATAGAGGAGAAGTAGGCAGAAGATAATTGGATGAAGCTATAGAAGAAGCTGCGAAAACTCCATTTACAAGGGAAGTACAATTAGGAGGAATACCACCGAAATGCAATTTACCCGCATTAACCAGCATTTTTGATGGAACAACTTGTGCAATTCAACATATTAAAGCCTACGTGAGGTGCATGTTGCAATGGGAAAATCATGATGTTGTATTATGCAAGTACTTCACATCCATCTTAACATGGGAGGCGTTAAAATGGTTCGAAGGTTTACCAAAGAATACAATAACATCCTTCAATCATTTGCAGACTACATTCCTAGGGGCATATATAAGTAATAATTCTTCGCGACCTGGTATAGAAGATGTGTTTGGAATAAAACAGAGGATTGGCGAAAGTTGGAAGCACCTGACTAAAAGATGGAGAACTATGTGTAGCGAAATGGCTGGCCGTGTAGATGAAAGATATCTTATATTATCATTTATCAATGTTATGTTTGCAACAAACCTATTGTATGTCCAAATTTTTAGAGTCAAGAATACGACCACAATGACTGAATTGCGAGAACTCCAAGAAGAATACATTGCTCTAGAGGAAAGGAAAAATGAAATGGAATCATATCCAGTTGCGAACACCAGCTCACAAACAGCGAATGCAAGCTTATTACCCAAGCTAATAAACACAGTAGCGAATACTTCGCACGTACAACAGGAGAAGGTGACGGGTAACAATCAACAGAAACTAGTGGATGTGGGAAGCCGAGATCAAGATGAGTATGAAAGAGAAAGAAATTTCTACAATCGTGGTGGAAATAACAAGATTCAAAGACTCGATCAACCACAAGAAACTTATGGAGGTCAAAGACAAAACTATAATAGAGGACGAGGAGGTCACAAGGTAGTATGAGAAGAAATCAAGATGCCACCTCTAAATGCAAGTGTGGAGAAAATATGGGAAGCTATAATTTGGATGGAGAATATACCAACACCATGGAACATGGGAACGGAACCACCTCCAAACCACAGAAGCCATGAGTTTTGTTCTTATCATCATTTTCATGGACATGCAACAAATGATTGCAGAAATGTAAAAAGAATTATTTTGAAAATGATAGATCAAGGAAAACTAAGCCACTTTTTGGCAGGGCACCCACAACCTCAACCATTGTCACCACCACCAGAGCATCACAAAGTAAACACGATGAAAAAGAAGGAAACATTCTTCATACAAGTTGGTGCAAAAGCAAAGAATCTATTCTGTCACTTTATCGTACATTCATATAAGACAATCGAAGATTTTCATGACAATGTTTTGACTAGAGTGTTCGCAAGAGATAACTATGGAAGAGAAATTATGAATATTGTGAAAATCTCGCCACTAGAGGAATGGCAGAAACAGATTATTTATTTTACCGCAGAAGAGATTCCCGAAGGTGAAGAGGTGCATGATAATCCATTGGTAGTAAAATTAGAAATTAATCTGAAACCGAAAGAAAATGAGGATGATGAAGCTGAAGATTCATGGGCAATTAATAGAATTCTAATCGATACTGGAAGCTCTGTGAACATCTTATTTATCATACTTATAAAACTATGGGAGGAAGAGATGATGATCTTATACCATCAACTTATAAGATATATGGTTTTAATGGTACTACTAACAAGCCTAAAGGGGAGGTTACTATGCGAATTCCATTGAAGGGAATATCTTCCGAAATCTTTTTATGTGTCGTTGATGTAGAATCACCCTACAATGCGTTAATTGGTCGACCTTGGCTACATGGGATTCTAGGTGTAGCTTCAACTTTCCACCAGTGCATCAAATTCCCTCACCTCAGTGGTGTAGGAATCATAAAGGGAGATTGGGTTGAAGGAAAGAGGTGTTACGAAACTGAGTTAGAATCTTGCGAAGGAAGAACAAACAAGAAGGAAAACTGGCAACACAAAATTAAAGATACACAGAGAAGTGAGAGGTTGATGGTGGATGCAATCGAAAGAAAGGAAGAAGAGATGCTGCGAAACTAATGCCAGCTCAGAATAAAAATGATGAACATACCACTACCAAGGAAGCAGTAATAAAAAATAATAAAGAAGCAGAGGATGGCAAAGGTAATAAAAACAAGAAATGTATGAATGATTAAGTTGTTGAGACACTCTCGCAATAAGTAAAATTCTCAAGAATACATTTTATTGAATGACAAAATTGAGATTGCGAAATGTAAATACAATATGATGACATACGAGACTCTCGCAGAGATAATGAATTTTACAGAAGATACTCAGAGAAAAATGACAAAAGAGAAAGAGGCGAACCTTTATGGCATACACCCTAGTTCGCGAATACAATTTCGCAAGAGGAAAATGTAAGACCTAAAGTACGTCATATAAGGGGGGTACCTGTTTCACGGCTCAGGGAAAGGATACACCGCCACCGGAACCTGAGTCATGGAGATTTGGGGTCAATAAAGTCCATCCGGGAAAGGCACCTTGGATTCTCAGCTTAAGCATATGACTTAGGTTGGGCGACTAAGGTAATAAGGACTCTACCAAGGAGTGCAGATCTGATCAAGGCGCCGAGGTACACGGTTGAGTCAAGAGTGCCAGGGACGTTTGAAGCGTACTTTGCCATTCTTGACAACTCTTGGCTTATACTGCACTCGGCCTGAAGAAAACCCCACTTAGGGTGCAGTCTCGTAACCATAAACCCTATAGGTAAAAGGGATAAGAGACTGCGAAAATAACTTGTTGTTGTTAAGACTGGATGGGAGGATCTAACCTTGTATGGTAGAAGTACGTCTACTTGAAGGGGCAACCGGGGGGAAGATAAGGGCGGCACCCTCCATTAGGGAGATGATAAGTGTCTTAAAACGCAAATGTCATGAGGATTTTTATTCGCAAGGGTATTAAGACTTGTCATATTTGTGCAACAATCCTGAAGAGGAAATAATACAAAAGAAAAAGATAAGACGAGATCAATGGGTTTTCGCATGAAAGTGCGAAAACGTCCTGCGATTTCGTCGCAAGACGACAATGTCATGGAGCTTCATTTTCGCAAGAATATTTAGGCATGTCATATTGTCGCAACATTCCTGAAGAGGTCACAATACAAAAGAAAAATTTAAGGCAAGATCAATGGGTTTTTCCATGAAAGTGCAAAGACGTCCTGCGATTTTGTCGCAATGACAAGAGGTGGCATAATAAGACCTTTAATTAGGAAGGAAAAATAAGACCACACAGGAATGCGATTTTGAAAAGAATCAAAATTCACTTCGCATAAGTTTGCGAAATTATACATAATTAACTGTTATGAGAAATTAAGGCATACAATAAGAAAAATTTACAAAATCTCTCATTTGGATAAAAATAACAGAGGCAAGTATGGGAATGAATGAAATTAGAAAATATTATTTGTCTCCATATGATATATTTACTCAAAGATTCAAAAATTAATGATTATATTGATTAACTATATTGCAAGGAAGAATTGTTTTAATGAATGCAGGTCAAAATGAAAGAAACAAAAATATACAGAAAGAATGAATAAATGTACAAGTATTACAGAGAATCAAAGAAAGAAACAAAGACTACTTCTTAGTTGATCCTTCATTATCTTTATCAGACTTGTTTCCTTCTTCATCTGCGTCAGAATCTTCATCACCATCAGAACTTTCATCACCATCAGATTCTTCATCATCAACTTCGCTATCAGAAATAATCAAACTGGGAGTATTTTGTGGGATCTCTTCCAAGAGACAAGGATAATCAGAATGAGGGATATTATGATCGTCACAAACCATTTGGATGGTTTGATTGCGAAAATGCATAGCATCATTCTTAAAATTCGTAACAGTGATTTTGATTTGATTCTTTAATCTAGAGTACTTATCGTTGCGATAAGAAAGATTCTTTGCGAGTTCCTCCTTTTCAGCTTCGAGTTCCTTAATCTTTTCACGGTACCTACTTTCGGAATCTGCGAGCAAAAGACAATCAATTATTAACTTGATGAAAATTCATAAGAAGCAAAAGATTAGTAAAGAAGAGCAGTTAGTAACCTTCTCTGTCAGAAATTATATATCTAATTAAGGTTGTATGCTCAACTTGGAGACTAACATTTACACCTAAATCTTTTCTGGCATCATCTAAGATTTTCGCAGCCCAAACAAATTCATCCTCATTACTTATAAGTAGACGAGAACGAATTTGGTTTTCCCTTTCGCAGAGATCGATTTTCTTGCGGTTAGCCTCATCTCGTTCAAGTTGAACTTCAAGAAGAGTCTCTTGGAATTTCGCCAAAGCCTTAGCACCTTGATCAGAGATACGATCCTTATCATCTATGAGACCGCTAATTTTGGTTCTTAACTCATTGGTTTTCTCTTTAGAATCAAGAAAGAGACGCTTAAATCGGTTGGCTAAGCCTAAACTAGACCCATGGTCAATTTCTAAGAGGCGAAATTTAGATCTAAGCTCATTCAGAGAAAGAGATGAAATTATATCATTTGAGAAACTATTTAAGGAATTATTAAGACGCTCAAGAAGGGTATCATTATCCAAGGCATTAGGAAATGAACGAAGAAGGGTAGCTTCATCAGAAAGACCATAAATGTCTGCAAAAAGGATCATTTAAATAAGATAAAACAACATGATGAATGAATGAAGGGAAAAGAGAAAAGAAACATACCGTAAATCTGATTATTAGCTTGCTGAAGACTAGAGATTCTGTTCTTATACGAAGAAGAATCAATTTCTAGTTGTCTATTTTTCTCGCGAATATCTTTAACTTCAGCTTCCAATTCTTCATTCTTTGTGCGAAATTGAAGATTCTTTTTTTCAATATTTTCGTGTCTCCTCTCTAGATCTGAGGAAACAACAAAAGAAGCTTTTCCAGCCTGCGAGAAAATATAAAAAATATTAATATACAAAGAAATTTTGAGCTATGACAATGAAGAAGTAAAAGGATGAAAGTATACTAGACTATTAAGAGAATGCAATAAGTCGGGAGTCACTGATCTAGAAACTCCACGAAGAGAACTATCACCATCCAGCAAAGGGACATCGCAAATTGTAGCGAGATATTTGCAGGTATTAGCGAATTGGCTATCTCTCATTCCTTGCAGAGAATCAGAAAATAGGCCAGAGAGCTTAGCCATGGAAGATTCAGGCGGAAAATCTTCACTTACGGCAAGATCATCATTGTCCTCATAATCCTTGTCATTTTCATAATTTTCATGAGAAGGAATATTTGAAGGAGAAGAAGAACGGACTTTCATTTTATTTGAAGGAGGAGCAGTTGATTTTTCTCTGCGAAGAGCACCTTTGCTTTTATCACCAGTCTTCGCAACATCAACAGGTTCTTCTATTTGAGCAATAATCTTCACACACAGATAGAAATAAGAAAGGGAAGCAACAATATACTGTTTAAAATCATAAGAGAAAAATTTCTTACCTCATCTGTATATGAGCGAAGAGCTAACAAGGTACTAGCTCTCCTAGTCCTGTTATAACTATCTTTCAGTTTTTGGATCTGTAGAATATCGCAAGGGTCGGTGAACAAAAGAGTAAAGACAAATAAAGAAATATAAAGTGAGCAAAACTGAAAGAAACATACCTCTTTCTCTTTCTCGGGCCAAACGAATACCCAAGGTTGATAGGTAGCGAGATTCTCAGGAAGAATATTTGATCCAGCAATATAAGGCCCTTTTAGCATCAAAGGAAAAACACACCACTTATCATCTTTGGATTGGCGAGGAGTTGTGTTCTTACCAGAATGTCAATAAATATCTTGCATAAGTATTTTCGCTTCATCAATGTTATCTTTTCTTTTCAAACGAATACCCCAGCGAGTATTCTCTTTCTTCATGGAGATCAATTCATAATTTTCAAAGAAGCTCGCCACTGTATATTTTTCAGCAATTATTTCTAAGTATGCGAATTTAGGATCCCTAAATTCTTTGGAGTACATAGATCCTTTACCAGCACCACGATTAGCGAATTCTAGCATCAGACGGATGCAATCCCCACTCAGCTGGAAGATAGGTCGCGAAAATCCCGAATGAGCAAGAATTTCATAGAATAGAGGGATATCTGGGTCGTAAAGAGGAATGGGAAGACCTGCGAGAATTTGACCTAGAGAAATTATGATTGATTTATCATCACAATATTGATCAGAAAAAAGTTTGATAGAAAGAATTGATTTGGCACTTTCACCAGGAATGGTAGAAAGTGTGAAACCTTTCTCTGCACGATCTTTTTGAACGTCTTTTAAGTTCTTCTCATGTTTATGGCCACTTGGAGGCATATTTGAATATATAATATGGGAATGAATAAAAAGTAAGAAGATTAAAGAAGGGAGAACTACAGTAGCGGAATTTACGGAAGAACAATAGAGTTGCAGAGATGAGAGAATTAAAAGGGAAGATAAAGTAAAAATAAAGTGAGAAGAAGAGTAAGAAGAATATATAAGGAAGATTTTTTACTCGAAGAAATAAACAACATTAAGACGAAAAGACATGAGCGGTTGAAAAGCAGCGGTTACAGAAGACGTGTCAAGAAACGGATGGAAGAAAGAATACATATGATAAATGCAGAATATGAAACGATGGATAACTGCGGCATTTCTCGCATCATTCTATACTTCGCTGAAAAGATGTGAGAAGAGGCAAGATGTAGGATCAGAATCTCGCAACAATAATATCTTAGCGAAATTATCAACAACAAAACACAACAGTGTCGCAGAACAATTTCAGAAATGATATAATAAACGACGTCAGCTAAAATCATGAGAAACATATGATGGTCCTGCAAAAATTAAATAGTTTGCGAGACTAAGATTTGTAAGGTTGCGAGAATGTCGCAAGTCATATTCGAAAATAAAGGACAGATTAGCTGTCATCAAATATGTATTTCCATATAAATAGTTGTTCAGTTGTAAAGGAAAGGAGAGAGATCTTTTTTGAGTAAGAAACAAGTAAATAGGAGAGAGAAAGTCTAGAGCAGAGGTCATTCTTGATTCCTTTATCTTTTCTTGTAAGAATATTCAAAGATTGATCAATAAAATTAAGAGTGTAAATATAAAAATGAGTTAAGTAATAATGAAATCATATGAGGGGTGTAGTGTAGGATTTCCTGCAACTACAATAATGTCTATTATTGTTTCAATTGCTTTCGGTTGAGGTGAATAATTATGCTAGTTGATTTATTTTGGTTTGTATGAATTATTTATGGCTTAACGAAATAATATGTGTACGGGATGAGTTGTTTAGTCCAATTCGATTCCGGATAAGAAACTAAGTTAATTATGATCTTAGTTTGTCTTATCAAAGTGAGGTTTCAGTTATTCAAGTCTAATCGAATGCCTAAACAAAGAAATACTAGTTAACTAACCTAGTATTTGGTTTGTTTAAAATTGAAAGGTCTAAGTTTATGGATAATTAAAACCTGATAAGAAAAATGGAGTTTATTCTTTATTTTGGTCTTATCGAATTAAGCGGTTGTTTTTGAACAATCGGTTTAGCAAAGAAACTAATGTGATTAGTTGTTTTTGGTTTGCTAAACTAAATGGGAAAATTTGTTTCGGGAAAAATTGTTTCAGGAAATTGTTTCCTTGGTAACATATCAAAATAAGACTACTTGTAGTTTCGTTTTTGATATTGGTTATATGAACATGATGTGTGGAACCCTCGTGCCCAACACTACAGGTTTGCAAGTCTATTATGAGATTTGTAAGATTCTTTTCGTGTTGTCCTTTATTTTTTTGTTTCTTTGTCATTTTTGTGACAAAAAGAGGGATAAATATATGGAGTAAACAAGTGATACTGGCATTGATTTTATATTAATTGGTATCACTAAGGAAAAGAACATTGCTACTTGAATGTTTTATCTAACGAAAGAGTGAAAGCACAGACTAAGGGGGAGTAACATGTCATATAGATTGGTATAACAAAGACGTGTGAATTGAATATCTACCTATATTCCTTAGGGGGAGTATTTTTTTTGTTATTATAATGTCAACAGCGACATTTTCAAGGATTGAATGTGAGCAGTTTCACTGTGCTGTTGAATCGGGAATCAAGCGGATTGTAATGAATTATTGTAATTTGTTTATCCATAAGATGTAAGAGTTTTGTCACTAAAATTGACAAAGGGGGAGATTGTTAGAGCATGGCTCGTTGAACCCACCAAGCGTTGGTATGTCAAGTTTGGTTGTCATATTTTAGTGAATCAAAACTCATGTTAAGAGTCGCTTGATTATGTACTAGAGTTAAACTTCGTATATGTTAGCTTGAAAGTATTAGGATATGAGACATTACAAGTATTGCGAAGACTTGAAGATGTGAAGAAGCAAGGAGCTACAACGACAACAATCATCCTACAACTTGAGGTTAGTGATATTTGATTTGAACTGTTTCATTCCCCAACTTATCTTTCAAGTCGTGCATATTGAAAACATAACTGCGAAGCATATTTGAACTCTAGATAGACATAATATTAAGGAATACAATACGAGGTTTATTGTTTAACCATTAAACTTTGTAGATAAGACAGCACCATAATCATTTGAATGCTATTGTGATTTATGTATGGGTATGAGGTGAGGATTTTATCTTAGGGAACAATGTTTACATGTGTTCTAAGGAAGTAAGTTCATAATGAAATTGCCAGGTGTTATTGGTTTTGTTATTCATTGCATATCTTATGAACAACCAATATGTGTGATAAAGTAGAACCACTCACAACTTGTTGTGTTTTTGGTAGAACTATTCACAAAGGCCTGACTTTTGTATTGGTATAACTTTTATTAGTAAAACCAATCTTAAGTAATCACCTTGGTATGATCGGATTATGTCTTCCTTGGGGAAAGGGAACCGATCCTTGTAAGGGGTGCAGTACATCAAGGGGATCCGAACCTTGTATGGGGTGCAGCAAGGTTTACAGCAGAAAGAGGGACCGATCCTGTGAACATGTGCAACACATATAAGTTAGATACCATATATATGTGGGGAACCGATCCTAGTACCTAGTCAACCGAATCTTTTGGGAAGCTAGTGTGACTATGCGTAGTACTCACATGGAGGTAGAACCGAAACTTGTTTTGGTAGAACCGTAAACCCATGATTGTGATTGAATGTTGATTTGATTAATCACATAGTTCTTGAAATTCAGATGAACCAATTCTAAACTTTTTTGGAAGTGTGGAAAATCGGTTTCAAGGTTGTAAGTGCGGAAGAGAACTTACAAAGTAAAGATGTCGACAAACTTTGAACACGTGCTGAGAATGTTTATTTCTATAATTGTTCAAAGATATTCCTTAACGGCTAAGGGAAGAGAATCCCAGGATCGAAACACAAATAAGTTAAGAATCTTTTAATTAAGGTTATTAATTTCATTTGTATGGAAATTACAAAAATAGTAATGTGCATTTACTAATTATATTTTCCAAGAGATTTCGATTGTTATTTTTGGACAGAGCATTTCCAGGAATTATGAAAACCGAATCTGTGTGTTTATGAATATCTTGAGAATATTTTCGTTTTTGGAAATTCCTTGGTGTCCAAACTTCCTTGTCTATAAATACACGAAGTTTTCCTTTCTAGCAAACTAATCCTTCGTAACAACATACTTCCTGTTTTGTCTTTGTTACTTGTGTAGCCGCCTATCAGAGAGGAGAGTAATCTAATTAGGTGAAATCTCTTATGGCCGCTCGTTTTAAAGTCTTCTTTGGGATTGAGAAGCTCTAGCGCGACTCGTTGGTGGGAAACTAGATAATTGTGGTTTATCTTTGTTTTTGATTGATTTGATTGACTAACGGTGGTTGAAATATGATTGCACATAGTTTGTTATTCTTGAGAATCTTCTCTTCTGATATAAGATTCACTCAAACCAGTTC
Organism: Papaver somniferum; assembly: GCF_003573695.1. NCBI lineage: Eukaryota > Viridiplantae > Streptophyta > Magnoliopsida > Ranunculales > Papaveraceae > Papaver > Papaver somniferum. Next base: position 3,427,991 of record NW_020632152.1, read on the forward strand.
AGAGTTTCGACAGGGTTCTTTAGACTGTTGTTAGTTCTAAAGACGATCTTGTGATAATCCATTGTTAACAGACTCCGTTCTGTGCGTGATTGATCACAAGAGATTCAAGTGATTGTGTGCAGGTTTTTATTGAAAATTTAAGAAGATTTGAAGACAAAGAAGATATTGAAGATCTGACTTGGGTTTTATAATCTTTGGTGTGCACAATACTTGTTTCGGTAAAAGAGGATCCAATTAATAATCGGTTTATCCTTGTGGTAGATTGGATTGATTAATTGAGTAGATCGACATCAATACGTTTCCTTGTGATTAAAGGTATTTATTGGATTAATCTTAAACGATTACCTTAGGGTGATTAAACATAAGATAGATCTAGACCCGACGGAGGAGTTTATGTTAAGATAAACGGAAGAGCCTTTGTCCGACTCATATCACTTGGTTGAATAGAGTTGATACCAAACAGATTTCTTGTTCCTTTACTGTTGGGAATACGAACCAAAGGGATTGTTCCAAGTACGTGACTTATTCATAGGTCGGAGGCGTGGGAATACAGACGGAACTAAGTGAACTATATGGTTAGTTACTTGGTCTAAACTATACGAACTTAGGTGTAATTTTGTGTAGCGTCTTAAAAATCCTGAGAGTATTCAATTCTGGACTAGGTCACGGGTTTTTTCTGCATTTGCGGTTTCCTCGTTAACAAAATATTTCTGTCAATTACTTTTATTTTCCGCATTATAATTGTTTTATTATAATTAAAGTAAATTACACAAACGTTAATTCCTATTTACTTGATAAGAAATCCTATTGTGTTTGGTTAAGTCTGAACCTTTGTATCAAGTAAAATACTTCGTTGTTGTATTGTCTCGATCTCGTATCCGTAGACGATCACACGAAGTGTGAACCGATTAGTTGTATCGTCTCGACTCAGTCCATAGACAATCACTTTCGTAGAAGGGACTTATAGGTAGGAAAAGTTTTATCTTGAGGTATATTTGGGTACCCTCGCCTTTTCAATTTATTAGTACTTGAAATTTTTGTGGTAAAGGTTTTTCTCTATCCCTTGATATATTTATTCTTTTCGAATTAGAAATCGAGGTGTCTTCCCAAATCTTCTTATTAGCTCCATTTTTCACTTGCCAAATAAAATCTTCCTTTATAATATTTGTTAGAGCACTGCTCGGTCGAACTCGCATGCGTTTCTATCTCAAGCATGTTTGTCAATGTTAGTGATCAAAACTATAAGTCTTGAATTCTAGTATACTATTAGCTAAGTCTCAGACTAGGATAGAAAGTGTAGTTGTGCTCAAGACTCCATGGTGATCATCATACAAAGACGAAGAACTACTCAAGTAACTGGTGGAACTTCATCGAATAAAAGGTACGTGGAGACTTGAACTTATCTATCACTCAAAAGTCTATCTACTATATCTCCTATCTTGAGACAAAAATCGTTTTTCTAAATAGACTATGATTATACACATTTGCTATTTCGAGCCGAGTTTATATCGCTTATTTATTATTCGAAATATGTGTTGGTAAGATTTCGCTTTGACCAAGTTCATCTTTACTAGTGACGAAAGTCATGTTAAGTTTCAATCACTTGAAAATGGCTTTGACGAAAAATGGTTTGTGAATAACAACTATATAACGTCCTCTAAGAATGTTTCAATGATTGAAATGGGATTTTAGATTACATAGACATGGAAGGATATAAACATTGTGTGGTAACACATTTGTGTGTAAGTGTTTATTCCTTGAACCAAAGTATGCGTACTTTGCTGCTCAGGAAAACCGGAACTAGAGTCCGCGTACCAAGTCCGCATACTGTCTGAAGTTCTCATCCCGAGAAATTCTGCTGGAGTTTGTAAACTAAACACAACTTATTCCGGGTACTTAAATCTGCGTACCAAACGATTATTTGTGAACTTAAACTTATATAAACTAAGGAATGCATAATTACAAACCGTGGCTAAATTTCATGAATCGATTCGAGTGAATCAAATCGTTTTTGTTTCAATTGTGTCTATTATAAAGATCTAAGCAATTGACCAACTCTCTAACTAGTTCATTTGAGTCATTTGAACTAGTTATGGTAAAGAATAATATGGTTGATATGAAAGTTCTCATATGGATAACCATTTGGTTAACTACTGTTGAACCAACTAAATGTACATGTTTGGGTACGGTTACACAAACCTAAAAACGTGCATTTGATTTGTATGTAACAAGCTAAGTTTCAATCTAACGGTTGAAAGATATTAGCTTGAATCTAATCAGGTTTTCATCTAACAGTGATATTGAATGCTTTGTTACCAAGGTAACTTAGATTGCAAATCCTAATTTGAAAGGCTATATAACGGAGAACTCTAGCAACTGGGAAACCTAATCCCCGTACATCCTGTGTGATACTATTTGTATAAGATAAATTCGATTCTCCTTTAACCTTAGGTTTCTATGGAGACCCTGTAGGTTAACGACTTGAAGACTTCATTGGAATTGTGAAGCCAGACCGATACTACTTTCTCGTAGTTGTGTGATCTGATCTTGCTATTTCTATCGTACTAAGTACAATCGTAAAGATTGGATTGATATTAATTTCTTCGATAGGAAAGATATAAAAGAAAGTCACAAACATCTTCTTCTCATCGTTTGTGATTCTGCAATATCTTCTTTCGCTAGTCGATTAAGATTATTGTGAGGTAATTGATAATACTAGGATATTATTCGGGAATATAAGTCCGGGTTATCAATTGGTTCCTGTTCACCTTGATTTATCAAAAGATGGAACAAAACTCGTAGGTATTTCTGTGGGAGAAACATTTATCTATTACCGTAGACTTTTCTGTGTGATACAAATTTGTTTATTAAAGTCTTCGACTTTGGGTCGTAGCAAATCTTAGTTGTGGGTGAGATAAACTAAGGGAATCAAGTGCATAGTATCCTTATAGGATCATAGACATAAGGAGCGCAACTGTACCTTGGATCAGTGTGAGATCGATTGGGGTTCAACTACAGTCCGGACCGAAGTTAGTTTGTAGTAGGCTAATGTCTGTAGCGGCTTAATACTTTTTAATCTGGACTAGGTCCCGGGGTTTTTCTGCATTTTCGGTTTCCTCGTTAACAAAACTTCTGGTGTCTGTGTTTTTTTTTCTGCATTATATTTTGTTATATAATTGAAATATCACAGGTTGTGCGTTGAATCGATCAATTGGGAAATCCAACCTTTGGTTGTTGATGGAAATTGATTGATCCTTGAACATTGGTCTTTGGTACCGTTCAAGTGATTTCTCTTGTATTCAATTAGACTCGCAGATTTCTATTTTCTTGAGTAAGTATTGAATCGAGAAAGAGACATATAACTCTTAGATATACTTTTATTAAGATTGAGTTTGACTGTCTAGTTGATTCTCTTAGAAGTATATTGGAGTTAGTCCATACAGATTGCTAATCGAAATATTGGGTGTGGTTGTTGTACCCTCGCTTTTTTAATATTTATGCCTTTTTGTATGGTTGTCTCCGACTCTCCATATTAATTTATTTAATTTTGGGTTTTTAAAAGGAAAACTACCTAACGAATCTTTGATATCTTGAGATCTGTTATGGTTGTCTCCGACTCTCTATATTAATGTTGGGTTAAGAGCCATCTACATGATAATATATACCGCGGAAACAAAATACCTAACGAGAAACACTTGATCTCTCGGATTGCTCCATGAACCTCACTACGATCAAAGATAAGAAGAAGAGAAAAAGAACCACACAGATGCAAGCCATAAACAAAAGCAACAAGAAGTAAAGTATTCACAAATTTAACGTGGTTCAACAATATACACAATATGTGTAATATTGTCTACATCCACCAAACGGCTAAAACTTGTTTATTCATTATAGAATCAACTGAGAATTATACATCTTGATTGGCTAATCAACCCATCGGCTGACCACAACGTGACTGAACACCAAGAACTCTCACAAACACTTTATAAGATCCAAAGCAGTGTCTTCTTCCATAAAAGATAAGGTTTACCACATTATTTACCACAAGGATATGATTGATCTCTAAACAATAAATACGGTTGTGAATTGATATTTTTACCAACCGTAAAAAAATATCTACAATTGGAAAATCTAACCGTAGGGAATCGTAAAATTGATTTACGGTTGGGAGTTTATGTTTTCCCAATCGTAAATCAACTCTACGGCTAGGAAAACATGCACTCCCAACCGCACCCAATTCTAAAACTAATCCTAAACCCCTAATGAAATCAAATCTAACATATATTCATGCAATCAAAAAGATGGGTATTTTTATTCCTACCTTATTGAAGTCATATTGGTTGATTGTTCAAATTTTCTTTTTCTTGGGATTTGTCATAATCATTAATCGTCATTGAAGAAAATGAAGAGATGGAAGAGAAGAAAGAATGTTTATTTGTTCTTTTTATTTAGGTTTAGTTTAGGTTAGTTATTTAATGGTAATTAAATTAATTATCAAATGGTAATTTTGTATTTTTGTATATAAATTAGGTCCACCCTTGTCTATAAACAAGGGTTGTTCAGGCCCGTGCAATGCACGGGCTAGTGTCATAAAATTGCTTTTTGAATTTTTTTGAACGATATAATGCGAGTATCTCTAACCTTTTAAGGCACAGCTAGCTGCTAGAATAAAATTTCTTCACCTTCATTATTTCACCCTGTTTTTCTTAAACCCATTTCTGGTCATGGTAAAAAATTTACGAAGGAGAGGAAATGAAAAACTCCCAAGTTTTTTACGAAGCAAATAATGAAATAGAAAACCCTTTATCTTTTTCCTTTATTTTTCTCATCAAATTTGTTCGGTCGGTTAGAAATCCGTCAACATTCATTGCTTTGCGGTGATAAAGGTTTGAAATCAGAAACTGCACACCAGATTTCCGATTTTCAAACCCAGAAACCAATTATTTGCTTCCATTATTGTTTTATACCTAATGAAGTGCTATTTGTTTTTTCCGGCTTAAGTGAATTAAATTCTTGATATATATTTTCTTGCATTCTTTCTGTGTTACATCAATGTATTAGTCTTGCGGTAATTTTTTCCCTTCCTCGATCAATAAAACAAACTTCTTTTCAGAATCTGTTAAAGGATCTGTAAAAAAATAATTAGCACCGGGTGAGGTCAGTATTAGTTTTTTTGAGATGCTCTTTTTTGCCCAGTTTATGAATTTTGAAAACTCGATTGACAACACCAAGTCTGCCGTGAGGCTATTGGTTACACAAATGTTGTATTTCTATCCACTTTGTGTTGCGCGTAAATGTAATGAAAAGATCGGTGGTCTGGCCCATCTACAAATTTTCATAGCGTCCTGATTTTTGTGCCATATATCTCGGTCCTCCAGTAAATGATGAAGGCAAAATTAATCTTCCTATATGGCCTTTAGTTGTGTCTTCAGATCTTACGGCATGCTTTATTCCTCTTAGTTCTCAGATCTTAGCCCCGTTTGGCTTCGTCTCACATAACCCAATCTCTCTTCCTTGCATGCAGAAGTATCCTGTATCCACTACGAATTGTGGAAACAAACGACATCCACCCAATAATGTTTACCCTCCATTGCGCCTCTGTTGTAACCATAGTATTCCTAAAGAGTTAATTTTGTTCTTTTACCTCTTCTGGTTGCATGCTGGATGTCTATCCGGTACATATCTTGGGAAAATGGAAACAACATCGTCATAGCCATATAACTCGATGAAATTGACTTATACTTTTGAAGTCTCATTTTTTGTCATCAACTACGATGTCTCGTTCCGTTGAATTTATAGATCTGGACTATAAGTGTAGCTATCTCTTTTGAAGTGGGAAAATTATATTATCTTCCATCTGCATGGCACTCCAAGGAATTTAATTTACAATTTCCTTTGCATCATATCTATCTCTTGACGTCCTAAACACTTGGGCCAGTTCATTGTACTCCACTCCCGTTTCAGTCAACAAACTTCCCATTATGTGGTAGTTTTGGCCACTTATATCCATAATCTAATTCACGAAGTGTCTCGATCCGTTTCCTCCTTGGTAGTCCAAAAGGTTATGTAACAACAGTGGTTGGCCTCGATATAACTGTAGGGGCATTTTTCCATTTGAACAGGAAACCGAGAACTTCATTCGTTTAATGATACTTCGTATTTCTCTCTTCGTTTCAAATAGCATGTATATGTTGGAGGGCCAAAATTCCACCCCTTATTTACTGCTCCTGTACAAAGGAATTGGTTAATAACAATACTTTGAATTAAATTTGTTGGCGAGAATATATAACTGTGCAACACTCACCTTGAATTCTGAGTTCATTTCGGCTGGCACTCACTTGCCGATCCGGTAAATTGCATTTCCCCAAAATAAGGTTTGCATATGATTTACAAAAGATTGCATACACTCATATATATTACTGCAATTTAATAGTTGGCAATATATAAATACTGATTAGGCATTAAGTGTGACACCATGTATGATTCATTGTTCTTATTTGTTATAATTATAAGGTTTACCTGAAATGAAGTTTTGCGAAGATGATCTTCTGGTATGTAGTATCTCCTCTTTCTTTAATCTTCTTCGGCTTGATTATCCTTCTGTCAAACATATATTAGAATGTATATTAATACCATCAGAAATATTATCGTGTAACCTAGCGGAAGATTATTTGTTCACCTGTTGTACTGGAATAGACTGCGCTAATGGCGGTGTTTGAATTAGTTTTCATCGTTCCATCAGTATGGACTAATACAAACTAATAAGGCTTACCGTCTTTGTATTAGTCCTCATATGATTATCAATTCTGCTGATTGTTTGATTTTCCTTTTGTTGTGTCCCGAGACACCTTTTCTGCGCGGATCGATCATTTTATTTATTTCGACTCCTGTAGCGTGTTTGTTCAGTGGATCCATTGCAGGCTTTCTTTTAACTCTCTCGATCTACCGGACCAATTCGGTGAATTATCAAAATCCAATTAACCAACAGTTCATTGCAGATAACTCCAAGCCGATTCAACCATTCAGGAAAACTGGAAGATAATTGCATACTGATCGTTTCAATGGCATTGTATATTCTAACGTTGGTTATTTGTGAAGGCATGTGAAGGCAATTTTGTCGACCTTGAGCTTTTAATAAAACAAATAACAAAAGGTGTCTTTTCGTATTCCAAAAGACGTAACTTATCAAATACAGTTAGTTATGATAACAGAAGATGCCTATTACTGAAGTTTGGGCCAACTTAAACCAAAAGACAGAATAGCCAAACATCATATCTTTTCGTATTGTATATTGTAAACGGGAACTGATGTTCCACTTGGCCTCCTAATTTTATTGGTTCTTTGTGGAATCATCCAAATAGAATCAGGTTAATCACCAAGATCTAAAATTGATCTTGGTATCGCTTCCGCAAACCATACTTTTTTTTTTCTTCTTCTTTCAGCTAAACTCTGAATCAATATGTATTATTGTAACTTCGGGTGTTTGTGAAGGGCCATCCTTTTATACTAATTGACCTAGAGGAATTTCTTTTCGCAATATTTCTGTGCACAATAACCAACATTACTGTAACGATTTAGTGTCTGTTCGGAGAGAACTTCAGAATTCGTTAGCAAATATGGTGTCTTTTGGGAACAACAACAGATCTTTTCTATCGTCCACGTGGCTAACTCATATTGGCCCAAATCTCAGGATTGTTGTGGTTCTGCCACATCAGCAAAATCATTCTCCTTTATATTAAGAACAAGTCTTGTGATGGAAGAGTTCCATCTTTCATCTTCCACGCCACCTCATCATTTGGAACCGTGGATGAAAATGCAAGTGTAGTGGTGGAAGTTTTCTTAGCGCTATTAAGAATAGCGTTTAACACTATTCTTATTGGCGTTCAGATGGATTCCACGAACCCTTCCACGAAACTGTGGAATCTTGCTTGGATTTTCTGTGAAAAACCCCAACTTGGAAGCCATTAGACTTGACATTCCATGGTTTTTCCACACTTGGAATAGGTTGGATTCCACCATAAGACTTGCTCTAAGAAAAATAAAAACTCTCAACAAACCACAAAAAAACCGAAGCCAAAGCGGGACCTCCTGCTGTCCTCCGCGGGGCCCACTGGGACCCATCAGAAAAATTTGTGAGACAAAAAGGAGGTTCGATTTTCACGTGGTTCCAATTCTCGATCTGTTAAGAATTACTGTAAGAAGAATTGATAGGATACTTGAATTCATAACAGCTCTCAAAACCAACAACTTGGAACCCCTGTAATAAAATTATTTTTTATCTAATCCATGTAATTCAAAAAAGAAATAATAATGGCATGTGTCATGTGTTTTCTTTTTTAATCGAGAAATAAAGATTTTAAAGCAAAGTTCAAACAAATGTCAAAAAGGATGCAAGCTCGATCCATTAGAGATGTCATGTCATGTAAGACCACAAGGAACTACAGTTATGTTCTTTCTCCATTGTCCATCCCGTTGCCCGTGCAATTCGAACTGCTTTTTCCGTTCTCAAAGGGTGCCAACAGTTTTGGTCCCAGAGTCGTAAAGTTTGTTCCAACATTTTCCAAGGACTGGTTTCTTCTAGGAATTCACCTACTTTCTACTAGTCAGTCAATTATTGATTGCATTCTTCATAGCTTATCCTTATCAAAGATATTTCGTATGCTCGTGGCCTTTCTTTGAAAGTTCAAATTTCTGTATTATTATTCTCCGATATAATTCAAGGATTTATGTCTTTCATCTCTCTAAACCTTTACATCTCACATCACAGTCTGTTGGAAATTAAATTATAAGAGACAGGGAGGGAATCGTTGACGAGGTGCCAAAATCAGTGAAGAGATGCCACATTGTAGCAGTCCCATTTCCAGGAAGAGGTCTTATCAACCCAATGATGAACTTTTGTAAGCATTTAGCTCATAAATTAGAAGATAACGTAAAAATCACCTTCGTTGTCACAGAAGAGTGGCTTGGCATCAACTTCGACGCTGTCTCAAATTCAGCTCCGATCAATACCAAACGTGATTCCTTCAGAATTTGTATGGTCATCAAAATTAGACTTTGACAGCTTCTTAGAAATGGGAGCTCCATTCGAGCACATTCTGAACACATCTGAACCGGTGACTGCTATTCTTGCGGATTTCTACTTGATATGGGCAATTTCAATCGGCAATCAAAGAGATATTCCTGTGGTTTTGTTTTGGCCTTCACCATCTGTCGTGTTCTCCGTGATGTATCATACTAACCTTCTAATTAAGAATGGGCACAGCCTTCGTAATAGGCTGCAATTTGCATAGCTCGTCACAAGAAAGTAAAAACCATGTTGAATATTTCTTTTATTTTATACTACAGATTGTTGCGACGAGGTGATAGATTACATTCCAGGAGTTTCGCCAACACGATTAGCAGACATGCCATTGTTGCCGCGTGTAAATGAGCCATGCTACCCAACAATGGTAGCCTTCTCTATGTTGGATAAAGTCCACTGTCTTCTTATTGCTACTTTTTATGAGATTGAACCTGTAGTCCACAGACACTCTAAAGGCAATACTTCCCTTCGCAAATGTAGGAGAAGAAAATATACAAGGACACGTGTGTCGATCTAGGAAGAAGTAGCTTAATTAGATACAATTGTTTGTAGGAAATAAGATCTTGCTAGCTCTTATCCTAACTAGTCAGTCCTAAGGGCATTATTGTAACTCGTGTATATCCCCATCCCATTATAAGGGAAACAGAGATATGTTTGAGGAGACCGATCTCCCTCCTCCCACAACCTAGAGCTTAAGAAGAACTTCAATCCCTTTTAATGGAGTTTGTATGTAACACCGATTTTGTAATACTATCGATCATAGTGAAACACCGTGGACGTAGGTTTCATTAATGGTCGAACCACGTAAAAATTCTTGTGTTCATGTTTACTTTGATGCACTTCATCTCTTCTTTGTTGAGTAGATCTTCATCTTAGGTGTTAGATTTCATTGGGTGTGGTAACTAGATTTTTAGTAACTACATTCTGGCGCCGACTAAGGAGACCCAGAGTCTTCCGTAGCTTTTGATTTTGAAGTATTTCCAGTGAAGTGAGTACTGAACTACTGATCTATCAACTTCGAAGATTAAAGTGTAAAGGGTAAACATGAAACTTCATCTAGAAAGAGTTATCTTCGGACAACAAACATGCGACAAAACGGAGAGAAAAAAAAAAGAATCGGAAGTTCTGTATGTGAAAGCAGAGATGAGAGATACCATCAAAGAAGAACAAATCGAAACAGGACAAATCTTCTTCCTTATCTTCTCTTTTATCTTGTTCTGAAACTCTGAGATTTGAAAGTTTCAAGTTAAAAGATTCTCAAAAGGCGTTTTATAAAATGTAGGGTTTGTTCTTGAGCAAAAATTGGATTTTCTTTCAAAACCCGTACCCGATTTATGTTTTGACGGGAGATTCGATATCAGAAGATGTTGTTTTACAAACCCAATAAAATATTGAATAACGAAATTTTTAAATGATTTGGGGAATTTTCCGATTCGTTTCAGCCGAGGCTTTATGTCTTATGTTTTGAGTTGAATGATACAGTTGCTCTTCTCGTCTGTTGACTCAATTGATTTGTTGGTGCAGCGACTCTCTTAACCATGATGTGGATTCAATCTCTGGTCGTCACCATCGGAGTTGAAGGGTAATGAAACTAGTGAATTGTGATCGATTTGGTCGGGCCTCATCAGCTTAACGTCGGAGGATATCATCACACGGGACGAATTGCCGCAACTGAACCGAGCTCTGATCAGCTTGTTCAAATTAACAGTATAAACCGAAGTAATACTAGGATGTTGCAATCTCGCCAGCATACAAGACTCGCCTGCTAGTTCTTATAGTATGGAGCTTGTGTTTTGAGTCACGACTCTGCCATCCTCTCATCAATTTGCACCTCAAAGAACCATCAGAGACTTCACCAACCCGATGTGTGAAGTATCGGCTTCTTAGCATCGTACAATATCGCCTCGGATAGCAACTCAGCTTCGTGGAATTCCATATTGGGGCGAGTCAGTTAATTTGCTCGGACCAAAATCATCTCGGGCCAGAGTGCAGTTAATTTGTTCGGACCAAAATCATCTCGGGCCAAGTCAAATCGGGGCAGATACCAGGCAACATGATGAGGATAGCTACATCGGCCAGTGCCATTAGCTTGCAACGCCTAGCTCGGGTCCTTTCACTTCATATCGGGAAAGATGAACCATATCGGTCAGATCAACTCGGGAAGATTACATTCAACTTGCATCGGGAACTCAGCTCGGGAAGATTGAGTCTAATCGTTCCAAAATGACACACCATCATTGGGACATTCATCTATAACAGGGAACACTCTTAACTCCTTAATCCCCATTCTGCAAGTTGCTATGATGAAAGCTATCTAAAATCTTCCTCGTATAAGCGTGAAAGAATGCTTGGCCTAGTCGAATGCAACCCACCTAAGAAAACATGAATAGCTCTTGCTTTAGATATTTGATAAAGTAGACCCGTGACGTTTGGCATGCTGAATTGCTTTTACTACCTGTAGCTATGAATTACAAGTTTTCAAGCTTGACTTAATGTCTAATCATCGTAAAATGGTACTGCATGAGAAATAGGAAGAGATATTTTGGGAGAGGATGATATCTGGCTATATACTGCTTGGGAAGAGACCTTCCACTGTCTATCCATGTTTATCCACTTCATTTGTGTACTCTCGTTGTGACACGGTCGAACATGAAATTGTATCCCACTCCTTAAAGCAGTATGTTGCCGAAATTTTAAGCGTTTAAAAAAAAAAAAAAAAAAAATTGAACTCATTGTAATGCATTGGGCAATTCGTTGTTTCCTGAAATAATAAACTTATTTTAAAGAAGAATATGATGCAGACTTTCATAAATGTAATTCGTATTAAAAATTCAGTAAGCGTATGCGGGAAATTTTACGGAAGTAGATTTTTTGTAAAGGAGTCCATGTGTTCAGTCTTTTTAGCATCACTCGATAAGCATGAATGGGAGGCCAAATTTCGAGTTGCTTATGTCTAGTTCCTTAATACGACAATAAACATGTTTAGGGCTATCTGAAAATTGGTATCTAATTTATGTTGTGATTTTGGGATTACTATATTTGTCAATTTAATTTACTAAATCTGTGTCATTGGGAAGAAAACAAATTTATAAAAACATGATAGGTTGAATAGATGCTTGGTAGCAGGATAACGTCAGTTCGAAAGGAATCCATAGATATGTGAAAATAGATGCTTCGAGATTAACAAGTTTGTTGTGTGGATGGGAATTAAATGCACAAATAAGCTAGCTAAGTTCATCACCTCGTTGTATTGGGATTGTCACTGTAATCATTTATACTTAGACGTCTAATCGTCGAAATACTTAATTTTTACATGTGGTGTCCTTTTAATGGGACGCATTGCTTATCATAAAATTCCTGTAGTGTTTAAATTATATCTTAACCATTTTGTTTAAAGAGGTAATTTGATCTTGACAATCCTTTCTCATCTGAATCGTAAGTTGCAGGTACGCCAATCAAGAAGAAAGATGATAACGGGAAATACCCTTGCGAGCTTCAGGTGATAAGATGGCCTCCAAGCTGTCAGGAAGGAAAGACCATGTTTAGCTCAAATTTCACCAACAGGCCACTACCTATCATCGGGAGAAGAACTGCACACCCGATCAACTCGAACTCACATATGCTCCTTGTATCGGATCACATTGAAGCACCATCTCGGACATGATCATCTCGGGAACGCTCTAGACTCCATCTCTAACCAGCGCCGGGCATGACAACTCAACTCCAAAGCTTTATCGGGAGAACCTACTAGAACCATGTAACTGAACGAGACAGCTATGCAGTGGAGGATGTTAACCCTTTCCCATGGATAGATACGGGTCGCAGCAACATCAATTACTTCTCTGACGCAGGAGTAAGAATCGTCGAAGAGCTGTCACTTGCAAAAGTGCAGGCCATGGCACCTGCTACCGAAAATAAAAGCTAAGTATTCTCCAACACTTAGTTTATTAATACAACGCGTATAATATTTGAATTTGCTCATCGCGAGGCATATAGCACTCAAATTCTTGTGAATTATCGGAATCAGATTTGTACATAACTGTTAAAACCTGCCTGACTTAAGTTATTTTGAAAACCTTGAGCACTAAGTTTTCGGCCTGACTTCCGACGAGATAGGTAATGTCGTCAGTGGTACTGTTGTTATTAGGACGTCAAATATACAATCTGGCTTAGGTTTTTGCTCGTTGATGCAGAAAAATGATGATGGGAGTGAAATCTCTTTAACTGTATATCGAGCCTTCAACGTGATCACCACGGAGGAATAGTAGATCAACCATCTCGGCCAACTCCAGACTGGAAAATTCAGGGTAGCTAAGGATAAGAGTCGCACGACAGTTCAAGGATTGCACAAGCCATCTCTGTCCTCAGTCCCAGATAATTCATGTCGATACAACAGATTGGGCGACATACCTTCTCTAAACTTTTGATTCCATTTGATTATTGCATACATGATATACTCTAATGAATGTTTCCAGACCATGAGAATCCCTTAAAGTGAACTTAGGAATTAAGAAGTTTGAAAGGTCGACAAGGAGACTCTAATCGCGTGGAGAATCTGCACGATGGATTTATGAAAAAATGATCCAGTCTGCTTAAGTCCGCAAAGTTCATTAGGATATAACAGTGGGATCATGAACAACAGTCAGTTATCTCGGGACAAAGCAATATACCAAGTCGTACCTGCTCGTATCAAGACATCTCCAATCCATTTCGGATCCTAGCAGTGAACACTTCCTAAGTACAAGCGACATCGGGGTAACAGTCAGCTCAGGTTGGTCATGTTTCGGTTAGCAAGGCTCGTCACCTTACGAGAAACACGTAAAAGGGGAGAATCCTTTCCCTCATGTCTCCAGATCTTTAATTACTGATAGTTTGTGTAACATCTGCAGACTCTCTTGGGAGAGTTGAGACGAATACAGATGAATATAAATATAATGTTGTTTTTACATCCTTGCGATTACAACCATATTTACCACGATACACTTAGGTTCCCTAGCCTACCAAGAACTTTAGATGAATTAACAAATTGATCTTATGTCTCGAGCTTTAAATGGTTACGGGCTGACATATTTAGTGGCGTGCTATGTTTAGTAAAATTGCTAAGAACCTGACACTATTATTGTATATATTTTCGGAAAATGGGTTATTTGTCCAAATATTTTTAAATCACAGTTCAAATGAACGAGTAAAAAATAGTTTGGGTGAAATGGCCAAAAAAAAAATAGCAAGGATGAAACTGGATTCATCGTAGCTTAATTTAAAAAATAGTAAGGATGAAACTGAATACATCCTGTGTAAATTAAAAATAAGAAAAAATATTTGAAAATGAGCACAATGAAACTGGTTACATCCTGCCTATTTTTACATTTTTGTCCATTTAATCAATATCAAAATTTAACTGTCCATTTCACCCAGGAATTGTTGATTTTGATCTTTTTAACCAATTTTGTGATATATTTTTCTGTCTCGTTGTGCATTCGTGAATATGTATAACAGGATAACGACACTTAGACAAGGAGGCTTCGTACGTCATAACGGTGTTGCATTTTGTTTTAATTTGAATGTTTTATCATTCGCAGCGGCATAGTGGTACCGATCTTTGTTAAAATTGAAGTATGATGGATTGCCCGTCATCTCGCATCCTGCACAATCCTGAACTGTGGCTGAAAATCTCAGGTGCTGGCTGAAATCACATAGACGAATCCAGTGAAGAACTTCAGGAATTGAGAACTTTAGTTCCGAATATCGCGATCGGTTTTCTTATCGCAAGGATAAAGGGCTAAGCATTTTTTATCTCAGAAACCTTGCTTTCTTAGTGTAACATGCCACAACATCCGATTGACAGTGCAGATATAATAATCTATCTCATTTACTAGTATCGCTGAATACTTTAGCTTCGCAGGATAGTGTACGGCACGACTTAGCATGATAAGACAAATTGGCTTGTACCTAATTGTTGTGAGAATTTGAAGTATACTATCTTGTGGTTAGACTTTCTTCGCAGTTACTAACCTGTAACTAGAATTCACAGGGGCCTTTGAGGAGAATCGGGCGAGATATGACAGTGACATGATGGTGAGCATCGATGGTTGTGAACCAAAATAACAGTAATCACTTCGGGCCAACAAGCAACAACTTGGACATACCTTACATCAGTGGACAGTAAATCATCTCGGGCATCACCCGTATAGAATCAATTACCTCGCAGTAACAGCCGACTAGCCGACTGCAACTTCGGGAAATATCACGACTATTTGACTACCAGTGAGACGATATCTCACCTTGTCGACAACAGTCTACTACGGATGCAATGCAGGACTCTTACTATCCTAACACGAAACGTATAGTGAGGGCGAAACCTGAAACGGACGAAACCGGGACAAACGGTAGAAAGAATGCACCTTTCAGGAGACAACCGATGACTCCAAGATCAATGAAAGGACTTGCAAGTTGTGGCAACCAAGCGGGACTGAAAGTGAATATCCGTGGAACATAGTATATTACATGAAATGTACAACGGTAAGGCGATGATATGACAAACACAGCAATATACCATTCGTACTCGGGCCATCAAAATGAATGGCCCGGGATGGTCTAAGACTTCGACTCCAACTTAGACTACACAGACTTTGGTAAATAATAACCTGGGGGGGGGGGACGCCTTGGGTTGTTAGCGTACTGTAACACACAGGTCATTCGTACTCGGGTCATCCAACGGAATGATCCGAGTTGATCTAAGAGTCCTGGACGAGCCAGGAGCTAACTTGCCATTTATTTCTTTAAAACCGCGAGGGGCAGGAAACATGACATGAGCAACTAATGGTCATTCGTACTCTGGGCGTCGCCAGTGAGGAAGTGCCGGGGTGACTTACACTCGAATGGTCATTTGTACTCGGGGCGACGCCAGTGAGGAAGTGCCGAGGTGACTTACACTCGAATGGTCATTCGTACTCGGGGAAACGCCAGTGTGGAAGTGCCGAGGTGACTTACAGTCGACTGGCTATTCGATACTCGGGGCAGTGGCAGTGTGCAAGTGCCGAGGTAGCCTAAGGGTTCTGGTGGTTGGAAGCCAGTTACCAAAGGCTGTTAAGATACGATTTCTTCTCAGCCAGGTAACCTACTTACACAACAGGTGCAATTAATGTTAGAAATTCGGAAAGACGTGTGAATGATAATGTGTATTTATTTGAAAACTTGTAAGCATTGACAGGAATGGTTGATGGAAATCCAAACTATGCCAGGATAACACGAACTGAGCTAAACATTGCATGGAGGCCACATACAGGGGCAAGGAAGCTATGCGACGAAAATTAACAGTCTTGGTTACGATTTTGGTTACGATTAAATGAAGGATCGAGAATTTTCAACAGCAAAGGCTACAGCTCGAGATCACAAACTAAATGAAGGAGGTAACGACATCACGGGGATCAAACTAAGGGCCGTAGCAACCGATCGTGATGTATCAGCATCGCTAAAAGTCACAAACAAGTGTCATGCAGTCGCAAGGCAATACAGAAGCATAGCCTAGAACTAGCTTTCTCACACCGTTGCAGAGTAAAGTGGAACAATGTGCCCGAGCATCCGGACTTGTCAGGTC
Source organism: Papaver somniferum (assembly GCF_003573695.1). Taxonomy (NCBI): domain Eukaryota; kingdom Viridiplantae; phylum Streptophyta; class Magnoliopsida; order Ranunculales; family Papaveraceae; genus Papaver; species Papaver somniferum. The sequence goes on from NW_020632152.1 coordinate 3,444,670, forward strand.
GAAATAAGGAACTTATGGACTTCATTGTTAACAGCAAAACCAAAGTCTATCACCGAAACATGAGCTAAGTATCGCTTATCTCCAAGGCCGCAGCCCTCGGGCATTGCAGGAGCTTAAGTATTTTGTGCACATATCTGGATGCACATCTTTGGGCGAGAAAAAGGACATGGAAACCAAGGAAGAGAGCTAGTTTGGGCACAGGGGCACAATTATTGTCTCGAGACTCGGCAAACGAATAGGGGCAAGTACGCGTACTAGGATGAAGCAGATTGTATTCCTTTGCGCAGTCCCTTCACCAACAATCATATAACTACAAGACTGACGCAAGAAAAACGCTTTGGAATGGCACGAGAACACCCTCATCGTTTGAAGCAAGCCGAGGATGCTAAGACTGTCGGCCGACTAGCAAGAAAGCTAAGTACCATCTACCATGTGAAATTGTCTTATCTAGGGCTGCACAACGGGTAGGGTGGGTAGGATATGGCCTATACCCGCCACCCTACCCGTTTACCGGCGGTTAAGAAAATCTTTACCCGCCACCCTACCCGCCAAATAATGGATAGGGTAGGATACGGTTAAAAAACTGACGGGTAGGGTAGGGTTGGCGGGTAGGAGTAGGGTATGTGCACTTCTAGGTAGGGTGGGTAGGATATGGCCTATACCCGCCACCCTATCCGCCAAATAGTGGATAGGATAGGATACGACGGGTATGGGTAGGGTATGTGCACCCCTAGTTTTATCTTATTTCACTTGTTGACTCATTCACAAAACCATAGCGACCACAGTAAACAGACGCCCGACATCGATTATTACCAAGGGAGATGGATAACTCGAGGCAAATGTAGTGATCCACAATTGTTAGCGGAGACCAGCCAGTACGATCCTACGGTAGCGGAATTACAAGGAATATCACGGCACGACAACAACAGTCAGCCATCTTTGAACCAAGAATTGCTTTGAAACTTCGCACAAGAATAGGGGCAAGTATGCATACTGCAGACGCAGTTTGCATTCTTCTGCTCAGTTCCTTCAGCAACAATGAAAAACTCACTGCAAAGTACATCTGATGCACCATTCAGCCAATGTTATCAACTTACCCAAACAAAAAGCATTCACCACCGGACTCGTATCAGAAAAGGAAGCCCGATAAAACCAAAAAGAGCAGCTCAACAGCAGAATATCCCAACAAGAATGCAACATTGAAGCGATAGTCAGCAGCACCGAGAAAGCTTATCACCAAAGTTAGACACAGTTGAATCATGAACCACCCGTATTCAGCTGTTTCGAATTCAACCCATTAAGACACTCAAGACACCAACACCATCTTGAGCAAGTGTTAAAACAGTTGTCACGAAGAGAACTGCTACCATCCAAGAATTTCAACTCCAGATGCAAGCTTAAGCCGAGCCAAAAGTACACCCAAGAATTTCAGATCAACCAAAGAGGATAATTCCTACAAGACGAGACTTCACTCCGAGCCGATTATCTATAACATCACGATTTGAACTCGTCCACAATAGAGAGCCGATTAAAGAGGAAGTAAGCACGCGACGTCGAGTACATTCGAAACACACGAACCAATCGGGAAGCACAACAAGATCGGAACCAAGGACAATAATATATGCCTAGTCGGGAGGCATTCTACTCAGAAGCCCAGATCCAGACAGCTCGCAGCCCAACAGAAAGCCCAAGTCGCCACAATTTGAGAGTCGGGTAACAATCAGTTTGACTTTGAATAACGCACAGATAATCATCATCAATCCAAGACCCGAAACGAAGGTACCGAATGCAAGACATCAACAACAGCGCGTAGTATTTTCTTAAGGATTTACTCTTCGAACGAACCTCAAGAAAAGGGGCATAAATGTAGGAGAAGAAAATATACAAGGACACGTGTCGAGAGATCTAGGAAGAAGTAGTTTAATTAGATACAATTGTTTGTAGGAAATAATACCTTGCTAGCTCTTATCCTAACTAGTCAGTCCTAAGGGCATTATTGTAACTCGTGTACATCCCCACCCCTTTATAAGGGAAAGAAAGATATGTTTGAGGAGACCGATCTCCCTCCTCCCACAACCTAGAGCTTAAGAAGAACTCCAATCCCTTTTAATGGAGTTTGTATGTAACACCGATTTTGTAATACCATCGATCATAGTGAAACACCGTGGACGTAGGCTTCATTAATGGCCGAACCACGTAAAATCTCTTGTGTTCATGTTTACTTTGATGCACTTCATCTCTTCTTTGTTGAGTAAATCTTTATCTAAGGTGTTAGATTTCATGGGTGTGGTTGCTAGATTTTTAGCAACTACACCAACTTACACAATTGGCCCTTCCATACCTAACATCACCTCGACCAATGAGCAGCATCAGCATTTTCATTGCAAGGAAATAGAATCAAGTTCCGGTAAGTACATAAGCAGCAAGGAACACTATTACTAGAGTGGTTAGATTCCCAGCCTATGAGCTCCGTTTTGTATGAAGCATCGTTTCAATTCCAGAGGAACAAATGGAGGAGATTTTGGCTGGATTGCGTGAAAGTGGGGTCCGATATTTGTTGGCTTCGCGTGATGGGTATCTGACTTCAATTGCACGTGGCGGTGGTGTTGGTGCCGATGATGAGATAGGTACTAATAGTCCAAGATTAGTAGTGCCATGGTGTGATCAACTAAGAGTACTATGTCACTCTTCAGTTGGAGGATTTTGGACTCATTGCGGGTAGAATTCGGTAATGGAATCCATATACGCAGGTGTACCCATGATTACATTTCCATTTTATTTTGATCAAATTCCAAACAGAAAACTGATTGTAGATGATCTAAAAGTTGGAACCAAAGTCACAAACGAGTTTGGAGCAAAAGCTGTGGTCAAAAGGGATGAAGTTGAAAAGATTGTGAAGAAGTTCATGAACATAAATGAAGCAGCAGAAGATAATGTTAGTGAAGCTAAGGAGATGAGAAGAAGATCAAGTGAACTCAAGGAGATGTGTAGAAGAGCATTGGCTAAAGGTGGTTCATCCGACACCAACATGGACGCTTTTATCCAAGAGATCCTTCAAATCCATGGTAACTATTAGTTCTCTCTTTTAGAATCAGTTGGTTTTTGTAGTACATGATAAAAAAAACAACTATCTTTCGCTTAGATTTCCATTACAAGTAATGTGTTGTATAAGACTGCAGTCCTATCCCAAAGAAATGAATTATGGGTCTCTAAGTAGCCATCTCAAATCGTTATTTCATATATTCGCCGACGTTGGAAATCTCCACCCGTGTGTGGTTCAGATACACAGAATAATACAATATTGCAAGTAAAAATCAAGATAACCAATCTAGGCTTAGGAATTTGGTGCTCCTTGCTCTGGTGAGTGCTTGTTAAGTGCAGCATCGATCACTAGGAAGATGTAGCACACTAGGAATCTTTCCAGGGTAGTTAGTAACTGAAGTATCAGACCCTATCAAGCTACAAATTCAAAACCAGAAAAAGAAAATCAGCATCATGTAAAATAAACATGGGGTAGAGCAGGGGAGCAAACATGCTTACCCCCATTATCAGTGATCACCACCGAACGAAGCTCGCAATTAGCAAAGCTGTAAATAAATAGGATAAGCACTCAAAATGTCAATGACAAAACATCAAAGAAACGTCTTGACAGAAACAATTTGGGGCCAAAAGTGCAAATTGTGTTGGCACAAGGATTCTATAAAAGGGAAATCCAACACTTACGGATTGCGGATTTCTTTCTGCACTGTTGGGTGGCAGTCGTCTCCAAGTTCACCGAGGGTCTGACGCAAGAAAGCTCTATGGGTGACGACTGCAATCTCTTTCTCTTTACGTGTCCACAACCTATATGCGATATCAGATTTTACTATCAATTTCTATTCTTGACTACACCATTCTCAACAATTCTTAACTTGAAAGTGGGATAAAAAAATCACCAATTGATAAATTTCATTCCCCTGGCAGCAACAGCTTCTCTTGACTCTCTTACATCAGCCTGCCACAAAACATCCTCCTCATCTTCTATCTGCAGCAAACGCATAACAATAGAGGTTGTCAGCTAACTGCAATGATAAATAAGCTGCAAAATCTACTATCATGTCAATGCGATACTTGAACTGTGCATTAATGGGATCCTATAAGATACTTTCCAGTGAGAAATCGATTGCAGGAAACATGGTCCGATATTCAGATATACTTCTCCTCCTATCACATGGGTGAACACCCTGTAGTAAGAATTTCAAGTTAGAAATCAAGCCTTCAAATGTGCAAAGAATCTGAGATATCTCAATAAATGCAGCAAGAAGGGATCGACACCCATTTTGGGGATCCAAAGCTAAAATGATGATCTCCTCACAACTGGCACCAACTTCAAGTTACAATAGTACGTAACAAGACATTACCAATTGTTCTCGGCAAAGCTCCACTGCTACGAATGGTGGGGTATTTAAGTTTGAGATTGCAGAACAATTGCTATTCCCTGCATTTGCCACCATTAGTGGTGTGACATCCGTCCCATCCGCGTATCCTTCAGGACCAAATGATCCCACTGCTGTTTGCAACGTCCTGAAATGCAAGTACAAATAGGCGCCATAATCTAATTAGGACATACTTACACAATAGTACACCACAAAATGTATCCAAGTATCGAAATACAAAGAAGCCATGAAAATGAGTACCTTAGTAACGGAGACACGATTACTAATTCAACCTTCTTATCAAGTCCACATTCATGAACATGCTTATGCAAGTTATCAACCTGTTAGGTTTTAATGGAGACTCTTAAGTTTTACAATTGAAATTTATCCAACTGCTGAGTTCCATTAATAAACCAAGCAATTACCTGCTCCCATCCAAGAGGAGTAAGTTGAGCATCAAAGAATTCTTCAGATTTGTAAGCGCTGAAATCCTTTTCTCCTTCTACATTGTGAACTCCTTGGGCATGCCTCACCTTGTTCACAATTTAATACGATGACCGATGTGTTTAAAATGTTTCAATAAACGTCAATTCAATAAAATTGAGAAATAAACATCCTCAGACTCGACATAGATTTCAATAAAAATCAACTCAAATTTCAATACCAGATGCAAAGTCTTAGTACGGTGCAACGGAAAGAGAGTTGTAGTCGCCGAGCTATCCATATCTTCCAACAAAAATTAAGCTCCAAAAAGAAAAAAAAAAAGGCTAACCTCAAATTGCCGGTTGATTCACTATCAAATCCTAAAATTGATAATTTTACAATAACCTCTTGAAACAGAGAGATCCAATCAAATCAAGAGCATAGCTAGCGAGCTTTGTCTTACAGTCCCAGCTGATTCTGGTGCTCACAGTTTCCTGGAATCAGGTTATTGCAAATACTATGAATGCTCCCGGGAAGAGTACTGCTCATCATCATAATGGTGGTGGTTGCCTGCCCGGCATCGGCATATTATTTTTTTAAATTGTTAGAAACTAGTAAAGGCATTTAATAATTGAAATTAGAAAATTTAACATGAGAGAATCCCTTCTTGATAGACGATATTTTAGTGGTTGGCATTTATGGGTCACATAACATTCTATCCAAAAGGTTAGAACTGCTTTTTCGAGTGGGAAACTTGAAGTGCTGTTTTTTTTTTCCTTAAACCTTTTTAAGTAAATGCCAACCCCTCTAGATGTCCTCCACCAGCATTTAGACGCCATTCTGCCTTCTTTTCTTTGATCCACGAATGCAAAAAATTAGTTTTTTGGTTCAAAACTCCATACTCATTCCTTGATAAACAATTCTGTTAAAGGGGCGCCATGTTAGAGGGGTGGCAAGGGTGATAGTAATGTCCCTCTTATTGATTAGGGGGTGTCCTATATGGGATGTAAATTGACCAGATTACCCTATTTCTATTTTTAATCTAATGGAATCAGAAAAATCAAAACAGGTTTTCTGATTTTTTTCATCTTCTCTTCTCTTCTCCTCCTCCATTAAAATTGAAATTTTCATCGTCCTCGATTAATCAGCGATTTGAAAAATTGATAATCGTTGATTGAAAACTATATTTCCAAAGACCCAGTTAGAGTTTTGTTTATTGTGTTTGATTTAAGTTAGTTTTGTATCAAAAATTAGGGTTTTGGATCAAAATTGAAATTGAAATTTTTGTGTTGCATGTGAGTTACGGTTGGTAATAACTCAAATTGGAACCGTAACTATAGATTTGGTTGATGTTACGGTTCATTTAACTCAAATACCAACCGTAAGTTCTTGATTTTGAGATAAAATATTCAGTTACGATTTTTTTTTCCAACCGTAAATTACTTACGGTTGGTCTCGTTACTTAAGTTACGAACCGTAAGTCGTCCTGGATGTTTCATTTTCTTTTTACGTACTGTTTGAAATAGCATCACTGTTACCAACCGTATTTGAGTTACGACTTGTAACTCAAATAACCTCACCAATCGTAGGTTAATTACGGTTGATCTCGATTCATTAGTTACCAACCGTAATTTGTTACGGTTGCTATATGTTGTCATTCTACCAACCGTAACTGGTATTATGATTGGGTTTTCCCCAAATTGAACCAGTTACGGTTGGTATTCGATACTTTTGGAACCGTAACTGAGAGTTACGGTTGGTAACGAGCTAAATTCCAACCGTAAGTTCTTCTGAAATTTTAAAAGTTTCGATTTTTTTACGTACTTTAGATAATTTTGAGCGACAAAAAGCTAATGGGAACTAATTTAGAGATTCACCCATCTCAAATTTGTCAATGGAATCACTCATTTTGGTTGAGTGAATCAAAATCTAGGGTTTCACAAAAATGTCTTTTTTCTTCTCCTCACAACTTTTTTTTCAACTCTAAAAATCTGATTTTAGAGTTATTATAAGTGAGAATTGATTATCAACACTAATCTTGATTATCAACACTAATCTTGATTATCATCACTAATCTTGATTATTAATAATAAGGGTTAATTGGTCATTTCCATTTTTTTTATAAGGGGTGGCATGAATTAGCATGTAATGACCCTTTTTGTCTTATTAGGTTGCCGCCCCTCTAATGGATCATGTCGCCCCTTAACAGGATTGTTGATAAAACTTGTTGAGAGTTGAGACTTGGGTTTGTTTTTGTTTTCCACTCATAATATGTAAGAATATTTTCTGTTTGTTTTAGACTGAGTACCGATTCCTCCTTTCATTTGTGGGTTATTTTGTTTTTGGTACTTACGTTTTGTCCAAGTTTTAATTTTGGTCTAACAATTGTCCAGCTTGGTGTTTGTTATTTGGAAAAAACGTTGACCTCAGTTGACCATGTTAAATATTGACTTCTGTCTGGTAATTATAAAAAACATTTAATAAAATCTAATAATTAAACAAATATACCAATGTACCCTTAACTCACACATATTTACATAATTATATAACTCTCATTCACCATCTTCCCTACTATCTCCAGCTAGAGAACTAACTTCCCTTCACCAACTTCTCAACCGTCCTAATTTCCATCTCTTTGTTCAACTAACATTTCAAGAAACAAAATCTCAGTAATTCCGTCGATACACATTTCTAATCAAACCCTACACATGAATTACGCATAATCCCTATGAAATACTACACATGAAATCAGTCTTCAACTGTTACAGATCCAACCACCATTAATATCGTCTCTGAGAATATAATCCAGGGTACCAACCTTCTCCTAATTGATTTGTTGAATCTATTTCACCAAATTCAGATTCATCTCACCCATTTTCAAACTAAACGAACATCAATTCTTCACTGTCATTCAACTATAATATCATTCATACATCGAAAACCCAAAAATCACAAGACCATCTACACTTCCTTGTTGTGAAATCAGAATCAATTGACAAAACCCCCCAATTCATCTTTCATTTATGTAAACTCTAATTTCAATCCACTGCTAGAAATCCCCAAAATTGATATCACAAATGCCAATTGCATCTCAATCAAGATCAAATCTCAATCAAAACTGATTCAAATAAAACACACCCTTAACACTTCAATTTCACTTAGAATTCAAATCTAAGGCAAACCCATCTTCAATTTTTCTCCTTCTCCGTAATTGTATCCTTATTCTTCCATATCATCAATCTCTACTGCTAACAAAAGCAAGCTCTTGTGGTTTCGAACCCTTATTCTTCTCCTCAACGTTCCAGGGTGAAATCCCATCACAAATCCACAAATCGACTAACAACAGCTTCAGTTTCGACACTGATTTCTTGTTCGCAACAAAACCCTAACCAATTTCAGAACCTCATCGAATCAATTTCATCAGTAGCAGCTTCATCTCAAACTAATTCCCATCTCAGTAACCTTTAGATTCAATCTTTTCTGCACAAATTGACCCCCTCTACAAACTTTAGTTCATCCGAATCTTCTACTTCTCGATATAATTTCATCAAACCCCCTCTACAGACTTCAGTTCATCCAATCTTTTCTGCACAGACCGTAAGAAGATGAAGTAGAAAATAGATTAGGTTTTTAGAGACTGTTTTGCAAAATGAAAGGGTATAACAGTATCTTATTCTAATAATTACTCCCTCCATCCTAAATTATTAGTCCGCTTTGACTAAGTCAAGATATTAAGGAGACCGGACGAGTGTACGAAACTACTCCTATTAAAATGATATATTATTATTAAACTTAAAAGGAGTATATAGTGTATATAAGAAAAAAATACATTGGTAATTATAATATTTATAGAAATATTTAAATAGTAGATAAAAATAAAAATCTTTATGGATTGGTTTAGTAGATTTATTTCCTATCGAGGAAAATATCATTTAATATTTAGATTGGTGATATTTAAAATGATTTTACAATTGTAAAAATTTGAAGGATATATTTGAGATTTTAACTGAAAAATATGACTATAAACAAAAGCTGGACAGTATTTTAGGACAAACGAAAATAGAATAGAGGACAAAAATTTTAGGACAGAGTGAGTATATTTTATTTAGATTTTTAATAATTATTAAACGGGAGTCAAAATTAAAATGAGACAAAACGCAAGTCAACGTCTTTTCCAGGTACCAAACACCAAGCTGGACAAATGTTACACCAAACTCAAAATTTGGACAAAACCTGAGTACCAAAAATAACCCTTCATTTCTTCCATTATGTCAAGAGAATGTATAAATGGAAAGTTGGCTGGGAGTCTGACTCTAGTACTTGGAAGTCATAGATTCGGTCCCGTTCGGAATAGAAACTTCAATTAATTATTAGAATTTTAAGTTATATCCCACATATTTCAAGGTCTTGTAGATGAAATAAGGCATATGTTATCTCTTGCTAGTTATTTCTCTGTAAACCATGTTAAAAGATCGGAAAACAATGCAGCCCATGTAATAGCTAATTCTAGTAGGTCTGACAGACAATTTTTTGTTTATTTTGGCAACATCCCGGAAAAATTTAGAACTGCTATCAGGAATGATCAGCAAGTCTGTCAACTTAAGTTATGTACAAATGTTAAGTTATGAATATATTCAGTTGTTTCGTATCAAAATAAAAAAAGTTAGGAGTTGGAGTCTGGAGAGCATTATAGGGAGCAAACAAGACTACCGACATAGAAAAGGTTCCCATGGTCCTCAAAATCCTGGTTGAGAAGGGGTATGCATGGTTGCTCATTAACACTTTTATTAGGATCCTAGTTCTCAATTCTGTTCCAACTTTTTTATAAGGACTGGTTTTATACATCATTGTTAATTAGTGAAGCAAACTAGCCAGATCATGTTAAAACATCCATCGAAGTTTTATTTATGCAAACGACTTACTTACGATTTAAGCTAATACAGTAATATTTATGCATCATTAGTACATCCAGCTTGTGTAAATGAATTAGGCCTTCTTGGCAAGGTAGCTAGCCACGGCTTTAGCAATATTACTTGCCAACTCCAAATACTCCATTGGGTTAGGGATACCTTCATCTTGTTTCTCATATTCCACTGACCATTTTTTTTTTTATAAGAAGAGAAGATGTATTAAGAGAAAAGGAAGTACAATGAAGATCTACCAGCGGTAGAAAAACAGAAAGTAAAAACAACTAAATTACATGAAGAGAGCATCCCAGTTATTAAAAATGGTGCTAGAGAAATTCTGGATACGTTGTCCTGAAGCACTCGCTCAAGCAAGGATCAATGACTTTGCTTCTATACAAATATCGGAGTCTGTCTTGAAGTTGTAGTTCATCTCAAAGATGCGCCTGTTACGTTCTGACCAAATGGTATAGATTACTGCTGCTGGAATTAGATCCCAGAGAAATTTTCCTGCAGTGGTGAAATGAACTTGGTTCCAGCCTAGAGCAAGCATCTGCATATTTCTTGGAATTGCCCAAGACCAACCCTCTTTTGGTAACACCGAATACCAAACCCTATGAGCTATCTTACAATGCAGGAAGATGTGTTCCTGGGATTCAGTGTCGTCGCCGCATAGAACACATGAGTTATAAATATCAATGCCTTTTATCTGCATCACATCCAGGGTGTTTAGCTTGTCATGGATTAAACACCACACTAGGAAATTGATCTTAGGAGGTATAGAACTATTCCATACAAAATTGTGTGGGAAATCAGGGATGCCAAAGTCTAAGGTGAGATTAGAATAAAGAGATTTTACTGTGAAAATACCAGAGCTGTTTAACGTCCAACGCCTTGTATCTGGAAGTTCATCAAGAGCTGGTGGGTTACTTCCAATCAGCACCAACAATTGTGCCAAAGAGTTAACTTCTGCACTCATGAGATTACGTTTAAAATTGAACATCCAACTGCCATCTGTAGAGATCATATCAACCATCTTTGCATCTCTGTTCATTGAAAGTTTGTAGAGAGCTGGGAAAGATATAGACAGAGGAGAATTTCCTTTCCATATGTCATTCCAGAATGCAATCATTGTACCAGAGTGAAGAATTAGTCTTGAATTTGTACTCACCAAGGAGGCTGTGGATGCAATTGTTTTCCAATAGGAGACGTCGTGTGCATACTTGACTTGATCTGGAATCCAGTTAGAGAAATTACAACCATATTTATCAGCTATAATTTTATACCACAATCTATTTTTCTCTTGGCCAAACCTCCAACACCATTTTGCAAGCATTGCTAGATTCATCTTCCTCAGATTACAAACTCCTAAACCACCGTTGTTCTTGTTAGCACAAACTAAATCCCAACTAACCAGATGAGAAATCCTTGCCGAACTATTATACTCCCAAAGAAAGTTTCGCATTTTACGCTCTAAGAGTTTTAGAATAGAAACTGGGGCCTTGAACAAAGAGAAGTAATAAATAGGAATTGAGCTCAAAATGCATTTTAGGAGCGTTAGTTTACCTCCCTTTGACAGTGAGATTTGCCTCCACGCAGACAATCTCTCTTCAAACTTCTCAATAATGGTATTCCAAATTTGCTTAGAATTTGCTTTTGCTCCCAATGGCATGCCCAAGTACATGAATGGTAGATTGTCAGTGGTGCATCCTAATTCTGAAGCCCAAAGTGATAACTCAGGTACATCTCCAATTGCTATAAGCCGTGTTTTCGAATTGTTAACCTTTAAGCCTGCAGTGTATTCAAAACACCTGAGGGTAGAAAAAAGATTCTGGAGCTCGTCCCTGCTATTATCAAGGAAGAATATAGTGTCATCAGCATAGTGTAAATGATTTACAGTAATACCAGTAGGAGACACTGAGAAACCACTGAAAAGACGAAGATTTGACGCTCTATCCATATATCTAGAAAAACCTTCCATGGCTATATTGAAGAGTAGCGGCGAGACTGGAAAACCTTGTCTTACTCCACGAGAACTAGAAAAGTATCCAAATGGTTAGCCATTAATTAACACAGAAAAGGTTGAGGTTGAGTAACAGAACCTAAGCCATTTACACAGCTTTGTGCCAAAACCCATTTTTCCTAGAACAAACTCCAAGTACTTCCACTTAATCCTATCGAAAGCCTTTTCGAGGTCTATTTTGCAAATTATTCCTGCCTTTCCCGATTTCAATCTTGAGTCCACTAACTCATTTGCAATTAAAGTTCCATCAATGATTTGCCTTCCTTCAATATAAGCGCACTGCACCGGTGAAATGAGCTTGTCCATTACTAACTTTAACCTAGTAGCCAACACTTTTGATATGATTTTATAAACACTTGTAAGTAGGCAAATTGGCCTACAGTCTTTAATGGTTTCCACATAATCTCTTTTCGGAACAAGCGTGATGAATGTAGAGTTATGCCTGACATCAATTTGTCCAGTAGAGCAAAACTCATTTACTGTATTCATAATATCTACTTTCAAAAAGCTCCAGCAATTTTTGAAGAATATGATTGGAAAACCATCCGGACCAGGCGCTTTGTCACTCCCAAGATCTTGAATAGCCTGCCAAACTTCATTTTCGCTGAAAACAGACTCTAAAATTTCACCTTCTTGAGAATTTATCGAGTCAAACAATATAGCTTCAAGTTCCGGTCTGATTACCTCTTTCTTTGTGAATAAAATGCTGTAGTAGTCTACAATATGTTGTTGTAGAATATTCTTGTCATCCACCAGTTCTCCGTTGATATAAAGTTGTTTTATCCTATTATTTCTCCTTCTTGCCGAAGCTTTGCTCATGAAAAAAGAAGTATTTCTGTCCCCTTCTTTCAGCCATTGAGTTTTGGATTTGATTTTCCACATTATCTCCTCCATACGTGTAGTTTTCTCGAAATCAACCTTTAGACGAATGATGTTGTTTGCGTCTTCTTCAATTAAAGTATGCTCCTCCGCAAAGCTATCCAGTGTATGAATTTCCGATAAAATTTCATTCATCCTTGTGTTGGTGTGTTTAAAGACCTCTTTATTCCATAAGCGCAACCTTTCCTTGAGAGCCTTTAGCTTTAGCCATAGAACCGTGCTTGGAGAACCTGCAAAAACAAAAGAATACCACCAGTCTTTCAAAAGATTTAGAAAGCCACTCTCTAGGAACCACATTGCTTCAAACCTAAAAGGACTAGGACCCCAACTAGGTTCTGAGATATCTAAAAGAATTGGGATATGATCAGAGGTTGGACGGGCTTAAGCAAGGTGGGAAATGTGTTTCGAATGAAGGGGAGACCAAAAATCTATCCAGTCTGCACATTACTGGATTTGTTTGACCATTGGACCAAGTGTACCGTGCCCCCTTAAGTGGAAGATCGATAAGATTATGCTGCTCAATAAACTCGTTTAATTGAATCATACTCCTTGTAATCCTGGTACAATTCTTCTTTTCATCACATTTTTTAATTGTGTTGAAATCTCCACCTATGCACCAAGGGAGATCCCATAATCTGCAAGTTGTATCTAATTCAACCCAAAAGTCAGCTCTTTCCACTGTGTTGTTAGGACCATACACGTTAGTCAACATCCAGCTAAAATTGTCTTCCTTGTCACTGCAAGAAATTGATAAAGTATATTCCCCCATTAAAGAGTCGTTAATATCTATCAAATATTTATCCCATAAGATAAGAATTCCTCCCGAGCTACCCACAGACTGTTGGCAGGTCCAGCCTACGTTTTTAAACCCACAAATTTGTTTAATGTCAGATTGAGAACATGACATCATTTTCGTTTCTTGAAGCATGATGATTGGAGCTCTACATAACCGAATCATTTTGTGAACTACGGATCGTCTGTTTGCTGAATTTAAACCCCGCACATTCCAACTTAGAATAGAAATACTCATTGGGAACTAAAAATAACCCTTGCCTTAGATTTCCTTCTTGAAGATGGTGAGTTCATCCCAGTTGCAGTAATGCCTAGCCTCTTCCATTCAGCCTGTAACTTCTTTGGTACTACTTGTGGTGATTCATATTCAGCATGATGTACAGAAGACGAATCATCATATGATGTTGGTTCAACATCACCATATGATGTAGGCTCAAAGCCTGGAGATACATCATGTCTTCCATGGGTTCCAGATCATCAATGGATACCATGAACGAGTCCTCTAGGCTTAATAGAGGGGCAGCTCTTTCCTTGGGTTCATGTATTGGAATTTCTTCCTCCCCATCTATATGAATTATCTGTTGAACTGCAAAGTCTTCTGTCGGGAATTTCTTTGTAGGCACAATAGGTATTGGTTTTAGTACAGGTCCTGAAGTGGTGATAGCAGATAGGAGAAACTTTCTAGAATGATTAGGCATTGTCTGAAAACTAATACCCAAGTTCACACCTAGAGGAAAGAGACGATTCACCTACATAATTAACCAGTTAGGTATGATAAAGCGTTATGGTTGATTTAGGTTGAAAGCTTTGCCTAAATAGGTAAACAACGTCGTGGGATTTGTATCGCACGTTGTATGGATTCTGGTTTGTATTTGTGTTGGGTTGAAAGGGATGATGGAGTGTTGGTTGGACGTTTCTATTACAGGGTTCATAGAAATACTGACACTGGTTGATGTAGTGGATATTGGTGGAGTGAATGATGTTGAGGTTGTGTTAATGCTGGGTGAAGTAGTATCATGTATCAGCAATGGAGGAGTCTCTGGAGTTGAAGCATCTATCGAAAGTTTAAAGGATGGGATGACAAGAGGGGATGAAGTTACCGTGGATTCCACGTCAAGATCCGTGTCAATATCCATGTCAGATGCCAGCTCCGTAATAATGTCCACGGGAACAACTGGTCTCCATATTTGTGTGTATTTGATCCTCCTTTTCTTGCTCCGCACGTTACGCCTTTTAGCTCCATGATGACCCGGCCTTCTTGGAATATTTGTGTAGATATTGTTTCTTGGAATATTGTTTCTTAACGAAACGTTAGTATCCTTTCGTAGCGAAACATTAGCCTTGGGAATATTCGTGATCTTGCTGACTTTAATTTGTTCCCTAAAATGTGGAAGAAGTTTCCTTTGTTTCACTCTACTAACCTCCGTAAGATCTGCCAACTCTGATGTACGCTTCCCATATGACTCGGTAATTTCCACATTTGGCGGTGGTTGAATAACCACATTCTGGTCAATGTTTGAAGATCTTCCTGTTATGGTAACATGAGCCATAATCATGCGCTTTCCAACAAAGATCTTAATCATCCTGGGGATGGAATTTATTCCCTTGCTATTTCTGATCTTCAATCTAATTGCTCTGAGGTCTTGAAGTTTTAACGTAGCTGGATCAACTGACAAAACGCTTCCACAAAGGTTGCCGAGCGCATGTAAAACTTCAAGTTTCCAGTATTGGAAAGGTACTCCGTATATTTCAACATTAAAGTCATAATGATGAATAACTTTTGAATTCCAAATACGGTGATGCCATCTGAAAACCGAACATATCAAGTTGTTAGATGAGAACTTGAACTCCAGAATTTCCTTGGACAACTTTGACTCAGCTTGGAAAATGGCCTGTGTTGAATTAATTGGGTAAATTGCAAATTGCGACTCAATTTGCAAGATATGACATAGGTATAAACCAATACTTTGCCAAGAATTTACCACTGTTGGAGCAGAAATGACAAATGCATTTTCCCAGCTGCCAAGATGATCTTTTGTATCGTGTATCTTAAGGTAAGAGCCAAATTTAGATGACTCTGTGGTGAAAGAGATTGGAGCTGCAAATCTGTCACATAAGAAAGGCGATGTGCCTGGATGAGCTTGACGTGGTGCATTGTTGATTACAGATTGTGCATAGGTTTTTGTAGAAGGTGTTGGAATAAAATGTAGTGGTGATTGGTGTTGGACTGGAGAGCGTTGTAGTGGGGATTGGTGTTGTGCTGAAGAGTGTTGTAGGGGTGAAGTCGAAAAGGTTAAGATGCATTCTAAAGCATTAGAAATAACAAACCAACCTGCAAAATTCGGACCTGCTGGGATGAAGATGGAGATTGGATCCGATCTCGGATTTGGTCTAGCTATAAGGATATGAATGTAGAATCCTTTTTCATTGGATAATTTTGTTGCACAGAACCATTTTTGATTATCTTCGAACTTCCATACCTGTTTACCACAATCATCATTCTTAGCGGCTTCAAACAACAAGTGTTGTAGATCTACAGCCAACGAATGAGTGAATGTTTCTTTTGTAGAACCATTGGAGAAGAATTCTGTGAGCGTGATAGGTGCCAAAGGAATGGTTTTACTACATGAAAATCTAAAGAATTTCTTTTCGATTCGAACATATTGATTATTCATGGCTCTAGGACACTAAGGAAAACTAAAGGAAACCTAAGGAAGCCTAAGGTAAATAACTATGGAAATCAGTAGGGTTCTAGATCCTAACAGGGATGAAGCAAAGTGACATTTTTTGAGGAGAGAGAAGCTCTCATTTTTCTAAGGATAGTTTGCTCAATTCCACTGACCATTTCGCTAAACATCTTTGTTTATCACCTCCTGGCGCTACAGTCAATTTGTAGGCAAACTTCGTATACATACGCAAGAGATCTCCATCAGTGATACAGAAACTAAGACTCCTACTTTCATCGTCCACGGCTTCAATCTTATCCGCTATGGATACCAACTGAGAAGTCCCTATATAACACAATGAATTCTTCACTTAACGAGATCATAATTAATCACTTATTTTTTTGAATGGAAAACTAAGGGTTATCATAGCAATTTTTAGTGGTTAAACAGGTTTATATACTTACCCATAGCGATTTTCGCTAGCCTTATGCTGCCCACACTGTTTCCATCTCCTGCGAGGATTTGAAGATCCTTGTAGATAAGAGGAAGGAGCAGCGGGAGCTTGGTCATTTCATTCTTGAAAAAACCATAAACTTGGTCTGCTGAGCAGTTTTTCAACTCGGCCTGAGTATGTAGTCTGTGAATTTGAGCCATTAGTAATATATAAAGTACTAAAGGAACAACTGATCTCAAGTGTGTGATATCTGAGATTTTAGGAACGCTTATATAGACAAATTTTTGGAAATCAAATCTCATCAAGTAATACAATTTAAAATAGTTTCATGTAAAATTATTAAGGAACAGAGTTGGAGAAGAATTCCAGAACAGAGGAATGTTGCAAAAGATCTGATTATGACATTTTTAAGTGATGGAGAAGACACTATGATGCTTGTTAGTATTTGGTCATTGAACTGACCCATGACTAAGTCCATATATATGCCCGCATATGTATTGGGGGAATTGTGGAATCAGTCGTGCAAAGAAGTGAGAACCCTACGGGTGACTACTTCCTATCTCCTATCCTATATATAAGAATATTTGTTATTCTTATTGACTAATGAAACTACTGTCGCAAAGCTTAGGGTTTATAGAAACTATCTCTTCCATTACTTCTCTAGGAGACTAGGGTGTGAACTAGCAGTATATTCTCTAGTAGTGTATATTCAAGGCCTCACTGCAACTGCAAGAAGGAAGAAGGATTCTCAAAGAAAAGGCTTGTAACAACAATCAATCGATCATGGGGATTTCGGATCTTCCGCAGGTAAGTTTCTATCTGAATCCATTTACTTTGATTGATTGATTCGCCTATTTGAGTCTTCTTTGATGTGTTCTGTGATTGATAAATTTTTTTTTATTTTTCATATGTTGATTGATATGAATCTGTTGATTATCATGATTGTAATGGTGGTAATAATCTGTTTTATACCTACATGAGCTTTTGTTGTGGAAGTATGATCAATGAATCATTTTTCTGTTATGGTTGAGAACATGTTTATAAGTTCAATCCATGTTGGTTTGTTGTTTTGATTCCTTGATCATATGCAGTTTATAACATGGTTTCATGGCGTTTGTTTGATGCATCCGTAGTGTTTGCTTTTTGTTTCGTATGAAGACATGGGATTGCTCTGTACTTTTTTCTATGATGTGTGGTTGGGTTCTAAACCCATGTGAGCTTCTATACCCGATCAAGGAATGCGGTCAGTAATGGACTTGGTGTCTAGTACTTGGAAAGTATATGAAGGAGGGTTTATTATATTTGTTGTAATGAACCTATAGCTCCGTATATATCTGCTCGGTACGTTGTCAGAAACAAGAGAAACGGTTGTGTACTGTGTTCTCCACTGTTTTGATGCTCGCGTCATTTTGATTAGTTGAAAATTCTCGGTACTACAGATCAGTAACACCATGATTTCGTATCCTTTTATATTTTTTTTTGTGTAAATACCATGATCTATTTTCCTTATTTAAAAATCATGTTGTGTATATACTATATAGTTACATTTATGTACGTAGGGATGTAATATGCTAAGTACATATTTTTTTCAATTCCATGATGATCTGTTTTGTTCCGTACGTACAATCATCATATGTTGTTTGTGGAAAGTCACCATGTTTTGCTTGCTGTGTGAATCATTGTTTTTCTAAGTTTTCTGAAAATGTTGTTAGTATTCATCCCAAGCATGAAAATGAGTTTTAAGTGGGCTTAGTGACGAAATGTACTTAGTGTCCAACACCTTAAGCGTAACTTTTTGGTGGACTATATATATTTGTTATGTAAAGTCCAAAGTTGTTGTTTTTTTGTGTATACAGCGTGTTTCCGGCAACAGTATACTACGTGTATACAATGCTTCTGGATACTGTGGAGATGCTCGTGACATTTTCATTAGTTGAAAATGTTTTCGTGAGATGTATACGCTAGGAAGCAGTAACATGCTAGTTGGTGTAGTGTCTTTTTCTCATAACTTGCTTGCTAAATAAAAATGCTTGACATGAATGATATGATCACATGTTGTTTTGTGTGTGTTTTGACATGCTAGTGAAATGACAATTAGTGGTGCAGTTGGTTTAAGCTATGTGTTTTACCAATAATTACTTGTCCGAATTAATTAATAAATTTCGTGTTGAAGTACACATTTGGGTGATGATTATGAGCCTAGCGAAATTTTCGATCCTAAATTTTTATGTAAATGTTATTTTTATTAATTAGATTTTGAGACAGTATTTCGAATGTACACATAATAATAATGTCAATCTTTGTGCATAATACGTGTAGAAATGAGTACCGAGAATTTGATTGTTGATCTCACCAAGGGATACAAACTAGATGGGAAGAACTATGACATGTGGAATAGGAAAATTCAGTACCTGTTCGACTCCAAAGATCAAACGGAACTGTTAACAAATGAGATGGTCCGACCTCAAGAAGGTAATTCTGGACAAGCCCGTCGTGACCTTGAAGCCTACGAAGCTTGGGTTAAGAAAGATCGTCATGCACGCTATGCTATGTTGAGTAGCATGAATGATGATCTAATTGGAGAACATGAAAATTATCCAACATCCAAGCAAATGTGGGATCAGCTAAAATTTGATTTTGGTGGTATGTCCACTACTAGACTTCGCAGCTTAGTGCTGAAATTCGAGGTTTATAGAAAAGATCCCAAGCATTCAATGATTGAACATCTTAGGATGATGTCGTCAATGATACGTGATCTAAAATCTGCTGGGAATGTTCTTACTGATGAACAACAAGTTTTAGCTGTGATAAGGTCATTGCCTGATTCTTGGGTGCATATGAAGCAAATTTTAACTCATAATGAAGGCATCAAGAATTTTTCTGATATCTCTCGACACGTTGAGCTTGAGGCTGAGCGCCAAGAGGCGACACGTGTGGCTGCCTTGTATGCTCAAGGTGAGCGCAAACCTCAGGGTAAGCGCAAGAACGATAGCCTAAAAGATGTCAGTAAGGCAGAAAAGACAGCTAAGCGCCGTCGTGGCAAGCGAGCTGGTAAAAAGGATAAGTCCAAGATGAAATGTTACAACTGTAGCAAAAAGGGACATTTTGGCCGTGAGTGCACTGAGACGAAAAAGGTACCTTTTTCACCTAACTCCTTAAACATTTGTGTTTGTACACATGTATTGGTTGCTCACTCTCTCCCTGAATGGATTGTAGATACGGAATCAACAAGACATGTAGCTCGAGATCGAGCGGGGTTCGTAAATTATCGACGTCTTTCACGTGGTACACAAAGAGTCTACATGGGCAATGGCTCAAGTGAGGAAGCTGTGGGAGTTGGTACTTATCAACTTCATATGCGCTCTGGACGCATTTTAACACTTCATGATGTGCTCTATGTACCTGGAATTCATCATAATTTACTTTCAGTTATTGCACTTCTTAGTTTTGGATATTCTTTTATAATCGAAGACGGTAGGTTGGACATCATTTATGATGGTATTTTGTTTGGACAAGGTTATTTAAGTAATAACTTCTTTAAATTAGATTTGTTTAATTCTTTCTCTTCTGATGTTTTAGTAACTAATGCTAGTAATAGTGTTGTTGATGATTGTATGACTTGGCATGCTAGACTAGGCCACATTGGGCAAGATAGGATGACAAGGTTAGCTCGAGAAGGCCATCTTGGATCATTCGCTAAAGTTTCCTTACCCGTTTGTGAACCCTGTCTAGAAGGAAAAGCTTGTCGAAAGCCTTTTGGTAAGGCTAAACGTGCTACTCAACCTCTTGAGTTGGTACATTCTAACATATGTGGACCTATGAATGTTAAAGCTAGGCATGGTTATTCCTATTTTCTTACATTTATTGATGATTATACGCGATTTGGTTATGTATATTTGATCGCTCACCGCTACGAAGCCTTGGATTGTTTCAAGCGCTTTGTAGCAGAGGTTGAGAATCAAACTGGGAAGAGTTTGAAGACTCTCCGTACTGACCGTGGATGCGAATACTTATCTGATATGTTCAAAGAATTTTTTGAGACAAAGGGTATAACTAGGCAGCTTACTATTCCCTATACTCCGCAACAAAATGGTGTTGCAGAGAGAAGGAATAGAACATTATTGGATATGGTTAGATCAATGATGGCGCAAGCAAACCTCCCAATATCTTTCTAGGAGGATGCTATTATGACTGCGGCCTACATTTTGAACCGTGTCCCGTCACAGTTAGTTCCTACCACACCATATGAACTCTGGAAATGCGAAAAACCCAATTTAGGGAATTTGCGCCCATGGGGTTCAACTGGTTTTGTTCACAACACTTCTCACACGTATGGGAAACTAGGACCTAGAGTAAGAAAGATTATCTTTATAAGGTATTCTGATTGCTCAAAAGGTTATGTGATTTATGGTGAACATCCAAGTGGAGGAATGACTGAAGTAGAGTCTAGAGATATTGTTTTCATTGAAGATGATTTTCCTCGCATCAGTGACATTAACAAGGACTTGGAACTTTTTGAAATAGAAGAGAATGTTGACATCTTGCCATCTTCTAGCGAAGGTAGGGAATTAGTTTCTCAACCTATACCCGTTGAAGATAGTGGGAGTGATCTTCATCCTAGTGGGAGTATCACACTAAAGCCCCAATACCTTGAGACAGGCAAAAGTAAGCGTCAAAAAGTACCCCGTCGTCGTTTTGAGATTGAAGGGGGAATATTAATGTGTGCTGCGAGTGTTGAGGATGAACCTACTTCTTATGAAGAAGCGGTTTCATCACCTGCTAGCGGAAAATGGATTGTTGGCATGCAGAATGAAATAAAATCAATGAAAGACAATGATGTTTTGTATTATGTTGACCTTCTGCCTGGGCGAAATACTATTGGAAACAAATGGGTCTTTAAAATTAAACGCAAGGCAGATGGTTCAATTGACAAGCACAAGGCTCGCCTAGTAGCGAAGGGATATACCCAACATGAGGGTATTGACTATGAGGAAACTTTTTCCCCTGTGGTGAGGTTTGCCTCAATTCATCTCATGCTTGCTATAGTCGCACATTTGGATTTAGAATTGTACCAAATGGATGTTAAAACTGCATTTCTCAATGGAGAACTGGACGAAGAGATTTACATGTCTCAACCCAAGGGTTTTGAGGTCAAGGGACAAGGGCGCAAAGTTTTCCGTCTCAAACGTGCTATTTATGGACTTAAGCAATCGTCTAGACAATGGTATATGCGTTTCCATCAGTCTATCACCTCTGCTGGTTATGAGATGATTGAGGAAGACCATTGTGTGTATATTAAACGATCCAAGGAAAGTTTTCTTATCCTGGATTTGTACGTCGATGATATATTATTAGCGGGTAATGATCTTGAAGGTATTGTCGCCACTAAGAAGTGGCTGTCCTCTAATTTTGAAATGACGGACATGGGGGAAGCTAATTATGTATTAGGTGTTAAAATCACACGAGATCGCTCAAGAAAGATTCTTAGTTTGTCACAAGAGACTTACATAAAGAAAATTCTTGAACGTTTTCGAATGCATGATTGCAAAACCATTGACACTCCTATGGATAAAACTTTGTTCCTAAGTAAAGATCAATGCCCAAAGAATGAAGAAGAAAAGAATTATATGTCCAAAATACCTTATGCATCTGCAGTTGGGAGTCTAATGTATGTTATGTTATGTACTAGACCTGACATAAGTTTCGCAGTGGGTATGGTAAGCCGTTACCAAAGTAACCCTGGACCGGATCACTGGAAAGCGGTCAAAAGGATATTTCGTTATCTTAAAGGGACTGCTGATCTTCCCCTTTGTTACCATGGTGATGATATTAGACTTAAAGGATTTAGCGATGCCGATTGGGGCAACGATAAAGATGAGTACAAGTCTACTTCAGGTTATGTGTTTAAACTAGGAGGTGGTGCAACCACTTTGTGTAGTAATAAACAGAAGTGTGTTTCTCTTTCCACTATGGAAGCAGAGTATGTTGCACTTTCAGCAGTTTTCCAAGAAGCTGTATGGTTAAGGAGATTTCTTAAGAGTCTTGGTGTCTCAGAAAATGCAAAGGATGCGGTGGTGCTTCATAGTGATAGCACATCAGCTCTTGCATATGTGAAGGATCCCAAATACCATGGAAAAACCAAGCATATTGGTAGGAGATTCCATTTCATACGTAATATAGTTGCACAAAGAAAGGTTGTTCTTAGACATATCTCCACGAACAAGATGTTGGCTGACCCTTTGACCAATCCAATGCCGAGAGTTGTTTTCCAATCTCATGTAGAGAACATGGGATTGACTAGGATTTGATATGTAGAACATTTGATTACTATTTGATGACATTATTATTATTTTTGAGTGAATGAATGAGTATTGATTGTTTTCTTGATAAAATATGTTATATAGAATTCATATATACTATTCATGTGTACATGTATTTGAAGTTGTCTACAGGCAAGAATCAGCCTACTCACACAGGTGATTCGCCTTGGCGCTTTGTATAGCGAGCAAGATGAGACAAGATAAAAGAAGTTTTTGGGAATTTGTATTTCAAAAGCTACCTGTTTTTGTAACGGTCTTTTGATTCTTTTCTAAACTCTATAAGTCGCCTTAGTATGTCTAAGATGAGATCTCAAAGAGATCATTCATTAAGTTTGACCACTACTTAATGAAGCATGTTATAAAGCCAGATGTGATTTTTTAAATAGTCTTTATGTGTATGACTGGGTTTAGAAATTCAGGTTAGGCGCTTTTTAGCGACTAGACTAAGATCTGTATGGTGTATATTTTTAACGCAAGACATGCCGACTTAAGTGGGAGAACACCATAGCATACTCATACTGTATGTGCTAAGTCGACCAAATGTGGGAGCAATGATTGATTCCCTGCTTCGTTGCTGTGTGAGCCACTGGATTAATATCCAATTCTTTTACCCCTTTGACTTGGGTTTATGTCATGAATAGGATACTTAATGATGCTACTTTAGCATGTTTTCTAATACGATGCATATTACCGTAATATGATACATGTCTAGGAAAGCTATTGAGTTGAATTGGATTGATATGGATTTCTTGGAAGAAAATTTGATGATACACCATGAGTTGTGATTCATTGCTGGCCAGTATTTTTCGTCTGTCGAAAATCATGAATACAATTTATATATGTGGGTACAATACTGCTTCTTCGAGGGATTAAGAGTATTGCATCAGATGTAGTCAAATTATCTGAGGTAAAAACGAGAAGTTAGTAAGTGATGTACTTTGGTTAGTTTAGTGAAAACTTTATCACCGTACTCCTACCATTTGTGTAATGCTCGTGAGGTCACACACCCTATATCCAGTATGAAGATTTTGGTAATGTGTAAATGAGAGTACTATATTATATGCGTGCAAGTGGGAGATGTTAGTATTTGGTCATTGAACTGACCCATGACTAAGTCCATATATAAGCCCGCATATGTAGTGGGGGAATTGTGGAATCAGTCGTGCAAAGAAGTGAGAACCCTACGGGTGACTAATTCCTATCTCCTATCCTATATATAAGAATATTTGTTATTCTTATTGACTAATGAAACTACATCCCCAAAGCTTAGGGTTTATAGAAACTATGTCTTCCATTACTTCTCTAGGAGACTAGGGTGTGAACTAGCAATCAATCGATCCTGGGGATTACTTCTCTGTGGTTTGTATTACACAAAAGATGTACATTAACTGAGATATGTTATAGGTACCTGATATTGGGTATGTAGTTAACATGTAATTCTGGTTCTAACCAGCACCAATATCAAGACATTGGTCCGAAGAAAACTTTTTATCTTCGTGGTACCATTAAGTTTGATCTTTAGCATGAAAGATCGCTGAATGTCTCGCACAGAGAAAAGCTAATTCAGACTGTTTAAGTTTTGATTTTTGGAAGGTTTGTTAAAGCAGCTAAACATTTTCCTAGCTAATAGTATGGTAATAGAGGATACTTTTTCATCCTCCGATCGATTATGATTGTTCATACAAAGCTAGTGGATAATAAAAGGTTGGCACAACAAGATGATCATTAAGAAATTGCACAAGGGAAGATCGGACCAAGTTTTCTACTAAAGAAAGCTGGAACTACTGAAGGCATTAGAAGATGGTTCGTAATCTTTATGCAATACTATCAAACAGAATGATCAACTGAGACAGCTACTCAACAGGGGGAGTAAATCCACAGAAGACTATGGATATTGGGTATGTTGGACACTACGTCGTGTACTCTTTTTCCTTAGTCAAGGTTTTGTCCCACTGAGTTTTCCTTGTCAAGGTTTTAATGAGGCATGCGAGTCCACTACTATCCGAAGTTCGACATGTTGAACTCTTTTTCCTTCGTTCTGGTTTTTATCCCTCTGGGTTTTTCCGATCAAGGTTTTAACGAGGCAACATCTGCGGATCTATCATTGTTCTGGGTACTCATGTTTTCCTACGTACATGTTTTTTTCCTCTGTGTTTCCCTGGCGAGGTTTTTAATGAGATAACAACCTTAGAACGATGATCATCATCTTAAGAGATGTATATCCATAGATTTTCTTGAGATGCGATTATCGGATAGTCGCTCGTATTATTTGGTTCAAGAGTTTTCTGCACCTGGTTTTTCCTAAAGAAGTTTTTAACAAGGCAGCTTGCTCATCGATGTCGGCAGCATTATGAATTATAGGCACTTAGTTTTTGTCCTAAATTGTTTTTTGACACTGTTTTGACGTGACAATATTTGGAACGGTGGATCATCCAAGAGAGAGTGTTATGAAAAGATTGGATAGTTGGGTGGGTGATCCACCTGAGTAACACATTTATGTGTGGGACCCACGAAGTTATCAAGGGAACGACACTTACATGTGTGACGTGTCTCCTGTAGAGTGATGTTTATCCCTTAGGTCGGGTAATTCTCTTGTACAATTGGTTCCCCACCTCTATATATACACTCGTTCTAGTCCATTGCCAATGTTCGTTTTGAAACTTAATAATGAGAAATGAAACAGAAAACTCAGTTCTCATATTCTCCCCACATTTTGTTTTATCTCTTCTTTAATTAATGTAATTTACTGATCATCAGTTTGGCATGCGGTAATATATGAATCCTAGTTCTGATGATACATGAAGGAACATGACTAGTATCCATTAAACATGGAGCACATCCTTTGAACAGCTTACTCATCGGGTAATCTGTATATTAATTGTATAAAACAACCCATATTTTTGGGACCACATTTATCTAGGACTGTATGTCTCGAGCCACTCTTACGAACTGTGAAGCACAATACAACCCATATTTTTGGGACCACATTTATCTGGGACTGTATGTCTGGAGCCACTCTTACAAACTGTGAAGCACCGACATATCGGTATTGGCGGCGTGTGCGTCGGACATAGGATGCTTGTGGGATACCAACACGACGCATATGTAAAAATTTATACTCTATTTTACCAGTTGGTAATATATTTTGTCATGGAAATTAGTATAATAGTTAATTTTTCTACATGTGGACTAATCTCACAGCATAAAACTGAGTTTTTTTGCATATAATTGTGTGATTAATGTATTTGATATGCCATAACACTATGATTTTAGCATATCAAAATTATTTAATTAGTATATATATAAACGTGTCTGTGTCCTAATGATTTTGAGTTTTGGAGGTCCCTGTGTCCGTGTCGTGTCGTGTCCGTGTCCCGTGTCCATGTCAGTGCTTCCCATCTTACAAAAATTGTTCATATGGCGTAGACACCAAAATACGAACCGCCACGTGGACCTAGGGAAGATGCAGAATCCTGCCGAAAGATCTCATACCGTGCCCCGAAGTTCTTCGTCAGTGACTTGTCAAATCAAGTCAGAATCACCATGGTTGACTAGTCAGCGAAGTAAAAGTCATACACGATATAGTATCTCACCACGAAGTAACCCACTAGAAGAATACGAACTACGAAGAATCTAAGTTACGAAGGACCAAGCTAGAGTACCCAACAAGATACCAACCACGAAGATGAATTAGGCGAAATAAACTAACTTGGCAAAGAAGATAACCTGCGAAGTAGATATATTGGAGAACAAGAAAAGAGACAGGTGTCCCGACAAACCCATGTGAACATAGCGAAAGAAGGGGAAAAACTTTATGAAAAATGGCCTGGGAGAAGTATAAAGTAATCCCGAAAGAATTCGGCGAAGTAAAATGAGTTGTACCCCATTAGCGTTGATTGGTCTATAAATAGAGGTCCTTGGGAAACACAAGGGGGATCGGATTTTGGAGAGAGAAAAGAGTATAGTGTGTAGAGTGAGATTAGGATTCAACACGGCATAGCTTTGAGTTCATCTTCAACAAAAAAGATTTAGGGCATCCGGGTTTTCGTTCACATATACAAGATTAAGAGCTAATCACTCCTTTTTTTTAAGCATCTCTTGTTATAGAAGACAAACATTCAAAATGGTCGGAATAATTGATTCCGGGTTATACCATCTTTTCTCTCTAGCTTCCAAACAAAAATTAGGTACCTTTGCGGTATTTTGCTCTTTCTCTTCGCGAATTACATGTAATTGATATCTTTATTTGTATTTGGGTTTTAAGTTTCTTGTATTTTGATGTTCTTTTTCTTGTAAACAATCATGTAACCACCTTTTTGGATTGAATGAAATGTGGTCTGATTGTTCATTAAAAAAAATAAATAAAATAAATAAAGACTAATAATATTTAAGCGGATCCATTTAAGTTTTATTTGTGCCGACCAACCTTAAGCTGATAATATTTAAACATGCATCATTAGTACATCCAGTATCTGTACATGAACTAAGCCTTTTTGTCATGGTGGCTAGCCACGGCTTTAGTAATACAGCTTGCCAATTCCACATTCTCGGTTGGATCAGGGCCATCTTCATTTTCTTTCTCATATTCCAAACACCATTTTATTAAACAGCTTTGTTTATCACCTTCTGGTGTAACTAATGGAGTTACAGTCACATTATACTCAAACTTTGTATATATACACACGCAAAAGATCACCATCAATGATTTTGAAACTAATAGTCATACTTTCATCATCCACGGCTTCAGTCTTCTCCGTCAATGTCACAGAAGTCCCTAAATAACATAACAGAATCTTCAATTCATGAGGTCATAGTTAAGACAGTGACACTACAAAATAAGTAGCTTCTAGGGACAGGCTGTTTTTTCAAAACCGTCCCTAAAGAGGATTATTTGGGACGCTCATGGAGTACTCGTTCTTATTAGTGATCAAATTTTTAAATTAAGACAATAATATGACCGTCCCTAAAAGAAATGACGACCAAATAGTATTAGTGACGGTGGAACAGGGGACGGTCAGAAAAACGTCACTAATATCTTCTTGGGACGGATTTGGGCCTCTTAAAACGCTTTTTAGCCGTCCCAAGAAACCTTTTGTTTTGTAGTGTGAATCACCTATCTTATGTTTAAAATTCGACTTAACAAAATTCCCTTATAAATAGGATCGATTTTTTGTACTTACCCATAGGCCATAGCAAGTTTCCAAAGCCAAACAGTGCCTACACTCTTTCCATCTCCTGCAAGAATTTGGACACCCTTGAATACAAGAGGAAGAAGCTTTGGGTACTTGGTCTTTTCATTCTTAAGAAAACCATAAAATTGGTCTGCCGAGCAGTTTTTTGCCTCATCTTGAACCTGTAGCCTGTGAATTTGAGCCATTAGTATGCAATAGTACGAACTATATGATTGGAAATGAGAAATTAACCAGTTCACACTTCACAGTTCCAAGTGTGTGATATCACCAGTGATTTATGGAGTGCACTATATGGACAAACTTTTTTAGATTAAAATCTTGTCACCATGAAATTTAGAATCATTTCATGCACGTGGTGTCAGGGACACTGTTGTATTCGGTTCCCACCATGAAGAATACTTTATCCATGATTTCGTTTGTTTAATAACGACTTTGTCTGCTTCTTATTATACGCAAGGGTGCTAATCTAGCTTTACTCGGTCATTCTAACTTCTTAAACTGTACAACGAGTAATAATTCAGATTATGTTCATCTAGTGGTGGTGGCCGGCCTGGCATCGACATATTATTAACAAAAATGCTAGAATGATCGAGTATTTTTTGTCCCGATAGAGAATCCCGCCCAGAGCCGATCCTGTATCTAGAAGGGCCCTGTGCGAATTTTTTCCGTAAGGCCATATTTTATAACAATTGTAAAAAAAAACTTCAATGTTTTTTTTATAGACGAATTCACTAGAATTTTGTTTTACACTTAACTAGTATGTTAACACGTATTTTAAAAACAAAAAAGAAAATTCAATTAAAACCTTTTATTTGTTGATATACACCTGCAATAATAAGAATGCAGAATAAGAATGCGCAAGAAAAACTCAAATGATATCGCCGCATGTATTATTATATCTAAGGTCTTAGGAGGTAATAATAATACCATAAATAAAAAAAGCGTCAACAATGAACAGACTAGCTCGATGGAAGATGCATTAACCAACACTTCAGTTAGTTCAGGAGTTCGAATCTATCTCTTCAATGATAAAGAAGACTTTTTCTTTTTTTTTTTTGGAAATAAAAAGTTGGGCTAAGGTAGAAAAAGGCCCTCGACAGAGCTGGGCCCTGTGCGGTCGCACACCCTCAAGCCCGGCTCTGATCCCGCCTCTAATAAGTGGCAGACTCACTTTGTACTCGTGAAAAACAAAAATTGGATATTCTTATTTGTACTCGTTGCGTAGCTCTCTTAAAAAGATTTCCAACGATATAAAATTTGTAAAATTCCCAGGCGCGGATTTTTAGATATGTTATATCCAAATTGCATTGCCAATTATACCTCTAATGCATAACCTATCATTTCAAATTAAGAATGATTTTTTAGGGACCATGGTTTTTTTAGGGGACCATGGTTTTATTAGGCCACCTTTCCTATAGTGATAAGGGGTGTCCTAAAACGTTGAAATGACTAACCTACCCTTAACCTAATTTAATTTAAAACCAACCTAATAACCACCTATATATAACCACACCACCACCCACCACCACCGATTACCACCACCACCACCTCCGATTATCAACTCCACCAACCACCGATTACCACCACCACCACCGCCGCCCACCACCGCCGCCCACCACCGCCGATTACTACCACCACCTCCTCCGATTATCACCACCACCAACCACCGATTACCACCACCTCCTCCCACCACCACCACCACCGCCTATTTAAGAAATGTAACAACATTAATGCAATCACAATTAAGTTCGGTTACATAATAATTTTATCGAGTATAAAAGACGCCAGCCGCAACCTGATTCTGCCATGGGACCACTCCGGAGGTATTTTCCAACAAACCCTTCACTTTAATTTGATTTTGATTGCTTCAATCGAATAGAAATCATCAAAATAGGGTTTTAATAGGAGTTACAGAGCCATGTTCGGTTAGGTCGATTTTCCAAAAAACCCTAGTTTACTAACCGAACTTCTTGAAAATGAAGAACACGAAGAACAGTTCGGTTCTATTGGATTTAAAACTAAGTCACCGAACTCTCTTTTCGGTTGTTTCGCAAAAAAATTAAAATTACAAAGTAACCGAACTCCACCCTTAGAACCGAAAAAAAAACAAATCCAGTCTAACCGAACTGTGTTGTTGTGGCCACTATGTTGAGTTCCAAAATAACCGAACTTAGCCAATAGAGTTCGGTTTGTTCCCAAAAAATTTTAAAACTACAAATTTTTTTAAAACTTAGCCAACAGATGCTGAAACTTCACATTTTTGTTTGTTTGTTAAGTTCGGTAACTTCACAATTTTATCGCAAAAACCGAACTCAGAGTTCCGTTGGTTAGCTGTTAGGTTCAAGTTTGCGAAAGAAC
The DNA here is from genome assembly GCF_003573695.1 of Papaver somniferum. NCBI lineage: Eukaryota > Viridiplantae > Streptophyta > Magnoliopsida > Ranunculales > Papaveraceae > Papaver > Papaver somniferum. The sequence goes on from NW_020632152.1 coordinate 3,475,096, forward strand.
CGAACTTTGTAAACTTATATACTCTTATATTACGTAAAGTTCGGTTAGATCAAAAGTGCATGCAGTTTGCCAACCAACCGAATTTTGTACACCAAAGTTCGGTTAGTTGAGAACCAACCGAACATAACCCTGTAACTCCTAGAAATTATTAGAGAGTTCGGTAACCTGCGTGTTTGGAACAAGTAACCGAACTACACTTTCAAATGAGTTCGGTTACTTGTTCATCTCACGGGGCAACCGAACTACAGCTTCAGATGAGTTCGGTTACTTGTTCTTCATATAAAGTAACCGAACTGTTCAAAATCCAGTTCAAATCCGGATCATTTTGAAGATTAATAAATATTCTAGGAGAGGATGGAGATGAAGAATCAGATGAGTTTTCATCATTTGAATACTCAAACTTAGTGAATTGGAAAAAAAAATTATTTTTCATGTTTTTCTCCTTCATCTTCTCTAACTCTACTCTCTCAATAATTCTACTTAACTAATAATAAACTCATCTTTTAATTTAATCTCACTAATTGTTTTTAACTAATCATTCAATAATCATAACCTAAAATTAATTAAGAGGGTAGATTAGGTATTAAATAAATAACTAGATATGGGATGACCTAGAATCACTTCTGATGCTTTTACCCAAAATAAAATCATGATCCAAAAAAAAAAAACCATGATCCCCAAAAAATTATTCAAAATTAATTATGGATCTTACAATGAGAATATAATTGTTTGGGCCTGCGCCTAATTTTTCCCTAACACATACCAAGGCCCAAGCCAAGTAACATTGCGGAGTGTTAAAAAATAAATAAAAAGGATAATACAGACAGAAATGATACTTTCTTTCTTTAAAATTTGAATTGGAAGAAAAAGAAGAAGAAGAAGGAAGAAAGGGGGAAACTAATAATCACAGATCTCATTTCTCTTAATCATCAACAATCATTAAGGATTTTAATCCTCACTGAATTTTACCAAGAAGTGTTTTAAAGATGATCTCAATTCCAATGGATGAAGAAAACACATTAGAAACCCTAGATGTTGGTTCTACGGTGTATGATTGGGAGAAAGAGTTAGTATCTGATACAGCCGGTTTACTGGACTCGTTTCATTGTATGCCTGGTTCCAGATTGGTTCCTACTGGGTTTTCAAAATTCAACTCGATGGGTAAGTATTTTCGTCACTTCGATTTCCCCTCTTTCATGTTTCTTTGATTTGGGGGTTTTTATGTTTTAGGGTTTTCAAATTTCTATTTTACTGATTGTGTTAAATTTGAGGGAGTTTGATGAATTGGGGGTTTTAGAAGTTAGGGTTTTCATTTTTCATTGTGTTAATTTTGAGGAGTTTGATGAATCTGGGATTTTGTTAATTTGTACTAATTGAAGCACCATCCCAGAATCATAATATTTTGTTTCTTATAGAGGATTTTGTGGTACCGCCCGAATACCTTACATGCAAGAATTGTTCAACTGAGATTGAAGTTCCTTACATTCAGGTAAGGAAGAACTAATTTTGAGATTGTAGATTATAATTTTCATACTGTTCTATGTGTGTGAATTTATGTGATTTTCGTATTTGTTGTAGAAAAAATCGACGGCTATGTTTGAAAAGAAGATAAAAGAATTGACTAGCCAGTGCCAGATGAAGACTAATGAGTACTACGAAGCTTCGATGTCGCTTACAGCTGCCAATGAGCAGTTGGAGAAGGTTCGAACCGAGCTTGATGGCAAGATGGTTGAACTCCATGCTCTTGGTAAAATTACATACAAAATTTTGTGTATTAGATCCATTAGACACTGACTTAATGTACTTTTCGTGTCTGGGGAAATGGGCAGCTTATTAAGAGTCTTTTTGTATCTGTAGATAAAACCATGGAAAAACAAGCAGCGGAGTTGAATGATGTTTCTTGTACACATGAATGTGATAAGAAGTCTTGGGTTGTAGCTATTAATGACTTGGAAAGAAAAATCAAGGTACAGCATTTGATTCCATGATTATACAGATGAATTCCCGTCCTTAAATGAATACCACATTAGAATTCACTTAGATTTTCTTTTGCAGATTATGAAAACAGAGCAGTCACAGGTGTCTCATGAAGCCCATGAATGTGCTAATTCGATTCCTGATTTAAATCAAATGGTGTCTGCTGTTCAAGCATTGGGTAAGCTGAAGCTCAGCTTCAATTGATCTGCAGATTTGGTATAATATTCTGCATCTCATCTCGTTGTTATTATTTATTTATTTGTGTAGTTGCGGAATGTGATGATCTCAAAAGCAAGTACTTGGAGGAACAAACAATGAGAAAGAAACTGTATAACCAACTTCAGGAATCTAAAGTTGAGCCAGGTCCTGCAAAGAAGCAAGTCGACAATGTTGAGCTTCAAAAGTTGAAAACAATGGTATGAAAAGCAATTGACTATTCAGATGTTTCTTGAGTTTTAGTGGTTGAGTTGCTGTATAAGCTTGTTACTTACTTCTTTCTTGTTTCTAACTATCCTGAAGCTTGATAAAGTAAAGCAAGAGTCGAGATCCAAAGACGAGTCCTTAATAAAGTTAGAAGATAACTTACAAAACTTGGAAATTAAAGCGAGATCCAAGGATCAGCTGTGCAAAAGCCAACTGGAAAAAGTTAAAGAACTAGAAGCACAAATAGATTCAAAGATGGCGGCGCACAAACAATCTGAGAAACAAGTTTGGCAACTTAATGAGAAATTGAAGGGCAGAGAAGAAATTTGCAGCGGTCTTCAACACAAGGTCAAAGAGCTCGAAAGTAAACTGAAAGAAGGAGAACACATGGAGTCTTCGGCACTACAACAGAAGGTTTGTTCTGTATACATTTCATTTTTCTTCCACAAATAATAACGCCATATGTTCTTCTAGTTAGATATTTCTCTTAACTTGATAACTATATCGTACCATTCAATCACAATTCACGATGCCAATATATTGCACTAATGGGCATCATAGAATTGATACGATTAGTTTTATGTGGTTTGTTGTGCACAGATCAAGGTGCTCGAAATCAAACTGAAAGAGAAAGCTCAGCAGCAATCTGACCCTGTGGACCTTCAACAAAAGGTTTGTTGATTCTGTGTCCTCAACAAAAGCTATTTCGTGAACAGACATGAATAGTGGTGGAGCTAAACAAGGCTTTATTTCCTTTTTCGTGGAAATTGAAAATATAGATTCTAAACACGCCTCTAACTTACATAGGTGAAGGAGCTCGAAAACAAGCTTAAAGATCGAGAACAGAATGCGGATTCAGCACTTCTTCATCAAAAGGTGTTCTTACTGAAAACCAATTTCTTATACTCTGCCAATTGTATGTTTGATTAAGCCGCTGTTATAAACAATTTTTCGGCTTACACAAATGCTGTGTGCAGTATATGAAGAAAAACATTTACGGGAATTTCTAACTTCTTTTGTGCATGCTATGTCAGAATAAGGAGCTTGAAGTAAAACTAAGAGAGCGAGAACAACAATTGAAGTCTACGCCCCAACTGTCACGTTCTTCTAATTTCGAGGAATATGTGAGTGAAAGCGGAAGCCAGTTGAAGGTACGAAGGAAAAGAAAACTTAGTAATGGTCCATCCAGTTCTTTGGTCGAGAAGAACGTAAGGCCTGTGGAAGCGAAGAAAGCTAGGCTACTTCCAGTAGATCCTAAAGCATTGGCAAGAGTTGCAAGAACTGCAAAAACAGGGAATGTTTCTCGGCTTTCATCACATAACAAGAAGGATCCTATCAAAGAACGAGATAAGACAAGAGGGTGATCTAGATAGTAACTGTAATTTCATTCAACCGACAATGGTGTGCGAGTGTGTGTTAGACCTTGTAATCTAATTTCAGTTGATCATACATCACTTGGATCGTGTATTGTTCAGATAGTAACAAAAGAAAGATATTATGAAGCGTAAACGGCTTCATCAATCTAGGCTTGTCGAAAATAGCCCGCTTCAGGAGAAATATTTTACAATATTATGGAAGTTCAAATCAAGATAAACAATCTAGGAATTTGGTGCTCATTTTTCTGGGTGCTTGTTGGTTGCAGCAGCACTAGGAAGATCGAGTCCGCTAGGAATCTTTCCAGGATAGTTGGTAACTGAAGTATCCGACCCTATCAAACTACAAATTCAGAAGGGAAGAAAAAAGGATTCAGCATCATGAAAAAAAAATACACAAGGGGTGCCAACAGGTCCTTCCCTCCGGTAATAAGTCGGACAAAGTACAACAGAGGAGCGAACATGCTTACCCATTATCAACTATCACCACAGAACGTAGCTCGCAGTTAGCAAAGCTGTAAACATAGAAACACAAAAAATGTCAATGATAAAAATTGAAAGAAATGTCTCGACAGGCCAAAACTGCAATTTATGTTCTACAAATAGGGAGATCCAATAACACTTACCAATTGTGGATTTCTTTCTGCACTGTCGGGTGGCAGTCGTCTCCAAATGCACTGAGGGTCTGAAGCAAGAATGCGCTATGGGTGACTACTGCAATCTCTGTTTCTTTACGAGTCCACAACCTAGATAAGATATTGGATTTTATTATTTTTAGTAATTACTGTCCTTAACTATACAATTCTCAACAATCCTTGAATTGAAAGGGAGATAAAAAAAAAATTAAAAAAAATCACCAATTGATAAATTTCATTCCCCTGGCAGCAACAGCTTTTCTCGACTCCCTTACATCAGCCTCCCACAAAACATCCTCTTCATCTTCTATCTGCAGCAAACACACAACATAGCGGTTGGAAACTAACTGCAAAGCTAATAATACGCAAACTGTATGACTAAGGGATCCTATAGAGCTCATCAGATACTTGCCAGTGAGAAATCGATCGCAGGAAAGATGGTCCGATATTCCCATATACTTCTCCTCCTATCACATGGGTGAACACCCTGTAGTAAGAATTCCAACTTAGAAATCAATCTCTCAATTGTTCAAAGAAATTCATTAAGATTAAGAAGAAGAAATCTCCATGAATATATTTTTTTTCTTTTCCTACCTGCGATGATCTCCTCACAACTGGCACAAATTCAAGCATCAAATTACAGGACATACCAATTGTTCTCGGCAAAGCTCCACTGCTACAAACGGTGGACTAGTTATGCTTGAAATTGCAGAACGATTACTATATTTTGCATTTGCCACCATTAGTGGCGTGACATTGGTCCCATCCGCGTCTCCTCCGGGCCCAAATGATCCAACAGCTGTTTGCAACGTCCTGAAATGCAATTCCAAATAGGCGCCATAATCTAATTAGTAGATACTAACACAGCAATACACCAAGTAAACGAGTACCTTAGTAACGGAGAAACCAAGTAAAAGAGTACCTTAGTAACGGAGACACGATGACTAATTCAACCTTCTTATCAAGTCCACATTCATGAACATGCTTATGCAAGTTATCAACCTGTAATGTTAATTGAGAAGCTAATTGTTGGAGAAAATGAGTTATTTAATAAATGATTTTTTGGTCTTGGTGTGGTTTGATCTCATGACCTACGGGTCTAAGGATACTCACTCATTTTTGAGTGAATGAAATGGAACCTTTAGTCCCACATTATGGAAAACTAAAGAGGTGCTCCACTATATTACCATGTTCTACTTGAAATTATTGTGAAAAATACATGTTTCGACCCATGCCCATGCTCGTGTACCAAGCACCAAGTCCGTGTCTACTTGAAATTATTTTTTGCAAGTTTTTTAACTTGATAAATAATTTATTTAAGAGTTTTATTTATGGAAATTTTTTTTTGTGTTTAATTGTTTTACAAGAAACAAAACTCGTTTTATAAGAAAAACCTAAACCTAACTTGATTTGCAAGTTAATTTTCCTATAAATACAACTCGAAAATCTTTTTCAAAACACACAAGCAGCGACCATATCTAGGTCTTCTTTTCTTCATCTTCTTGCTTTTATTTTCGTGCGGCGTTTTACTTCCATTCTCGTTGCTGAGTTTAAGAGTGGGTAACTTGTATTGTGCTAATACAAGTTATATCGGGCAGTCTTATCCTGGACACATCTTCGCACGTTGGGATTTAACATTACTTTAGAGTATACCCTCGAACTAATGTGTTAAGGACAGCTTGTTGAACCTGTGATTCTGCCCTCATCAATTTGTTCGTGGTAGAGTTGTTTGATACAGTTCTTTATATTTATTGTTTGATACATCTGACGTTTCTTCTATTGTTGCAAGACTCCAACAATCTTAACACATTAGTTTATTCCTTGTAACAATGGGAAAGAACGACGTTGAAAGACCACAGAAGTTTAATGGAAAGGATTTCAAGAGATGGCAATCCAAGATGTTGTTTTATCTAAGCCATCATGAACTGGATTATGTACTTGTTCCACATGATGAATTGATGAATGCTGAAGCTTTAACTGAGGAGGTGATCGAGTATAACAAGCGGTGTAATTTTCTGGCGAAAAATCATATCATGAATGGTTTGGAAGATACGATGTATGATTTTTACAATGCTAAAGAAAATTTCAGTGCTTATGATTTGTGGACTGCGTTAGAAGCAAAGTATCAAGAGACTGCAGGGAGCAAAAAATTTCTGGTGGCGAAGTTTATGGACTTCAAGATGACGAATGATAAGCCTGTTGTTGATCAATTCCTCGAATTTCAACAGATTATTAATGAGATTCTTGCTGAAGGTATGGTCACTGATGAGACGTTTCAAGTATCTGCGGTAATTGAGAAGTTACCAACTTCTTGGTCTGAGTACAAGAAAAATCTAAGACATGAAACTGGCGAGATCAACATGGTTGAATTAGGGAAGAAGATTCAAGTGGAAGAGTTGATGTGCTCTAAAGATAAGAACGTGTCTTCTGCAAGGGACATGAGTAATAAAACTCACATGACTGAACATAGATCTTCCAAAGATGGAAAAGGTGAGAGTAACAATCGTAACTCTAAGCGTGGTCCTCCCAAGAAAGGTATGTTTCGAAAACCAGAGTCTAGCATTACTAAAATTAAGGGTGCTTGTTATGCGTGTGGAGTTACTGGCCATATGGCAGTTCACTGTAGACATCGTAAGGACAAGAAGGATAATGCTAACTTGGTTGAAAAGAACAAGGATGAGTTTTCTGCTGTAGTGTCTGAAGTTAATTTGGTGACCAATGTGATGGACTGGTGGGTAGACTCTGGAGCTACCAAGCATGTTTGTGGGAACAGAGACCTGTTCACCTCCTACCAGAGGGTATGGGAAGGCGAGAAACTCTATATGGGTAACTCATCTGCATCAGAGGTTGCAGGAAAAGGAAAGGTCGGTCTGAAGCTCACATCTGGCAAGACTCTTACATTGAATGAAGTTCTTCATGTTCCAGACATCTGCAAAAATCTTGTTTCTTGTTCTGTTTTAGATGATAAGGGTTTTAAAGTTTCAATTGAGTCTGGAAAACTTATAGTAACTAAGGGCAATGATTATGTGGGTAAGGGTTATAAGGCTGGGGGTCTTTACAAACTTAATGTAACCTGTCCTGAAGTGAAATTGAATGATTCTTCTGCTTACATGTGTGTGTCATCGAATGTTTGGCATGGTATACTTGGTCATGTAAATTACAAATCAATGCATAAACTGGCTAGCGTAGGCTGCATACTCAAATTCACTTTAGATAAAAGTCATAAGTGTGAGATTTGCGTAGAATCTAAGCATGCTAAGAAATCATTCAGGAAGAATGTCCAGAGAAACACTAAACCCTTAGAATTGATTCATTCAGACGTAGTTGACATGAAGTCAGTTCAAACTAGAGGTGGTAAGAAATGGTTTGTCACTTTTATAGATGATTGTACGAGGTACTGTCAGGATTATTTGCTTAGAGGGAAGGACGATGCCTTAGAAGCCTTTAAGATATATAAACGTGAAGTTGAAAACCAATTGAATGCTACCATTAAAACGTTTAGGTCTGACCGTGGTGGTGAGTATCTAATTCCTATTGGAGATTTCTGTGAAGAACATGGCATAATACATGAAACTACAGCCCCTTATTCACCTCAATCCAATGGTGTAGCTGAACGAAAGAACCGTACCCTTAAGGATATGATGAATGCCATGTTGATTAGTTCAGGATTACCTTCGAATTTGTTGGGGGAGGCTATTCTCTCAGCCAATTACATTCTGAACTAATGTGTTAAGGACAGCTTGTTGAACCTGTGATTCTGCCCTCATCAATTTGTTCGTGGTAGAGTTGTTTGATACGGTTCTTTATATTTATTGTTTGATACATCTGACGTTTCTTCTATTGTTGCAAGACTCCAACACTAATATGATTTACACTTGAAAATTGCTGAATTCTATGAATAAGCGAAGTAATTACCTGCTCCCATCCTAGAGGAGTAAGTTGAGCATCAAAAAATTCTTCAGATTTGTATGCGGTGAAATCCTTTTCTCCTTCAACATTGTGAACTCCTTGGGCATGCCTCACCTGATGTACAGTTTAATACAATGACCGATGTATTTAGAATGTTTTGGAGAATCCAATTCAATATAAATGGATAAGAAACAAACATCCTCAGACTCGACAGACAATTTCAAAAAAGCATCAATTCAAAATTGAATACCAGATGCAAAGTCTTAGTACGGTGCAAAGGAAGAGAGTTGTAGCAGTCGCCGAGCTATCCATATCTTCCAGCAAGAACCAAGAGATCAAATCTCCAAAAGGAAAAGGCTAGATCAAACTGCTCAGTTGATTCACTATCAAATCCTAATAAAATTGATAGTTTCTACAATAACCGTCTTGGAACAGACAGATCCAAGCAAATCAAGAACAGATCGCTAGCTAGCTTCCTCTTACAGTCCCAGTTGATTCTGCTGCTGTTTTTAATTTCCTAGTGTACGGTTATTGCAAATACTATAAATGCTTCCGCAGACAGTACTGCTCATCATCGTAGTGGTGGTGGTGGCCGGCCTGGCATCCGCATATTATTCATTTAAATAATTTAAAGAATTGAAATTAGAAAATTGTAGCATGAGCATCTTTCTTGTTATACAATATTTCAGTGGTTAGCATTTATGGGCACATTCTATCCAAGAGGTACGAGTCTGTGAGGTTAGAACTGCTTTCTCAAAAGGACCGGCAGGAAACTGAAAGGGCTTTCATATTTTTCAAGTGCACAAGATTATATGCCGTTCCCTCTTTTACTTGTGAAACTTTCACAACCACTTTTCTCTGTAGATATGGCCGGAGTCGAGATGAGGTCCCTTGAAGCATGTTATTGTCGGCATAATAAACTGGGGTTTAGGGAAGACCTGCTAACATGACAGATGCTGGGGTTGGTCTATTGAAAAAACAAAAACGAAAGAGCCGAGTAAGGGACAAATCATGAATGATAGAGCAAATTTAGTATTTGTTTTTAGTTGGCTTCGCTCTGGATGTACTTCCTCCACCAACATTTTGACGTCATTCTGCTTTCTTTCTCTGACCCACGGATAGAGAAAATTAGTTTCGATTTCAGATATTTGATGCTTTTTATTGTCTGTTTTTCATAGATTTAGGTATTGCTAATTAAAATTAGTGTGGGAATTCAGCTTGTTGCTTGTTGCGATACTCCCAACCAGCTTCTTGTAAATTTTTATTTGGAAATTTTCTAATATACACTCATTTTGATAAGCTGTTTACAAAACTATACCCGTTTTTTTTCTTAAAAAAATTTCTAAAATACACCCACCATCCATAAAACCGTTAAGGCCCACCATCTCGATATCCAACCGTACATCAAATAATTTTGATCAACGGTTAAGGATCATAGCTATATCCAAAGTTCCCGATGTACCCATACAACAATAAAATGAGCGTGAAGAACTCTTGGGTTTTATTTCTCCTCTCTTTCTCTTCGTTTCTTTCTATTTCTCTGGAAATCATTCGAGAACAACAACAACTACATCGACATCAAGATTAAGGAATACAATATTGTTTGATCTATGCCTATAACTGTAAATCTCTGTTTGGATGTTTGTTCTTTCATCCTCTCCTTCTCTGTGTGGTTATTTGATTTATAAGATTTTGATTTTGTAAACAAATTTGTGATTATGTTTTTTTTATCCAATTAAATGAAATCCTTGAATTTAGATCCATTTCGAAACTTGGGTTGCTATCAATTTTGTAAATTTGGGGGTTTTCATAGTGCTCTGGAAGTATTGTGTCAGTTTTAGGGTTTCTTTCGGGGGATTTTGGATTGAGAGTTTACGAAGCAGCAAGCTGCCATTAATTCAAGTTGGTTTTTCTATGAGATTTTTTAATTGCGGGACAAGATTTTCTGCTGTCGTTAAATCAATTGCAGGTTTAAGGAGTTAATACTCGGCTAATGCAACAAAAGGGGGGTTATCTCTTCATTTCCCACACAAGTATTTGACAGAAGTCCTGAATGACTAAGGTCTTCCCTGATTTTCCATAGCTAGTAGTCGTGAATTCATGGTTTTGTTCCTAGCAAGGATTAGAAGTAATTTTGGAGCTCAAGACATGAAAGGAGCTGTTGATTGAAGTTTGTGACGGTTTGTGTTGTTTGAATGAGAAACCAACTAGAAAATAAAAAAAAAAGATGGAGTTGGTGATATTAGGGACATTGATGTAGTGTTGTGTTTGAGATAATTTGTGCTTGTTTGACATATTTTACCTGTTGGTGAGGAGAAATTGTGGTTGAAGTGAAAAAAGCGGAAACTAGAAGATGAAACAGTCAAGGCCATTTCAAACCTTTTACATCTTAGTCAACTCAGTCAAGTTGACCCGATTTAAAGACACCTGACTATTTAACGGCTGTTAGCCATTTTATTCAAAAAACGGACGGAATTATCAAAACGGGTGTATTTTAGAAAACACATTATCAAATGGATATATATCAAAAAAAAAAATCCCTTTTTATTTTTACGTGAGTATATGTTTTCTTCTGTTTTATTAATACTTAGAACCGATGTCTTCTTTCGTGTGATGTTTGTTTCGATCGCCTCCAATTCCACTTATTTCTCAAGAGAATATTCAAATGGGTAGTTACCTAGGAATTAGATTCTAAGAGACTCAAAAGTCATAGCATACTCGAGTCCCGCTATTAATGAAAACTTCAATTGTTTAAGTATATCGAACCCTAGTTAGCAATTTGGGATTCGGCATACGCACGGAACGACATATGTACAGATATTATTTGAATTAGTAAAAGTTAGATCCGGTCAAAAATCCGGTCAAAGGTTCGTGATAGGACAGTAAATCGGAACGGTATACATACCTGTATAATTCGTTTTAAGAATATGAGTTCGGCACAAGAAATTCGGTATGTATAAACTGATAAGAAAATATCATTTTGGGGTGGATGGAGTGGAACTTGTCATTTAGATAGTTATATACTTAATATAAGTAGAATTAGCATCAACAAATCATTGGTCTGGTGGAAACGACTGAGCTTAGCAAGCAATTTGTCAAGGGTTCGATTTCTCTTTGCTTGAAATTTTTGAAAAATAAAGGTAAAAGGACTAAATTAGTGGGCTATGTATAGAGTTGGGCTTGGTTGGTGCTCGGTGGATTAGAATTGGGCTTGATTTAAAATCACCTAAGCTGGCGAACTTGACCAGCGAATTAATCGCGGACCCGTATAAACCGCGTATTGTTCGGTAACGCCAGAAAACACGCGAATCTAGTCCGGGGTTGCATACGGACGGCCAAAACACGCGAATTCCTAACTAGGATGAGAACCAGACAGTCGTCACATTTCAACTAGGAGTTGGGAGTTAGATATGAGCATTATTCTGTGGCGCAATGGTAGCAGCTACAGGTGTAAAACGTGCCATGTGCCGTGTTGTGTTGTGTTGTGCCAACGACTTAAACGTGATGTGTCGTGTTGTGCTTTACTAGTCAAAAGCTAGGTACAACACAGCTTGATTGGTGGTCGGTGGATTAGAATTGGGCTTGATTTAAAATCAGCTAAGCTGGCGAACTTGACCAGCGAATTAATCGCGAACCCGTATAAACCGCGTATTGTTCGGTAACGCCAGAAAACACGCGAATCTAGTCCAGGGTTGCAAACAGACAGCCAAAACACGCGAATTCCTAACTAGGATGAGAACCAGACAGTCGTCACATTTCAACTAGGAGTTGGGAGTTAGATATGAGCATTATTCTGTGGCGCAATGGTAGCAGCTACAGGTGTAAAACGTGCCATGTGCCGTGTTGTGTTGTGTTGTGCCAACGACTTAAACGTGATGTGTCGTGTTGTGCTTTACTAGTCAAAAGCTAGGTACAACACAGCTTGATTGGTGGTCGGTTGATTAGAAATGGGCTTGATTTAAAATCAGCTAAGCTGGCGAACTTGACCAGCGAATTAATCGCGAACCCGTATAAACCGCGTATTGTTCGGTAACGCCAGAAAACACGCGAATCTAGTCCGGGGTTGCAAACGGACAGCCAAAACACGCGAATTCCTAACTAGGATGAGAACCAGACAGTCTTCACATTTCAACTAGGAGTTGGGAGTTAGATACGAGCATTATTCTTTGGCGCAATGGTAGCGGCTACAGGTGTAAAACGTGCCATGTGTCGTGTTGTGTTGTGCTGTGCCAACGACTTAAACGTGATGTGTCGTGCTGTGCTTTACTAGTCAAAAGCTAGGTATAACACAGCTTGATTGGTGGTCGGTGGATTAGAATTGGGCTTGATTTAAAATCAGCTAAGCTGGCGAACTTGACCAGCGAATTAATCGCGAACCCGTATAAACCGCGTATTGTTCGGTAACGCCAGAAAACACGCGAATCTAGTCCGGGGTTGCAAACGGACAGCCAAAACACGCGAATTCCTAACTAGGATGAGAACCAGACAGTCGTCACATTTCAACTAGGAGTTGGGAGTTAGATATGAGCATTATTCTGTGGCGCAATGGTAGCGGCTAAAGGAGTAAAACGTGCCATGTGTCGTGTTGTGCTGTGCTGTGCCAACGACTTAAACGTGATGTGTCGTGCTGTGCTTTACTAGTCAAAAGCTAGGTATAACACAGCTTTATTGGTGGTCGGTGGATTAGAATTGGGCTTGATTTAAAATCAGCTAAGCTGGCGAACTTGACCAGCGAATTAATCGCGAACCCGTATAAACCTCGTATTGTTCGGTAACGCCAGAAAACACGCGAATCTAGTCCGGAGTTACAAACGGACGGCCAAAACACGCGAATTCCTAACTAGGATGAGAACCAGACAGTCGTCACATTTCAAATAGGAGTTGGGAGTTAGATATGAGCATTATTCTGTGGCGCAATGGGAGCGGCTACAGGTGTAAAACGTGCCATGTGTCGTGTTGTGTTGTGCTGTGCCAAGGACTTAAACGTGATGTGTCGCGTTGTGCTTTACTAGTCAAAAGCTAGATACAACACAGCTTGATTGGTGGTCGGTGGATTAGAATTGGGCTTGATTTAAAATCAGCTAAGCTGGCGAACTTGACCAGCGAATTAATCGCGAACCCGTATAAACCGCGTATTGTTCGGTAATGCCAGAAAACACGCGAATCTAGTCCGGGGTTGCAAACGGACGGCCAAAACACGCGAATTCCTAACTAGGATGAGAACCAGACATTCGTCACATTTTAAATAGTTGGGAGTTAGATACGAGCATTATTCTTTGGCGCAATGGTAGCGGCTACAGGTGTAAAACGTGCCATGTGTCGTGTTGTGCTGTGCTGTGCCAACGACTTAAACGTGATGTGTCGTGCTGTGCTTTACTAGTCAAAAGCTAGGTATAACACAGCTTGATTGGTGTTCGGTGGATTAGAATTGGGCTTGATTTAAAATCAGCTAAGCTGGCGAACTTGACCAGCGAATTAATCGCGAACCCGTATAAACCGCGTATTGTTCGGTAACGCCAGAAAACACGCGAATCTAGTCCGGGGTTGCAAACGGACAGCCAAAACACGCGAATTCCTAACTAGGATGAGAACCAGACAGTCGTCACATTTCAACTAGGAGTTGGGAGTTAGATATGAGCATTATTCTGTGGCGCAATGGTAGCGGCTAAAGGAGTAAAACGTGCCATGTGTCGTGTTGTGCTGTGCTGTGCCAACGACTTAAACGTGATGTGTCGTGCTGTGCTTTACTAGTCAAAAGCTAGGTATAACACATCTTTATTGGTGGTCGGTGGATTAGAATTGGGCTTGATTTAAAATCAGCTAAGCTGGCGAACTTGACCAGCGAATTAATCGCGAACCCGTATAAACCGCGTATTGTTCGGTAACGCCAGAAAACACGCGAATCTAGTCCGGGGTTGCAAACGGACAGCCAAAACACGCGAATTCCTAACTAGGATGAGAACCAGACAGTCTTCACATTTCAACTAGGAGTTGGGAGTTAGATACGAGCATTATTCTTTGGCGCAATGGTAGCGGCTACAGGTGTAAAACGTGCCATGTGTCGTGTTGTGTTGTGCTGTGCCAACGACTTAAACGTGATGTGTCGTGCTGTGCTTTACTAGTCAAAAGCTAGGTATAACACAGCTTGATTGGTGGTCGGTGGATTAGAATTGGGCTTGATTTAAAATCAGCTAAGCTGGCGAACTTGACCAGCGAATTAATCGCGAACCCGTATAAACCGCGTATTGTTCGGTAACGCCAGAAAACACGCGAATCTAGTCCGGGGTTGCAAACGGACAGCCAAAACACGCGAATTCCTAACTAGGATGAGAACCAGACAGTCGTCACATTTCAACTAGGAGTTGGGAGTTAGATATGAGCATTATTCTGTGGCGCAATGGTAGCGGCTAAAGGAGTAAAACGTGCCATGTGTCGTGTTGTGCTGTGCTGTGCCAACGACTTAAACGTGATGTGTCGTGCTGTGCTTTACTAGTCAAAAGCTAGGTAGAACACAGCTTTATTGGTGGTCGGTGGATTAGAATTGGGCTTGATTTAAAATCAGCTAAGCTGGCGAACTTGACCAGCGAATTAATCGCGAACCCGTATAAACCTCGTATTGTTCGGTAACGCCAGAAAACACGCGAATCTAGTCCGGAGTTGCAAACGGACGGCCAAAACACGCGAATTCCTAACTAGGATGAGAACCAGACAGTCTTCACATTTCAACTAGGAGTTGGGAGTTAGATATGAGCATTATTCTGTGGCGCAATGGGAGCGGCTACAGGTGTAAAACGTGCCATGTGTCGTGTTGTGTTGTGCTGTGCCAAGGACTTAAACGTGATGTGTCGCGTTGTGCTTTACTATTCAAAAGCTAGATACAACACAACTTGATTGGTGGTCGGTGGATTAGAATTGGGCTTGATTTAAAATCAGCTAAGCTGGCGAACTTGACCAGCGAATTAATCGCGAACCCGTATAAACCGCGTATTGTTCGGTAATGCCAGAAAACACGCAAATCTAGTCCGGGGTTGCAAACGGACGGCCAAAACACGCGAATTCCTAACTAGGATGAGAACCAGACATTCGTCACATTTTAAATAGGAGTTGGGAGTTAGATACGAGCATTATTCTTTGGCGCAATGGTAGCGGCTACAGGTGTAAAACGTGCCATGTGTCGTGTTGTGCTGTGCTGTGCCAACGACTTAAACGTGATGTGTCGTGCTGTGCTTTACTAGTCAAAAGCTAGGTATAACACAGCTTGATTGGTGTTCGGTGGATTAGAATTGGGCTTGATTTAAAATCAGCTAAGCTGGCGAACTTGACCAGCGAATTAATCGCGAACCCGTATAAACCGCGTATTGTTCGGTAACGCCAGAAAACACGCGAATCTAGTCCGGGGTTGCAAACGGACAGCCAAAACACGCGAATTCCTAACTAGGATGAGAACCAGACAGTCGTCACATTTCAACTAGGAGTTGGGAGTTAGATATGAGCATTATTCTGTGGCGCAATGGTAGCGGCTAAAGGAGTAAAACGTGCCATGTGTCGTGTTGTGCTGTGCTGTGCCAACGACTTAAACGTGATGTGTCGTGCTGTGCTTTACTAGTCAAAAGCTAGGTATAACACATCTTTATTGGTGGTCGGTGGATTAGAATTGGGCTTGATTTAAAATCAGCTAAGCTGGCGAACTTGACCAGCGAATTAATCGCGAACCCGTATAAACCGCGTATTGTTCGGTAACGCCAGAAAACACGCGAATCTAGTCCGGGGTTGCAAACGGACAGCCAAAACACGCGAATTCCTAACTAGGATGAGAACCAGACAGTCTTCACATTTCAACTAGGAGTTGGGAGTTAGATATGAGCATTATTCTGTGGCGCAATGGTAGCGGCTACAGGTGTAAAACGTGCCATGTGTCGTGTTGTGTTGTGCCAACGACTTAAACGTGATGTGTCGTGTCGTGCTTTACTAGTCAAAACCTAGGTATAACACAGCTTGATTGGTGGTCGGTGGATTAGAATTGGGCTTGATTTAAAATCAGCTAAGCTGGCGAACTTGACCAGCGAATTAATCGCGAACCCGTATAAACCTCGTATTGTTCGGTAACGCCAGAAAACACGCGAATCTAGTCCGGAGTTGCAAACGGACGGCCAAAACACGCGAATTCCTAACTAGGATGAGAACCAGACAGTCGTCACATTTCAACTAGGAGTTGGGAGTTAGATATGAGCATTATTCTGTGGCGCAATGGTAGCGGCTACAGGTGTAAAACGTGCCATGTGTCGTGTTGTGTTGTGCTGTGCCAAGGACTTAAACGTGATGTGTCGCGTTGTGCTTTACTAGTCAAAAGCTAGATACAACACAGCTTGATTGGTGGTCGGTGGATTAGAATTGGGCTTGATTTAAAATCAGCTAAGCTGGCGAACTTGACCAGCGAATTAATCGCGAACCCGTATAAACCGCGTATTGTTCGGTAATGCCAGAAAACACGCGAATCTAGTCCGGGGTTGCAAACGGACGGCCAAAACACGCGAATTCCTAACTAGGATGAGAACCAGACATTCGTCACATTTTAAATAGTTGGGAGTTAGATACGAGCATTATTCTTTGGCGCAATGGTAGCGGCTACAGGTGTAAAACGTGCCATGTGTCGTGTTGTGCTGTGCTGTGCCAACGACTTAAACGTGATGTGTCGTGCTGTGCTTTACTAGTCAAAAGCTAGGTATAACACAGCTTGATTGGTGGTCGGTGGATTAGAATTGGGCTTGATTTAAAATCAGCTAAGCTGGCGAACTTGATCAGCGAATTAATCGCGAACCCGTATAAACCGCGTATTGTTCGGTAACGCCAGAAAACACGCGAATCTAGTCCGGGGTTGCAAACGGACAGCCAAAACACGCGAATTCCTAACTAGGATGAGAACCAGACAGTCGTCACATTTCAACTAGGAGTTGGGAGTTAGATATGAGCATTATTCTGTGGCGCAATGGTAGCGGCTAAAGGAGTAAAACGTGCCATGTGTCGTGTTGTGCTGTGCTGTGCCAACGACTTAAACGTGATGTGTCGTGCTGTGCTTTACTAGTCAAAAGCTAGGTAGAACACAGCTTTATTGGTGGTCGGTGGATTAGAATTGGGCTTGATTTAAAATCAGCTAAGCTGGCGAACTTGACCAGCGAATTAATCGCGAACCCGTATAAACCTCGTATTGTTCGGTAACGCCAGAAAACACGCGAATCTAGTCCGGAGTTGCAAACGGACGGCCAAAACACGCGAATTCCTAACTAGGATGAGAACCAGACAGTCGTCACATTTCAACTAGGAGTTGGGAGTTAGATATGAGCATTATTCTGTGGCGCAATGGTAGCGGCTACAGGTGTAAAACGTGCCATGTGTCGTGTTGTGTTGTGCTGTGCCAAGGACTTAAACGTGATGTGTCGCGTTGTGCTTTACTAGTCAAAAGCTAGATACAACACAGCTTGATTGGTGGTCGGTGGATTAGAATTGGGCTTGATTTAAAATCAGCTAAGCTGGCGAACTTGACCAGCGAATTAATCGCGAACCCGTATAAACCGCGTATTGTTCGGTAATGCCAGAAAACACGCGAATCTAGTCCGGGGTTGCAAACGGACGGCCAAAACACGCGAATTCCTAACTAGGATGAGAACCAGACATTCGTCACATTTTAAATAGTTGGGAGTTAGATACGAGCATTATTCTTTGGCGCAATGGTAGCGGCTACAGGTGTAAAACGTGCCATGTGTCGTGTTGTGCTGTGCTGTGCCAACGACTTAAACGTGATGTGTCGTGCTGTGCTTTACTAGTCAAAAGCTAGGTATAACACAGCTTGATTGGTGTTCGGTGGATTAGAATTGGGCTTGATTTAAAATCAGCTAAGCTGGCGAACTTGACCAGCGAATTAATCGCGAACCCGTATAAACCGCGTATTGTTCGGTAACGCCAGAAAACACGCGAATCTAGTCCGGGGTTGCAAACGGACAGCCAAAACACGCGAATTCCTAACTAGGATGAGAACCAGACAGTCGTCACATTTCAACTAGGAGTTGGGAGTTAGATATGAGCATTATTCTGTGGCGCAATGGTAGCGGCTAAAGGAGTAAAACGTGCCATGTGTCGTGTTGTGCTGTGCTGTGCCAACGACTTAAACGTGATGTGTCGTGCTGTGCTTTACTAGTCAAAAGCTAGGTATAACACATCTTTATTGGTGGTCGGTGGATTAGAATTGGGCTTGATTTAAAATCAGCTAAGCTGGCGAACTTGACCAGCGAATTAATCGCGAACCCGTATAAACCGCGTATTGTTCGGTAACGCCAGAAAACACGCGAATCTAGTCCGGGGTTGCAAACGGACAGCCAAAACACGCGAATTCCTAACTAGGATGAGAACCAGACAGTCTTCACATTTCAACTAGGAGTTGGGAGTTAGATATGAGCATTATTCT
The DNA here is from genome assembly GCF_003573695.1 of Papaver somniferum. Lineage (NCBI taxonomy): Eukaryota > Viridiplantae > Streptophyta > Magnoliopsida > Ranunculales > Papaveraceae > Papaver > Papaver somniferum. The sequence continues at coordinate 3,493,872 of NW_020632152.1, forward strand.
GTGGCGCAATGGTAGCGGCTACAGGTGTAAAACGTGCCATGTGTCGTGTTGTGTTGTGCCAACGACTTAAACGTGATGTGTCGTGTCGTGCTTTACTAGTCAAAACCTAGGTATAACACAGCTTGATTGGTGGTCGGTGGATTAGAATTGGGCTTGATTTAAAATCAGCTAAGCTGGCGAACTTGACCAGCGAATTAATCGCGAACCCGTATAAACCTCGTATTGTTCGGTAACGCCAGAAAACACGCGAATCTAGTCCGGAGTTGCAAACGGACGGCCAAAACACGCGAATTCCTAACTAGGATGAGAACCAGACAGTCGTCACATTTCAACTAGGAGTTGGGAGTTAGATATGAGCATTATTCTGTGGCGCAATGGTAGCGGCTACAGGTGTAAAACGTGCCATGTGTCGTGTTGTGTTGTGCTGTGCCAAGGACTTAAACGTGATGTGTCGCGTTGTGCTTTACTAGTCAAAAGCTAGATACAACACAGCTTGATTGGTGGTCGGTGGATTAGAATTGGGCTTGATTTAAAATCAGCTAAGCTGGCGAACTTGACCAGCGAATTAATCGCGAACCCGTATAAACCGCGTATTGTTCGGTAATGCCAGAAAACACGCGAATCTAGTCCGGGGTTGCAAACGGACGGCCAAAACACGCGAATTCCTAACTAGGATGAGTACCAGACATTCGTCACATTTCAAATAGGAGTTGGTAGTTAGATACGAGCATTATTCTGTGGCGCAATGGTAGCGGCTACAGGTGTAAAACGTGCCATGTGTCGTGTTGTGCTGTGCTGTGCCAACGACTTAAACGTGATGTGTCGTGATGTGCTTTAGTAGTCAAAAGCTAGGTACAACACAGCTTGATTGGTGGTCGGTGGATTAGAATTTGGCTTGATTTAAAATCAGCTAAGCTGGCGAACTTGACCAGCGAATTAATCGCGAACCCGTATAAACCGGGTATTGTTCGGTAACGCCAGAAAACACGCGAATCTAGTCCGGGGTTGCAAACGGACGGCCAAAACACGCGAATTCCTAACTAGGATGAGAACCAGACATTCGTCACATTTCAAATAGGAGTTGGGAGTTAGATATGAGCATTATTCTGTGGTGCAATGGTAGCGGCTACAGGTGTAAAACGTGCCATGTGTCGTGTTGTGCTGTGCTGTGCCAACGACTTAAACGTGATGTGTCGTGCTGTGCTTTACTAGTCAAAAGCTAGGTACAACACAGCTTGATTGGTGGTCGGTGGATTAGAATTGGGCTTGATTTAAAATCAGCTAAGCTGGCAAACTTGACCTGCGAATTAATCGCAAACCCGTATAAACCGCGTATTGTTCGGTAACGCCAGAAAGCACGCGAATCTAGTCCGGGGTTGCACACGGACGGCCAAAACACTCGAATTCCTAACTAGGATGAGAACCAGACAGTCGTCACATCAGGTTCACACTTTTGTCAACAACACAACAAAGAGTAAAAAAAGTACAAATTTAGAGAGAGTTTTTGCCATAATGCAAAGTTGCAAATTATGCAATAGACTGGATTCGATATGTATTATTACTCCATTAATTAAACCAACAGGATATATCATTTAGACTTGAACTAATGACGTCGTCATCACATTTGTTTAATCTAAGAACTTTCTAAAAAATGAATTTTCTTGCTATCTGTAGGCTGCACAGCCTGCACTGGTAAGTTTCTTTTTTACTGTAATTACTGTAGTAGCGATTTTAACTAAAAAATATTATTATTATTATTATTATTTATTTTTTTCAGTTTTTAGGATTGTTTGAATCGTGGGCTAACACCTGTGGGTGTTTCTTTACATCTTAAAGAGTTGAATTGTTGTTGAATCAATGTGGTAATAAATATATGCAGCTATTTTTCCGCTTTGCAAAAAATTAAAGAGTTAGGACAGATAGATGCATGAATCTATTATTATAAGACTTGTTTAAGCATATCAATTCAGTGTTGGTTAATATATACGTTGCCAGTTGATCCGGAGGATCATACAATTATATATAGTCTGCAAGCATTTCCAGGGAGAGATGCCACATTGTGGCAGTGCCATTTCCAGGAAGGGGACTTATAAATCCAATGATGAATTTCTGTAAGCATTTAGCTCTTAAATTGGATGATAGTGTTAAAATCACCTTCGTAGTCACGGAAGAATGGCTTCACATCCTTGAATCAGATCCAAAGCCGCCTCAAATTCACCTCCGATCAGTTCCTAACGTGATTCCTTCGGAATTTGTCAGGTCAGGAACATTAGACTTTGATAGCTTCCTAGAAATCGTAGTTGCAGAGATGGAATCTCCAATTGAGCATATTTTGAACACATCTGAACCGGCGAATGTTATTATAGCGGATTTCTACTTTATGTGGGCAATTTCGGCCGGCAATCAAAGAAATATTCCGGTGGTTTCATTTTGGCCATCGACATCTCGTGTGTTCTCTGTGATGTATCATGCCGAACTTCTAGCTAAGAATGGGCATAGCCTTACTGACTTATCAGGTATATGAATATACATGTAGATCATTAATTGGGCTAGCGTAGTTTGTCACAAGAAAGTAATAATCAAGCTGAGCGTCTCCTTTATTTTGTGTTGCAGATTGCGGCGATAAGGTGATAGATTACATTCCTGGAGTTCCGCCAACACGTTTAGTAGACATGCCATTGTTTCCAAATGGAAATGATCCGAAATTCAACCCCGCAATGGTAGCCTTCAGTATGTTAGATAAAGTTCAATGCCTTCTTATCGTTACCATTTACGAGCTAGAATCTCAAGTCACAGACACATTAAGGGAAAAATTTCCCTTTCCAACTTACACAATTGGCCCTTCCATATCTAACATCACCACTAACATTGAACAACATCATCACATTCACCGCAAGAATACAGAATCAAGTACAGTGAAGTATATATGTAAATCCCGAGGAACATTCTTATGTAGAATGGCTAGACTCCCAACCTATAAGCTCCGTCCTGTACATCGCATTTGGTAGCGTCGTTTCAATATCAGGGGAACAAATGGAGGAGATCTTAGCTGGGTTGCATGCAAGTGGGGTTCGATATTTGTTGGTTTCACGCGGTGTGCATTTTGCTTCCGGTTACATACATGGTGATGATTGTGGTGACTATGGTAAGAAAGATACCAGTAGTCAAAAATTTGTACTCCCATGGTGTGATCAATAGAGGGTACTTTGTCATTCTTCAATTGGAGGATTTTTGACTCACTGCGGGTGGAATTCGGTAATGGAATCGCTATATGCGGGAGTACCCATGCTTACATTTCCAATATCTTTTGATCAAATTCCATACAGAAAACTTATTGTAGACGATTTGAGAGTTGGAATGAAATTTACCAAGGAATTTGGAGAAAAAGCATTGGTTAAAAGGGATGAAGTTGAAAAGATAGTGAAGAAGTTCATGGACATAAATAAAGAAGCAGAAAAAGATGCAGTTAACAATGAAGCTAAGGAAATGAAAAGAAGATCAAGTGAAGTCAAGGAGATGTGTAGAAGGGCACTGGAAAAAGGTGGTTCATACGACACCAACCTCGACGCTTTTATCAAAGACATCCTCCATTTCCCTGGTAATTAATAATGTTAATAGTCATCAAATAGATGAGAGCTGAACTAATGACCTCAAGCATGAAAGTCGGCCTTGTGGCAAGCTGAATTGTAGTACATGGTAATGGTATTATGGATATTGTGTATCCTTAGTTACTAAGACTGTGAAAGTGCTTTAATATTGTGTTTTCTTTTCTTTTTTTGTTGATGGTCAGTCAGTAAAAAACAAGAGAAATGTAAACGAATTTTGAATTCCATGAAAGTCTACTGGCTTTATCCAGAAATCTCTTTCTTTCAATGTCTCCCGTATTAATTAACTATCCGATTAAAGTCTACTGGCTTCGTAAACCTAACCTATCGACTGTGGACCTCCTTATGGGAAACTGAGCAAAAATGGATTGCGCAACCCCTTAAAGTTCATCATTCTAGGACGTTCTGAACACATTTGAAGTTTCTTATAAATAAATGAACATATTTAATCTGGCGATTGTTATTATACATAGATGCCAATTGCGCCTTCTTTCTTTGATCCACGGATGGAGAAGTTTTGGTTCGGATTCTCCATTCTATTTACGTGACAGAACTTGTTGAAACTTTGGTTTCTATTGAAAACATCTAAGAGTATTTTCTCTTGTTTTCTTCTATCGTGTTTTGTCTGTTTCCATTATTGTGTCTAAAATTCAACTTATCGCTCAAGAGAATATACAAACTCGATAGTTGGCTACGAGTTTGTTTCTATCAAACTTGCTGGAATTTTAATAGCGGAAAATGGGTCATTTGTCTAAATATTTTTAAATCACGATTTAAATGGACGAGTAAAAAATAGTTTGGGTGAAATGGCCAAAGAAAAATAATAATAAGGATGAAACTAGTTTCATGCTAGCTTAAATTCAAAAAATAGTAAGGATGAAACTGGATGCATCCTGTGTAAATTAAAAATAAGAAAAAATATTTAAAAATGGGCACGATGAAACTGGTTACATCCTGCCTATTTTTACATTTTTGTCCATTTAAACAGTATCAAAATCTAACTGTCCATTTCACCCAAAAATTGTTGATTTTGGTCTTTTTAAACAATTTTGTGTTTTAATAGAGTATACCAAACTTGCTGGAATAAATGAGAAGGAAGGAGCTATCGGGGGCTACGGTGTCTCCCGAATCTAGACTAGCTGATTTTGTTTTAGTAAACAATTATTGGAGGAAAAGATTAATGAAATTTTGTACAACTTGTTCATCTTGATTTTAATGAAATTTTTTATAACCATATGTTACGCCTCATTAGTTGGCTTAAACATGCTTATATCATTAATCAATCCAACTTGTTGTTATCTAATAAGGTTACTTCACATTAATTTATATGTTGATTCTTTTCCACCACGCAAAACCACAAAACCAGGTTGGCTACTGCCTACTTGAACAGGTATTTCAGATTCATGAATCTGTCATAGGGTTGTCCTTCTCTCCATTTTGATTCCGTTGTCACCTTGATATATTTCATAAAACTTTGAGAAGCGTTCAATACAGTTTACATTCAAGCAGCCCTTGTCTCTTGGTTTCCATTTTTCACCTTATCTATTACACTTCACCTAAACTTTAGCAATCTTTACCTGTGAAAGACATGGAGGAGATCAACGAGGTGCTTAAATCAGGGAAGACATGCTACATTGTAGCAGTGCCATTTCCAGGAAGAGGACTTATTAACCCGATGATGAATTTCTGTAAGGATTTAGCTCATAAATTAGACGATAAGGTTAAAATTACTTTCGTAGTCACCGAAGAGTGGTTCCGCATCCTTGAATCAGCTTCGATGCTGTCTCAAATTCATCTCCGATCGATTCCCAATGTGATTCCTTCTGAATTTGTCAGGTCATCAACATTAGACTTTGACAGCTTCCTAGAAATCGTACTTGCAAAGATGGAAGCTCCATTCAAGCACGTTCTGAACACATCTGATCCAGCAACCGTTATTAATTTCTATTGGAAATAAAAGAAATATTCCAGTGGTTTCGTTCTGGTCATCGACATCTTTTGTGTTCTCCGTGATGTATCATGCTGACATTCTAACTAAGAATGGGTATAGCCTTGCGAACTTATCAGGTATGTAACAATGCATATAAATTGATCGTCTAGCATAGTTTCTCACAAGAAAGTTACAACCATGTTGAGAGTTTCCTTTATTTTGTACTACAGATTGCTGTGATGAGGTGATAGATTACATTCCTGGAATTTCGCCAACACGACTAGCAGACATGCCATTGCTGCCCAGTGGAAATGATCCCAATTTCAACCCAACAATAGCAGCCTTCAATATGTTAGAAAAAGTCCAGTCTCTTCTTATTGTTTCCTTTTATGAGCTTGAACCTCAAGTCACCGACACTTTAAAGGCAATATTTCCCTTCCCAATTTACACAGTTGGCCCTTCCATATCTAACATCTCCACTGCCATTGAGCAACATCATCACATTGATGGTAAAAAAACAGAATTAAACACAGTTAAGTATGTAAACCCCAAGGAACCTGATTACATAGAATGGCTAGACTCCCAGCCTGTAGGATCTGTCTTGTACATTGCATTTGGTAGTACCGTTCCAATACCGGGGGTACATGTGGAGGAGATCATGGCCGGGTTACATAAAAGTGGGGTTCGATATCTGTTGGTTTCATGCGGTGTGCATGAAGGTGGTGAGGATGACAAGATGGGTACTAATAGTCGAAGATTAATAGTTCCATGGTCTGATCAGTTGAGGGTACTTTGTCATTCTTCAATTGGAGGATTTTTGACCCATTGTGGGTGGAATTCGACAATGGAATCTTTATATGCAGGTGTACCCATGCTTACATTTCCAATATTTTTGATCAAATTCCCAACAGAAAACTCATTGTGGATGATTTGAAAGTTGGAATGGAAGTCACAAAGGAATTTGGAGAAAAAGCAGTGGTCAAAAGGGATGAAGTTGCAAAGATAGTGAATAAGTTCATGGACATAAATGAAGATCAAGCAGAAGAAGATGCAAACAATGAAGCTAAGGAGATGAGAAGAAGATCAAGTGAACTCAAGGATATGTGTATAAGAGCACTGGCCAAAGGTGGTTCATACGACACCAACCTGGACGCTTTTATCAAAGACATCCTACATGTCCATGATAATTAATAACGTTATTAGTCATCTATGTGCTGCGACTTGAACAAGTAGTGACTTCAAGTACTGGCTAACTTATAAATAAAGAGAGTACATGAAAATACTTCCATAATGCGTTTTTCTTTATTGGTCAGACAAAAAACGTACGAGATGTTAATGATTTTTATAATTTGGCCGCTCAATACCCAACGTTTTATCTCAACAGACAATATATGCTTCCCATATACATGTGCGAGCATGTACAAGAAATACTCCAAATTGCTTCCATGTTTACATCATTACTTACACTTGGTAAATCCGGATTCTAATTAACTTCACCCACCCATGTAGTCTGCTGCTTAGAATCAAAGACAGACAATGTTTACCTAGTGACTTGACCCGCGAGAGTGGTTTTAAAGGAAGTCTGCTTAGAGTGATGCTTAGAATCAAAGACAGACAATGTTTACCTAGTGACTTGACCCAAGAGAGTGGTTTTAAAGGAAGTCTGCTTAGAGTGATCTATTAGTATACCATCATCGGTGAGAAAAGAAATATGGCAAACACAAGTCGCGATGACATTATCTCGGGCACCTAGTTTAATTTGGAGTTTTGGACCACCTCATCGTTCGTTTTGTTATCGATTTTCAACAATAACTCTTTGCATTCATTTGAAAGGGATTGCATTTAACAAATTGGTCCTTTTATAACGAACTTTAGCGACTCGTTTAATGTTAAGTTTCAATTAATCAGTGAATAACTCGGTTGTCACTGTTGCCATCATTGTTAATTAGTGAGGAAAACTAGCGGGACGATGCTTAGACGGATTCATCGAAGTTTTATTTATGCAAAGCATGCTTAAGCTAATAATAGCATCATTAGTACAACCTTGTCATGTGTGCATGAATTAAGACATTCCGTCATGGTGGCTAGCCACGGCTTTTGTAATATTACTTGCCAACTCCATATACTCAGTAGGATCAGGGACATCTTCATTTTTTTTCTCATATTCCACAAACCATTCCACTAGGAAGCTTTGCTTATCGCCTCCTTGCGTAAGTAGAGGATTTACAGTCAATTTGTACTCAAACTTAGTATATACACGTAAGAGATCTCCATCGATGACACTGAAACCGAGAGTCCTACTTTCATCGTCCACGGCTTCAGTTTTATCCGTCAGTGTCACCAAATTAGGAGTCCCTGAATAACATAAAAAAAATCTCCAATTAACGAGATCATAAATATATGTATATATCCATTAATTAAGTTTTGTAGTTAAATAAGTTTCTTGTACTTACCCATGCATGGCACTTTTCGAGAGCCTTACTGTCTACACTCTTTCCATCACCTGCAAGAATCTGGACACTCTTGAAGACAAGAGGAAAAACCTGTGGGAGCTTGGTCCTTTCAGTCTTAAGAAAATTATAAAATCGGTCTGCTGAGCAGTTTTTTGCTTTGTCTTGAACATGTAGCCTGTGAATTTGAGCCATTAGTATGCAGTATTACGTGCTAATAATATATGATAGGAAATGAGAAATTAACTGGCTTAGAAGTGTGTGATATCGGAGATTTTAGGAAGGCTTATATAGACAAATTTATTCCAATCAAATCTTATCAACATGAAATCTAAAATCTTTTCATGCAAGTGTTGTAAGGGACACTTTAAAGTGTTCGATTCCCACAAAGAAAATACTCTTTCCATGATTTGTTCGTCTCATTGTCACACTATCTCTTCTTGCCTCCCATTTCTTGACCAATTAGGGGGGAGCACCTGCCCTCCCACTCACGCAGGCGGCGGTATTGAGGAATCCACCGTACTGCTGCTACGTATGGATCCTCTCAGAACATGTGCAACTGGATGTTACGCCACAGTAGTTGGCCTAAACATGCTTATAACAACAATTAAGTGATTAACCCAACTTGTAAGCATCATCTATAATTAACCCAATTTTTTATCTAGTGATCTGTCACAATTGTCTCGGACTCTCCCCGTATTAATTTATTTCGGGTAGTTTTTAGAAGGTATAAAACCAACCAAATCTTCTTCTGGGTTAAAAGAAAAATCTCTCTGAACAAAAAATTCAGATGAATTCTAAAAAAATACATATGGGTTCCTTAAAAGTCCTCTTAAACCGGTGAATTGAAGAGTTGACTTTCTCAAACTTAAAGGATAAGGAGTAACCCCAATTACGTATCCATGAAGTGATTCACGTTACTTAGTTTTATGATCAGATTAACGAAGGCATGTAAATCCAAAACTTTGTTTATTCTTTGTATTAATCAGTAGCCAAGAAGCATCTACGTTGAAACGTACAAACAAAGAGATGAGAAACAAAACCAAAATGCAACTTGAAATTGATAACCGTATAGCGCAGGTTGTTGCAATATAAAGTACTTAGCTAGCTTGGTCCAAACTCTTTTCATATATTTGGATTTGGATGCTAGCTAGGAAAGCTGTTATTCAAAATATAACGCTTCCTTGGGTGAGTCTAGTGGTTCAGCTTGAACCACTAAGGCTTAGCCTTACTGTAATTTTCTTGTAGAAATTCAGCATTCTGTGACAAAGCTATTTGTACATCCGTGACAGAAATGATGTAAATATTGCGGAAAATGGGGCATTTATCCAAATATTTTTAAAACTTGGTTCTAATGGACGAATAAAAATTAATATGGGTGAAATAAACACCAAAAAAATACCAAGAATGAAACTTGATTCATCCTGACTTAAACTTAAAAAAGAGCGAGGATGAAACTGGATGCATCCTGATGGAAATTAAAATAAAAAAAAGTATTTGAAAATGGGTAAGATGAAATTGTTTACATCCTGACTATTTTTACGTTCTCGTCTATTTAAATAATATTAAATTTTACATATCTTTTTCACCCCAAAATTGTTGATTTTGGTCTTTTTAACTAATTTTGTGTAAATATTATAGGTGTTGTCAAATAATTTTTATTACAGACTGACATATTGTCAGTGATAAGCAACTAATGATTACCGCAATCCGGCTGAGCACATTAGAAACAAGCACGAATCATCTCTAACCCCTGGGGCCTTTTTATTACTTGACTTTTTTTTGCGTCTTAAAGAGTTGAATCAAAGTGGCAATAAATAAATGGACGTTGCTTCTTTTCTGCACTTAAGAAAAACCATGTCGCCTACTTGAATGAGGCAAAAAAATAATATATGTATCGCCAATACTTGTTTAAGCATCCAGATTGATGTTCGAATCAACTTAAGTTTGGTGTATATATATGTCTCAGATTGAATAAAGGATCGATCATATAATAATATTCAGTGAGAACTTTATAGAGACATGGAGGAGACCAATCAGCAGGAAACCAAATCAATGGAGAGATGTCACATTGTTGCAGTGCCTTTTCCAGCAAGAGGACTTATCAACCCAATGATGAATTTTTGTAAGCATTTAGCTCATAAATTAGGTGATAATGTTAAAATCACTTTTGTAGTCACGGAAGAGTGGTTTGGCATCCTTGAGCCAGCTCCAATACCGCCTCAAATTCTTCTCCGGTCAATTCCCAATGTGATTCCTTCAGAGTTTGTAAGGTCATCAACATTGGACTTTGAGACCTTCCTTGCAATCGCAGTTGCAAAGATGCAAGCTCCTTTCGAGCACGTTATGAATACATCTGAACCGGCGACTGTTATTATAGCGGATTTCAGCTTGATATGGGCATTTTCAATCGGCAATAGAAGGAATATTCCGGTAGTTTCGTTCTGGACGGCTTCATCATTTATGTTCTCCGTTTTGTCTCATGCTGACCTTCTAACTAAGAATGGGCATAGCCTTGATCACTCATCAAGTACATATTCATGCATATAGATTTATAATCCGGTATATATAGTTTGTCACAAAAAAATAAAAGCCATGTTGATGTAGAGTTTCCTTTATTTTGTGCAACAGATTGCTATGATGAGATGATAAATTATATTCCTGGAGTGTCGCCGATAAGATTGTCAGATATGCCATTTTTACCGCGAGGAAATGATCCCAAATTCAACCCTGAAATGGTAGCCTTCACTTTGTTGGATAAAGTTCAAATGTCTTCTTATTCCTACTTTTTACGAGCTTGAACCCCAAGTCACAGACACTCTAAAGGAAATATTTTCATTCCCAGTTTACACTTATTGGCCCTTCCGTATCTAACCTCAACACTACCATTAATCAACATCATCAATTTCACGATAAGGAAAAAGAATCAGCTAGAAATGAGTATGCAAACAGTAAGGAACTTTATTACTTAAAATGGTTAATTAGATTCCCAACCTATAAGCTCCGTCATGTACATCGCATTTGGCAGCACTGTTTCAATTTCAGGAGAACAAATGGAGGAGATATTGGCCGGGTTACATGAAAGGGGGATTCAGTATTTGTTGGTTTCACGTGGAGTTGGGCATCTTACTGCAGGTACACATGGTGATGGTGGTGGCGACCGTGATGATACATCTACTAGTAGTCGCGGATTAATAGTGCCATGGTGTGATCAATTGAGGGTACTTTGCCATTCTTCAGTTGGATGATTTTGGACTCATTGCGGGTGGAATTCGGTTATGGAATCGATATCCGCCGGCGTGCCCATGCTTACGTTTCCGATATATTTTGATCAAATTCCAAACAGAAAACTTATAGTAGATGACTTGAAAGTTGGAATGAAAGTCATGAAGGAGTTTGGAGCTAAAGCGTTGGTCAAAAGGGGTGAAGTTGAAAGGATCGTGAAGAAATTCATGAACATAAATGGAGAAGCAGAGGAAGATGTTAATAATGAAGTTAAGGAAATGAGAAGAAGCTCAAGTGAACTAAAGGATATAAGTATAAAAGCATGTAGGAGTTAAATATCACACACGTTAATAACTACGCGAAGGGCGTCGCACACAACAAAGTTGAGATGACGCACCAGATGATGTCAGCAAAGTCACGAGTAAAGTGTGAAGAATCATGCGAAGAAGTATGCTATGCGAAGATGAGCGATTGTATATGAGTGAATATGTCGCATAGTGATCCCGAAAATAATGGGATTCTTAGCTGTCATCCACTATGTAAAATCCTATATAAAGGAGAGAGTCATTGTTTATGAGATGATTCTAGGACAAGTCTTGGAAAAGAAATAGGAAGAGAGAGAAAGTGAGCTTAGGTTTCAAGTAGAATTGTTGTAATACTTGAATCATTCTTGTAAACATTCTTAATCTTTAGTTAATAAAAAAAGAATTCATAATGATCACCTAGAGATTGAATCAGTTATAGTGAAGTGTAGTTGTAAGATTTCTTACAACTACATTTTTGGCGCTAGAAAACAGCTCTGGATGTTAATTCCTGATAGTATATCATAGATTTTAAGGAAAAAAGTGAGATCTAAAAATTTAGAAATGGTAAGGATCGAGTCTGTTGTTGAACAAGGAATGACAACTAGAAGAAGTAACAGACTTGCTGAACGAAGACGAATTACAAATGCTGAGCAACAAGAGGAAAGAAGGGAAGAACATCAAAGAACAGAAATTCCAATTGGATCTCAGCGAGAACAAGGACAAAATAACGATATAGATTATGATAGAGTGAGTGTCCATACTGCGATGACGAATTCTACAGACGAATGACAGAGAATTGGGAACGAATAACCAATTACAGCGAGTGAAGGAAATATGACGATTGCAGAGCTTATGCAAAAATTAATAATTGAAAGAAAGAAAGAAGAAGAGGAGCGTGCGAATTTAATCCGTCAAAATGATGATTTACGAGAAGAGAATCTTAGATTACAAGAAAAAAGGTCAAGAAATGCTACACGCTCAAGGTCAAGATCCAGTAAGAGTTCTTCCCGACAGAGCCAATCTAATCGAAGAAATGATAGGCGAAGACAACATATGGAAGTCATTGAAGAAAACTCGCAAGAAGATGAAAATTTGGAAGAACAAAGGGAAAGGAGACGTGTAATTGACTTAGCAACTAATCGATACGAACACCCACGCGAACTTCTTCGTCGTGTAAATACTAATTGTGAAAGGGAAGAAGAGGATCCAAGGCAAGGACAAATGATATTACATGGTAGAGAAATGTTGAGAGACGAATATGAGCGCGAACGAGAGATTGCACGTGCGAAAAATAGACAGAGAAGAAGGGAAGAATTAGAAGAAAGAGAATTACAAAGCGGATTGCGTCATATTGATAATCGAGTAAGGGGACGCGAGCGTCATCGCATAGATGATATAGATCAAGGTCGAGTTACACCACAAGAAAGAGAAATATCAAGACATCGATATGATCGCATAGGAAATGAAGAAAGACATGATAGAGTACAAATTGAAGCAAATACTGAAAGGCGTAGGCGAAGAAGAGAGGAAACTGAACAACATGAGATACAAGAGGCAATACGCCAAAACAATCATGATAATAGATTGAGACAAGCAAGATTAAAGAGACCCATGCGAGAGGATTTGGATCAATCATTAAGCGAAGAAATTCTTAAGGAGATGGCAGAATTAAGAGAAATGATGACTACAAAGAGAAATGATGGAAGAAAACAACTAGAGGAAGCAGTGGAGGAAGCTGGAAAAACTCCATTTACAAAAGAAATTCAAAGAGCACCGATACCATCTAAGTGCAGTTTACCGACATTTACAAGTATATTTGATGGAAGCGCATGTGCGATACAACATGTAAAAGCTTATTCTAGATGTTTATTGCAGTGGGAAAATTGTGATGCAATAATGTGCTAATATTTTGCTGCAAGTCTAGCAGGAGAAGCTTTGAAATGGTTTGAAGGCCTACCTGTAGAATCCATTGGTTCATTTCATCATCTACAAAATGTCTTTTTGGGGCAATACATAAGTAATAATCTATCAAGACCAGGGATTGAGACTGCATTAGGACTTCGCAGAAGAACAAATGAGAGTTTGCGTCATCTAACGACTCGTTGGAGAACAATGTATAGTGAAATGGGAAGACTGGTGGATGAGCGAAATCTTATCCTTGCATTCCTTAATGCTCTCTTTGCAACAGATTTATTATATACCCAAATCTTCAGAACAATGTCGGAGCTGCGCGAATTTCAAGAAGAATACACATCACATGAGGAAAAGCAAAGAGATATGGAATCTTACCCAGTTGCAATATCTGATTTGAAAGGTGGAAATACAAGTCTACTTCCGAGGATGACAAATGTTGTTGCGAGTACATCGCAGGGAACTCAAGGAAGGAATAATGCAGAGATGGAACCAAAGTTAGTGGCTATGGGCAGTGCAGATCAAGCAGAGTTTGATAAAGAGTACAGAGACAAACAACTTCAAAATTATGGAGATACTGATACAGTTCAACCAGGACGCTTTGCAGGAAAGCAAACACATTATAACAAGAAAGCTGGAAGAATAGTGTGGGAACAGATAAATTTGCCAAAATTGAACACTACAGTGGAGTATGGGAAGCCGCTCTTTTAATGATGAAAGCAAGTGGTGTTTTCTTTTATATCTTAAAGAGTTAAATAAAAGTTACAACACATATAAATATATGTTGATTCCTATAATTTCGCAATAATTAAAGTGTTGAACTGTTAATACTTGTTTAAGCATCCACATGCATATTTGTTCAAGTTTGGTCCATATGCACGTTGTTGGTCGATCCGAGGGAACATCTAATTGTATATATAACTTGTAAGTATTTCAACGTATACATGGACCAAAATCAGTGAAAAGATATTGCAGCAGTGTCGTTCCGAGGAAAGGGACTTGTCAACCCCATGATGAATTTTTATGCATTTATTGATCTCATAAATTAGATGATATCGTTAAGATTACATTCGTAGTAAAAAAATGGTTTGATATCCTTGCACCAGCTCAAGTGTCGCCGCAAATTCATTTACGATCAATTCCTGACGTGATTCCTCCATATTTTTTCAGGTAATCAACATTAAATTTTGACAACTTTCAAAAAATTGTATCTGCAGAGATAGAAGCTCCATTCGAGCACGCTCTAAACACATCTTTCAGCAATAGTATTATAGAGGATTTGTACTTGATTTGGGAAATTTTCATCGGCAATCAATGAAATATTTCAGTATTTTGGACGGCGATATCTTTTGTTATCATGTCGACCCTATAACTAAAAGTGGGCATACCTTTGTTATGTTATCAGGTACACATATGCATATAGATTAATAAGATTGGATTGTTTGTCACAAGAATGTAAAACTAATATTGAAAACATCTTATTTTGTGCCACAGATTACTGTGATGAGTTGATTGATTACATTCCAGGAATTTCGCCAACAGAATTCGCAGATATGCCGTTGCATGTGGAAATGATCCAAAATTCAAACCAACATTGTCAACCTACACAACATTAGATAAGTTCAATGTCTACTGTCTACTATCTTTTACCAGCTTGAACCTCAAGTCACAGACACTCTAAAGGAAATATTTCCCTTCCCAGCTTACCCTTTTGACCCTTCTGTAATTAACATCACCACTACCATTGAGAAGTATCATCACATTCATGGTAATACCACTACCATTTAGAAGCATCATCACATTCATGGTAAGAAAGAACAATTAATAAAGTATATATGTAAGTACGTAAACAGCGAAGAACATTATTACTTAGAATGGATAGATTCCCGGCCTACATTCGAAGAGTTTTGGACTCACTGTGGGAGGAATTCGGTAATGGAATTTATATACGCAGGTGTACCCACGCTTACACTACTAATATCCTTCGGTCGAATGGCAAACAGAAAACTGACTGTTGATGATTTGAAATTTGGAATGAAAGTCATGAAGGAATTTAGAGCATTAGCATTGGTAAAATGTGGTGAAGTTGCAAAGATCGTGAAAAAGTTCATGAACATAACTGAAGAAACGAAAGAAGGTGTTAGCAATGAAGCTAACGAAATGAGAAAAAGATCAATTAAGTAAACTCAAGGAGATGTGTGGAACACCATTGGCGAAAGGTGGTTCATATGACACAACCTAATGCTTTTTATCATAGAATCCTCCGTCTCCATACTTAATATAATAAATTTATTAGCCATGTATGTGTTAAGACTTAAGACTTGAACTAGTAATCTCAATAAATTGCTAACCTGCTGTAATATATTGAATAGTTTACTAGTATATTTCATCTTTTTCCATAAAAATAAAATAAAATTAATGACCCCAAGTACGAAAGTCAGTCTTATGGCTGACTGGAAGGTCATATCCTTCGCCTTTATTGTGTTTGAACAATAAAAAAGTAATATGTACACTTTTGAAGGGGTACCTAAGTTTGACTCTAGTGGCGTGTCTATAAATAATTAAAACAAATTGAGATGGCAAAAACTTCTATTCATCCCACTCCATGGTCAAACCTTTGCTATTTCTGAAGCACTTTCTTATAAATTTGAATTTGTTGAAATTTTTTGTATATTCAAAAATCTAAATGGCTTCATCATTATGTATTACAAAAAAGTAAGCCTAATAGACGAGGAAAAAAAATAAACAAGTTTTATTAATCGGTAATTTAGATGTTTCATAAACATATTTTTTTTTTTTAGAATGATTCGGAAAGAAAACATTAAAAAAAAAAAACAGACACAGACACAAAATATGAACCTTTTTGGGGAAATTAGGGGGAGACCCAAAAAAAATAATATTCTCATTGTCAAGCCCACAATTAATTTTGGGTACCGTGGCACCCATAATTATTTCCGTGACACCCATAATTATATGAAATTCTTAAAAATGTATGCATGACGGATTATGTATCCGCATGACAGGTTATGCATCCGCATGACAGGTTATGCATCAAGGGTATAATTGGCAATGCAACTTGGATATAACATATATAAAAATCCGCGCCTTGGAATGTTACAAATTTTATATCGTTGGAAATCTTTTTAAGAGAGCTGCGCAACGAGTACAAACAAGAATATCAAATTTTTGTTTTTCACGAAAAAATCGGAGGTGATCATCATTTTAGGCAAAATTTTCAAAAACTTGATACATAACCATTATGCAGCCACCAAAAAAGATGCATAACACATTCTGCAGGCGCATAACAAATTATGCAACCATTTTTTCCACTGCATAACAAATTATGCATTTGGATAACAAAGTTATGCATCTATAAAAAAGTTATGTAACCATTGTTTTGGTTGATTTTAGTGCGTACATAAAAAAAATTGATGCATAATGCAGTATGCATCCATATTTACGGATGCATATCAGGTTATGCATCTATTTTCTCAATGCATAATGCATTATGTAGCCAAATTTTCAGACGCATAACAGGTTATGCATCCATTTTCATGACTGCATAACATGTTATGCAGATATTACTGTAGGTGCATGACAAGTTATGCAGTCTTTGTTTTTGTTGATTTCAATAATAACAAAAAAGTTATTGCATAACGTGTTATGCAACCGTTTTCTGGACTGCATAACAAGTTATGCAACAAATTTTGTATATGCATAACAGGTTATGCATCCATTTTCACGACTGCATAACATGTTATGCAGACATAACCACATCATTATCTTCTTTCATGTTTCAATAATTCCCGCGCATACTATTATCCTCCATCCGTAACTCCCATCCACCACTACCAGCTTTCACCTACTTGAATGTAGTAACAAATACCAACAACAAACACAAATACAAACCATTCCTATTTCAGTTACACAAATGCAGTCATAACCACAATCGACTCTGTCCTCACTTCTAGATGGTGGAGTTCCTTCTCCACTCGAAAGAGAATTCCAACTCCCAGTTAAATCCATCTGCATCTCCTCCATGAGTTCAATACCACCACTACCTCAGTAACTCCATCTTCCACAGTTCAATCTCGAGTCATTCTTCCATGTCCAGAAAATTCAGTCAAGACCCATCTCGAATTGCAACTCTATCTTCACAACGACAACAACAATCACCCAATTCTTCTCGGAAGCAACACAGTTCAATCGACAGCAACAGCAACATCAACTCCTAAATCCATCAATAACCCAGTATAGCTACTTAATTTGCAGAGGCGTGTTCACCCCATCACAAACACATCTACTTCCCACTTTATAACTCCCTTTTCACCTCCACCGGCACCACATTTATTCGTGAATATGTTAGTCGCGCAAACAGTAAGTTGTTTCGTCGCCACCACATAAATTTCTGTAAGCTGGTTAGCTTCATTTGTGCTCTACAGATTGGAGTATATAAACAGCTTACACAAGTTATTGTTTCAGCGAAAAACTAACCGAATAAAGTTAACAATGGGTCAATATTTCACTCTTGTCTTGCATTTCCACAAACAATAAAGTTTCAACTTCCATCACTTTGAAAATTCCCTCAAATTAAGTATCAATTTTTCGTGTGAATTGATTGGGAAAATAAGAAGCATTGGAATCAAATTTGAAGGCTTCGTAGATGTGCTTCCTTCCAGTTTCACTCACATCATTACACTTTTGTTTAGCCAAAACTCGACGGATATGCTGTTGAGCTCTCATATCCTTTATTAAATTGGAATCCAATTGGTACTGTTCCAATGGAAATCGAAACACAGAGTAACGGAACAATCGAAATTGGAGAAACATATGTACCTCAAACAATGATTAGGGTAGAGATGAATGACCATAGGTGCAGGCGGTGGTTAATGCTGCTGGTTTTGGTGGTGGTGATGGTGTTGGTGGTGAAGGAATGATTACTGGAATCTAAGTAATAAAATAGGGATTTTGATTGAGACCATCGTTATTTGGTGATGCTGCTAGTTATAATGGTGGTTGGTTCCGCTGCTACGACGGTGCTGGTGGTGCTGGCTACGATGATGATGGTGATCATGGCGCTGGTGGTATGGTGTAAGGAAGAGATTTTTGTTTTTCTTGTGTGGAAAAGGAATCGAAGAAGAACAAAAAAAAGACTGAAACCTAATTTTATAAACTATGGGTTTGGGAGAAATTTTTTCGTCAAAAGTGGATGCGCGCTTGAACTTTTTTATCGATGGGTTTTCACAGTAACCAAAATTTTAAAAATGGATGTGGCTGTAGTTTTCACTTACTGATTTGAAGGCGGGAGATAGGGCTCAGCGAAACCCACTTACTAAATTATTGAGAATCATTATTTATATGATTTCTTCTTTGGTCTGTCTAATGGATGAGCCCACATAAGGTGTAAGTGAGGCTATAACCCGTCCCTTAGTTTGGCTAGAAAAGTTTTAAGCATCCTTATTCGGGTGACTTTCAAAATGTTAAAAATATTAACCCACTCCATTACCTAATAAACTTTTAAACTAAATGAAGAAATTAGTTGTTTTTTTAGTTTATCTCCCACCGTCGGCCGTCATTGGTAAGTACTATTGGAATCTTAAGGTTTTAAACGGTATTTATTTTAAGATCCTCTTAACTTATATACCAGTATATAGGTTAAGAGGGGTATAATTTATTTTAAGATCCTCTTAACTTATATACCAGTATATAGGTTAAGAGGGGTATAATCGACTTTAAAAATTCGTGTTTTGTCTTGGAATTGATCGATTTCTTTGGAGCTAGAGTTTTCTCGGAGAAGCAATTTCCATGCATGTCTTGAAATATTAAATCCATATTTACCCTTGTCTCCATAAATAACCTGTAACTGTGAAGTGAATTTCTCTGATCATCACACACGTGTTGGAGGCTTGGAGCTGGGAGACTTATCCTTTCTTCTTCCATTACTTCCCCTTTAGTTTTCTATTTTATTTGCTTAATCTTTTTCCGGTGATAATGGAAGTACGGATTGTTTGTTCGATTAACTTAAACAAGTTCATGCACGGACCACGGTTTGTCTTCCAAATAGCATCCTTTTGATTGAGCTCATAAGAGTCCTCCTTTTCTGCCATTAGTAGATCTCATAAGAAACTCAAAACCCAAGTTCTTTGATTGCTATACTACAAGACTAATTATTTTTATCCAATTTCAAATCATTACATCAACACAGGCTCAAATCATTCATCCCTATGTTTTGGCTAAGACTAAAGAATTCAAACATTTGGCATGGGAGTCTACTGTGGAGAATCTGGACATAATGGTTATAAGGATGAGATCATGAGAAAATCAAGAGAAAGAAATGAATAAACAAGGAGTTAAGGATGAGAAGAAAATCAATAGAAGATGAAAAATGGTTTTCACTGTGAATAACATGATTTTTATGGCAGCTACGGAAAGAAAGGAGAGAAGAAAGATGGGGTCGACGGAAATATACATATATTGGCCGTAACTGTATCTAGGTCTCACGTAGGCCCACTAAAAATTAGATAAAAAGATTATTAAAGGGCAGTTTGGGGAAAAATGCATAGTTATTAGAACAATTTTGAAATTAGAAAAATTATCTTTCCAAAACAAAAGATTATAAAATTGAGAGGAAACATAAATGCTTAACCTATATACGGGTATATAGGTTAAGAGTTAAGAGGACCCTTTATTCTAAGTTACTTTAAAGTGCAAATTTAAAGTATTGTTTTGATTTTTATTAATTTTTTTTTTTTTGTAAGTTATTGAAAAAATTCCCATTGATAGCCAACTAAATAAATTTATGGACTTCAATTTGTTTATGCATATGTTAGTCACCCACACATCTGAACTCTATTTATTCTTACATACAAAGTTGGAAGCCTCTAATCGCCTTACATAAACTTGATAATTTAGTTGTATCCAAAGAAAAAAAAATTGGGTTCATCCCTGGTCCATTTAGAAGGGATGATACTTTTTCTTTTAGCTTATGAGATTGATTTCTTGCACCTAAGTATTTTCTCTCTGCGCTTGCTACATGACACACATTGACATATATAAATATAATTTCGAAAGACGCAGGGGCAACTTCCCCCAATTTTTTGTTATAAAGACCAAGAAATTGGTGTTGAAGAGTTTGGAATTCAATTCTCTAAATGGATGAAAATATTGGTGCTAGCAAGTTTTGAATTTGAGGTGTTCACGAGTTTCGAACTCAATTTTTTAATAGATAACATAGATAAAAATATTGGTGTTACCAAGTTTTGAATTTAATGTGCTGACGAGTTTTTCGAATTCAATTTTCCTGATAGATAAAAGTATCGGTGCTAGCGTGTTTCGAACTTGAGGTGTTGACTAGCTTCGAGCTTTCCAAATACCGAATGTTGATAACAAGTTTTGGTAGAGACAAAAATTGTTGTTAGTAGCGAGTTTTGAACTGGCTAATTTCAAACTCACCCAGCGTTGATAACAAGTTTTGGAAGAGACAAAATTGGTGTTAGTAGCCAGTTTCGAACTCGGATATAATCACATAGATTTTACTACTATACTAGAGTGACATTGCATATAGATTATAGGACATCCCCAACCTGGGCCAATATCAGCTGGGCTCCAAAAATCCCTATGCAAAACTGAACTCGGCCTTGTGGGATATTTAACCGAACCAAATCCCGATTTAAGTTAATAACTTCATTTTTGAGTAACCTGTGTAGCCAAATGCCCTTCAAAATCCTCTCTCTCTCTCTTTCTCTGGTTCCTCCTCCGAAACCCTAATTTCCCAGAAAGATTGATTTGATTTGTTTATTTCAACTTCGAATCATCGCTTCATCTCTGGTTCACACTCTATAGAAAACAAACATTAATTCAAGCATGAACTCAAAATGAAAATTAGAATCTGAAATCGAAGAAGAAGAAGAAGCATTCAGGAAGAGAGATGTACCCATGAAATCCATTTCAAGGTTACCCAGTGAATTCATCATTGCTTCTATGTAAGTCTGTTTGCAGAAATTGATTATGCCCTTATTTTCTAACCCTGATTCTTGTTAAAATTATACCCCCTTAATCTTACTATCCAGAGAAATTTAACCCTATTCTCATTCTTCAAGGTTATTACAGTAATCAACTTTACTCCATAGGTTATGAATCATTAGGGTGTGCAATTGAAAATGTTGCTTTCCAAAGATTTGTCCTCATTTAAATCTTTAGATTATGATGTTCTATTGTTGGGGTTCATGTAATGGTCTGGTTTGGATATGGTTGTTTCATATTGCTGGTAGTGGTGATGGGGAATTTTCTTGTATTTGGAACCAAAAGAATATAAAGAAATACCTAAGTTACATGTAGAGTTTGAAGGCACAAGTGCATTTGGTTACGATTACAAGACTGGTGATTACAAGTCGGCAATAGGTGCAGAAAGTTGTGGAAGAAAGGGTAGTATTCTACTCCAGGTCTATACGTTAGCATCAAATTCATGAAAAACTGAGATCATCATACCATTTTTTTTTTAATGGGCAAGCATCTGGGTGCTTGTTAAATCCAATGTATATGATTTTGTTGAAGAATAAGGATCCGTTGATGGCTCATCTGATCTGGAGAGAACAAAGATTGCTTATGGGGGACTGTCATGGAAGTAAAGTATCTAAGAGGTAAATCCATATGGGAGGTGAAGGGGAACCAAAGAAGCTCTTCTACTTGGAAAGCAATGCGTCATTGCAGAGAGGGCATTAATGAGCACTGCATTTGGAGTCTTGGTAATGGTGAGAGGATACATGTGCTAAAAGATCCTTGAATGAGTCAAGAACGACTTACCTCAACTCAAAGAAGATGCAACAGGTGGAATATCCAACAAAGTGAGTGATTTAATCTTGAAAAACCCCACCCGATGGAATGAATCTCTGACTACAGATAAATTATTGGAGGTTTCTTGTGTGTTGTGGGCCATATGGAAGTTAAGGAAAAAAGTGTTTTAACAACAAAAACTAGAACATTAAGAGTATCATCAAGGAATACCCCGCTTGACTTGGATGTGAACCAGTGTATTTCTCCAGCTGAGAAGAAAAGGAAAAGTGGAAAGTGGTGACTTGAACTGGACGAAACTGAATGTGGATGCTGCTTTTGACAATTTCCATGGAGGCGGGGCTGTGCTGGCAAGGGACTCTAGTTCTACATTTCAGGGCAGTGGTACCAGTAATCAAGCTGTCCTAAGTCCTCTGGAAGCTGAAGCTAGGGCTGTCCTCCTGGCTACTGAGATGGCTGTATTGCTTAAAATGTAAAAAGTTATCATAGAGACTGATGCTGAGAAAGTTGCTAAGATGTTGACCGAAGAAAATAGACCTATCCCGTGGAGGATCCAGCACATTCTATACCAGATTAAAGATGGGTTGCGGAAGCTCAAGGAGGTCACATTTGCGTTCAACCAAAGAGGTGGGAGTGTTGTTGCCGATTATTTGGCAAAATATTCCTTAGCAAACCACTCGAATGTCTGGTGGTTCTCTTCTACCCCCGTTCCATTATTTCAGAGCTGTGTTTGTCTGAGAGTAGAACCTCTTAGTTACTGTGGTTTCTTCTTTGTAGCAGGGGGGAAAAAAGGATCCGTAGATGGATCTGGGAGTGTTGAAAGGGTGCCTTTGCGTACTTTACAACTCATATGTGAATTATGTTAGGATTCATTTTGAAATATGGGAGATGCTGAATTACGGAGTTCAAGAATCTTGGACTAGATGCTATATCATTATTAGTCATGAGAGCACTTTTAAGGATTTCACTCTGATGTGGTCTTTGGAGAATGGCAAGATTCTATTCTTGACTTCTGGTAGCCTAGTTTTGTATGACAGGGAACATGACAGTGCTAGAGAACTAAGTATGCATAAATATTGCTTTGAGGTCAGCGTGAATTATTTCGAAAGCTTAGTTTCTCTCAAAGAAGGGTGGATAGAGGAATTAAGCCTAGTTTTGTATGACGGGTACTTCGTTGCAGAGAAGGGTGGATAGAGGAATTAAGAGAAACCCGAAGAAGAAGAAGCTCTAAGTGCAATAAAAACAGGTGAAATTGAATATCTTATTGGTTCATGTTATTACTATATTTCTGCAATTTCTGTCATCAGATTTGAGTGAATAGTCATTAAGTTAATACAAGTAGTACTATGTATCACTTCGGATCTCATATGCTTTCTTCTCGTTTTCAGACCCTTAATGTATTCATGGATCCTGAATAGAAAAAAATTGGTGTCCCCAATCTAGAGCAATATCATTCTTTATAAGAGTAGTATTATTCTTTTGCAATTCATTTTTTATTTGATTCAATAGATCATCCATTCTCCTGAGTTCTCTGGAAGTTTTATGAGTCATATTTGTAGATGCTATATAAAATTCTCCACGTATGCAGTCATTATATATCCTCCTCTGTGTTACTAAGCTGAATTGCTGAAAACAGAAACCACAATTTTATTGGAACACTAACTTTCTTAAGTTTAGATGTTTAGTAACCTTTTGATAGTCAATGGTGATCCTGGAAGCTTCTGAAATCTGTATTCGTGAAATGTCACAGTAGATTTGGGAAATTTTATCGTCGAAAGAGAAAGCAGTTTATGATGGTGCTGTTGAAGAGATCACCTTTTTATCTTAATTGATCGGTTTACATAAATAACAATTTAATACCATATGGAGAGAACGATTGATTAGATTTGTGCCTATTGTGATGCATCTGTTTCTTTAGTTGAGACTTATAAGATTCCGTTTAAGTTTCTCTATCTTATTGATTGCCGTGGAGCATAAATATATAGATTCCTTTCGGAGCTTGGGTAAGCTTTTGCCAGGGTTGATAAACCTAAGATGCCCTTTGCAGACCTGGCAATCTTTCTATTCACCCCTCTCTTTCGGTTAAATGATACTTATGACCCCACACTGGTGTGTTGTTTGAAGTACATTTGTTTTGCTTTTTGAATTTCGCATATTGTTTCTGAGATCTGGCTCTGTTGATATCAAATAAAAAACTAATGATGCAAACTGTGTGTTATGTGATGCTCGCTTGTTTTAACAACTGCTTGGTTTCTTATCCCCTAATAGTAGTGAATAGTAGTGATAGATGTGAATGTTCCAGATAATGAGAAAAACCAAAAACACTCAAAAAGATTATAAATGAAAGAGCACAATGATTGCAACCTAAACGATAAACTTTTTAGTCTTCTGTCTTTCTCTTGGATCTGCATAACATCAGCCTCACTTTTCCCCCTTCCTTTTTGTGTATATCTTCTACTGGAAAATAGACAACTGCAGAATGTTAAAACATGGCTATGGACTCCTGACTTAGGATTGTGTAGAAGCACGCATCCCATTAGATGTGTTTATATGGTCCACAAAAGCTCCTCTAGTTGCTAAGAACATAAGATTATTGAAAATTAGAACCTTTTTGTACTACCTTTATGCTCTTGGCTCAATATAGAAGCAGATATAGAAGGGCACTGAATGTTTGCTGGAAGCATATTGGCTCATCTTATAGTAATTAAAATTGAGAAACTGCGGTGTTTGTGGAGTCTGGAATGCTGTTGAAGTTGTGGTTTGATCTCTTAAATTTCTAAGTTAACAGTCGTGTGTCATGTACCCTCTATGAGTGAAGAGTGCCTATATCAGAGTCACTACTAAGCCGTTAGATATGGAGGTTGTGGGGATGTTTACTATGAGAAGACAAGCACTGAATTATCATTTAGTTATAACATTAGTACTATGTTTCATTCTGGATCTCATATGTTTTCTTCTCGTTTTTCAGACCCTTAATGTATATCATGGAATCTGGATAAAAAATTTGTTGTCTCCAATCTAGAGCAATATCGTTCTTTATAGAATTTTAGATTATTCTTTTTGCAATTCAGTTTTTATATGATTCCGTAGATCATCCATAAGTGTTAAGAGTCATGTTTATAGATGCTGTATCAAATTCTCCATGTTCGCAGTCATTCTATATCCTGCTCTGTTATTGTTACTAAATTTACTAAGTTGAATTTCTGAAAACAGAAACCACAATCTTATCAGAAACAATAAATTACTTCGTTTAATAACCTTTTGATAGTCAACGTTGATCTAGTAGGCTCTTGAAAGATGTATCCTGAAATGTAACAGTAGATTTGGGAAATGTTAAAGTCAAAAGGGAAAGCAGTTTATGATGATGCTGTTGCTTTCGTAATTGATTGGTTTGTATTTGGAGTCATTGATTTAATGGAGTCATTAAGAATTTTGTTTTTGTATTTGGAATACTCTCTTTAAGTCTCTAGTTAATATGAATAACAGTGTAATACGAGATGTAGAGGACTGAATAGATTTGTGCCTTTTGAATGTTAAATGTAATGATGCATCTGTTTCTAATGTTAATTTTTTTCACATTGTCAATCAATGAAAATACTTATATATGTGCATATTCATTTCCTTACAAGATTCTGTTTAAGTTTCTCTATCTTATTGATTGCTGTGGTGCCTTTCAGAGCTTGAGTAAGCTTTTGCCAGGGTTTATAAATATAAGATGCCCTTTACAGACCTGCAATCTTTCTACACAGGTGCGCTGCTTGAAGTACATTCCTTTTGCGTTTTGAATTTCCCATATTGTTTCTAAGTTCGGTTCAGTTGATATCAAATGAAAAACTAATGATGCAAACTGTTTGTTATGTGATGCACGTTTATTGTAACAACTGCTTGGATTCTTATCCTTTAATAGTAGTGATAGATGCGAGTGTTCCATGTCATGATACTGCTGAATGCAAAAAATCAAATTTTACAATAACTGGATCACACTCAGAAATTCAGAAATGATAGAGCAAATAGAGTTATAATGTTGCAACTTCTTAGTCTTGTGTCTTTCTCTTGGATCTGCATAACATCATCCTCACTCTTTCCCCTTCCTTTTTGTGTATATATATCTTCTACTAGAAAATAGACAATTGCATAATGTGAAAACAGGGCAATGGACTTCTGATTTAGGATTGTGCTGAAGTACCTAGCCCATTACATATGTTTATATGGTCCACAAAAGTTCCTCAAGTTGCTAAGGACATAAGATAATTGAAAATTAAAACCTTTGTGCAGTACCTTTATGCTTTCGGCTCAATATAGAAGCAGATATAGAAGGACCCTGAATGTTTGCTGGAAGCATTTGGGCTCATCTTATAGTAATTAAATTTGAGAAACTACAGTGTCTGTGGAGTTTGGAATGCTGTTGGAGTTGTGGTTTGATCTATTAATTCTGTAAGGTAACAGTTGTGGAAATAATCAGTATCGTTCTTGTAAAGTTGGAAGGTGAATGTCGTGAGAACAATGAATATCCTCAGTTCCGTCGCCTCTTACATCTTTAACAGATGGATTTTGTTATACAGTGATCCCTCTCTTTAAGGAAATTAAGATGTTATTATGCATTGGTTAGTAGTTATGTTTGTAATATATCCTCAGCTCCGTCGCCTCTTACATCTTTCACCATGATTACTTTTTTGCAGATGCTCCAGCTTTTTGGCATAACAAGCATTATAAACTGCCTACAAAAGTAACTTTTTGTGAATTATTATCACTGCATACAAGAAGCATTATAAACTGCGTATTAGCTAGCTCCAACTTCCTTGGAACTTAGTTTTAGTAGCACAGGAAGCATTATAAACTGCCGCTTCTTCGGCATCTCCCTGGTTGAAGAAACTCAATTCTAACTTTCAGGTATCTTTGGTTTTCCGTTGATCCCTCTCTCTGCTTGTGGAAAGTTGATTTTATCTTGTTTCCCCATTTATGCTGTTTTTGTAGTCAGCAGAATGATAGCAGTCCAATCCTGTTTCTCTGTTGATTCCCTCTAAGATAGGCAATGTGGTTTTTTATTAGGTAAGGAAATATATGAAGACTAGTGAGCAACTTTCTCAACTCAAAATGAAATGAACACTCACAAGTTGATTCAGGTGCAGTGCACTAAACAATAGCGTGTTGGATTCAGATTTTAGAACTTAACTGCAGTCTTGCCAACAATTATTTATTTCTCTGAGATTAGTGATCTTGATGCTTCTGAGGTTAAGCTTCAGAAAATTTAATAGTTTATAAGAGTTACCCGACTGGGAGAAAGTATGCAGTTGTGATGGAGAAGCTTTGGTAAGAAAGTAGCCTTACTATTTCATAAGCAATTAGCATTTTAGGATTTTCATGTTGCATTGCTGATAAAATATGGTTTCCTCTAAAGAGTTACAGGTGGAAACGTTGGACTACTGCTCTCAAGCGGGGTCTGTAGTAAATAGTCGCAACGTTTAAGTTACACTTTAGAGGAGCCAAGGTTCTCCTCAATTGACTAACAGTAAAATAGTCGCAAAGATTTTCGGTTTGACTTGGTTTCGTTGCTGAGTTTTTGGGACCAATTTTATAGTATTTGTTCATGTATTTCAATTGATATATTTTTTTATAATGTATGCATTCTTTTATTTGGTAATTAGATGACCTAGTTAAAATTTACTAGTAAATTTAAAAATGATTTATCTCTCAAACTGTACAACGGATTTTTGTAAACTTTGTATCATCGGAAAGCATTTTAAAACATCTATCTAATGAATATAAATGTAGTTATTAAATTTTACATATTTCTTATAGTAATACTAATTTATCACTCCATTTATTTATGGTATAGGTCATCTAATTAGGGACGGATATATGAATTTGGGAATCTTCTAACATTTCTTCAAAAACTAAAAAAATAAAAATACATTAAAATTAACACTTAAAAGATCCAACCGTACATAAAAAAAAGTATTACCTCCGTTTTTGGAAAAGAGGTACAAACATCGAAAGGTACAAACATCAAACATCGAATGCATTAAAAAGTACTAAGAGGTACAAACATCCACTACATTAACAAAGCAACATTCTGCAATAACAACAAACATTAACAAACCAACATTCTGCAATAACCACAACCCAAAGTTTCCATTATTCAAAAACTTATACCAAGACTCTTAGGAAGCACGTAGTGATATAGCTATCTCTTGTTTTGGGTAAACATGATATAGCTATCAGTAGGATACTTAATCATATAGTGTCGGTCTTATGGTAGAGACATCCATAGTTAAATGCACTTAACAATTAATTCTTACACTCTTCCATGGAAACTGAAAGCCGTTGCAACGCTGTGAGTTACTGCCGCCAAATACAGTACCACCCGCACCAAGACAATTCCCATTGTTATACATTGTAGCAGATGGGCCAGGACTAGTAGTGAAAGACCATGTATAACCACCCATATACAAAAGGTTTGAGCAGCCACATCTACTATATGTTTGAGATTCGCCGCTGCAACCTCCTAAACGATATACTGTGAAGGAATTTGCATTTGCCAATTCACTTGCTATCGCCGCCATGAGAAAGAAAGCCATGAATAGCACAGACAGTGATTTTTTAGTATTAGATGCCATTGCTAAATTGAGCTTGTTAACTTGGTAATTGGACTGCCTTTTGAAAGCAAATGGGGAATTTTTTAGGTTTCTTGAAACTGTGTGCTCTCTTCTTAAGTTGGATGCACGTACTTATAGTTAATTTTCTATTTTTTTTATTATTTTTTTGCTGATAGAAAGCCCTACTTCATTAATAGCAATCAATGAGTTACAGAGCAAGTGAGTCCCAGCTTTAGTGCAGTAAGTGTCCCAGCTTTAATGCAGTATGGACAGTACAGCAAAAATAGTGACCCAGCTTTAATACAGTACAGCAAGAATTTTTGACCTTATCACCAAAAACTTGACAAATAAAGATATTTCCACTAGTTTCGTGGTTGATGACCCAAAATATCTAAGGACAATGTTCTGGTCAAGAGCCTAGTTAGCAATTCGGGATTCGACAAACGTACGGAACGGCAAACGTACGAGTATTATACGGTTTTGTAAAACTCAAATTCGGTCCAAAATTCGGTCATCTGAACGTGATTCGTCAGTAATTCGGAACGGTATACATACGTGTATAATTCGATTTATAAATATGAGTTCGGATCTGAAAATTCGGTATCTATATATAATAAATAATTAATATTTATAAGGTCATAGACTAATTTTTATGCATACATGTGAGTTATTTAAAGAAAAAATAAACTTAATATGATGATATTAATAATATATACAACATTAGTCATCAAAGAGGACGTGGTATAGTGGTTTAGATCTCTCTCACCTTCACCTTCAAATCTCTTCCGTCATTTTTGTTTCATAAAAATTACAACAACGTCTAATATTGGGCCGTGTATGCTTGAGAGTCAGTAAAGCCCAAAAAAATAGGGCCTTTGAAAACATAAAAGCTAAAGAATTTTTGGCGAATTAAGCGGACGTATCATTCGGGATACGTAAAGTTCGTGAATGATTCGCGAATAATCCGGGAGTGCCACATAATACGTGTTTTGGGTTCGGAGTTGCAAATGTACGCGAATAAAACGGAAAAATTCGCGGTATGGAAAAATTCGCGAATGATTCGTGAAATCATTCACGAACTTACTAACTAGGGTCAAGAGGCGTTGATAGATGGGCGCTCGGATAAGGATAATGTGAGTGGTCCAACGAGCTATACTTGATGTGATTTTAACAAATTTCCCCGGTACAGAAACCCCCATCAATCAAATAATAGCCTGTTGCGTACATCTTTTTGTTACTTTTTTTTATCGTTAAATAATATGATGATGAATATTGATATATATCCTCCATCGTATCTGTTTATCTTTTAATATTCGGCAGCTTCAAGATCACCAGAACAATTAGGTTACTGAAAAAGATGTCGTGGTTGGACTAATGATCGATCACTTCACCGATCAATATACGGCTCCAAATACGGTGATCGATGAAAGCCTATTTTCAGCAATAACCCCAAGGTTAACACCCATCCAATGCGCCTCGCTGACGAAAGAAGTAATCCTTTTCTCCATTGGCTCTGAACGTGCTCCAGGTCCGAACAGATATACTAGTAAGTTCTTCAAAGTTTTTTGGGAAACAACACATACACAACTTATAGAGATGGTGCATAGTTTCTTTCCTTCAGTATCCATCCGCTTATGAACCATACCAACCTAACTTTAATCCCCAAAATAGATCGCCCATCCAAACCGTCGCAATTCAGGCATATCGGACTTTGTAATGTCACCTACAAAATCATTTCAAAAATTCTGGTGAACCGCATACGCCCCTTACCCCCGTTCCTGATAAGCCCTTATCAAAGTGCTTTTATACCCCAAAGATCTATCCAGGATAACATAGCAATTGCTGGAGAGCTTTTTCATCATATTAAAACCTCAACCAGTACTAAGGACCCCAAAATAGCACTGAAATTGGATATCCAAAAAGCCTATGATAGTCTAGACTGGGGTTTTGTCAGAAAAGCCTTTACCAAATTAGGTTTTCCGACAACTTTCATAGAATACATCATGCTTTGTATATCAACAGTCACATATTCAATCAACATCAACGGCACGCCGCATGGGTATATCACTCCAACTAGAGGAATAAGACAAGGGGATCCTCTCTCTTCATATGTGTTTATTGTTCGTGTGGAAATACTCTCAACAAACTTGGGAAATCTTGAGGCCCAAAGAGCCGTTGAGGGACTACGCATCTGACAAAAAGCTCCAACAGTTCTCCATCTCATGTACTCGGACGATCTTCTCGTCACATACAAGGCTTCAAAATAAGGAACTAATCAACTCAAGCAACTGCTCCATGCATGCATACATCACATCAGCAGGTCAGCACATTAATACTTCCAAATCTACCATCATCCATCATCCAAAGATCAACCAACAACAATTACTTGAACTTCATAAAGCTTTCAATATGCCCACAACCTCAATACCACCGATCTACCTAGGAATCCAATTCAAACATGGAAGATCCTCTCGTCACATTTATGAACCTCTGCTAAATCGGTTAGCGCGCATGGCAAAGGGATGGATGACGAAGTGCCTAACACCTTCAGGAATATTAGCTCTTATAAAATC
This sequence comes from Papaver somniferum, assembly GCF_003573695.1. NCBI lineage: Eukaryota > Viridiplantae > Streptophyta > Magnoliopsida > Ranunculales > Papaveraceae > Papaver > Papaver somniferum. The sequence goes on from NW_020632152.1 coordinate 3,525,257, forward strand.
TTCCCTAACCCCTGCGTCAAATCACATAATCCAAGCACAACTTCTGCCTATTAATGTCAATAAGAAAATAGATTGTGGGGACATGACTCCTCGGTTAAGAAGCTTCACCCGCTAGGCTATGATAAGCTGACTAGGACCAAATCAGAAGGCGGTCTGGGAATTCGAAAAAGCAGCGATCATAATAAAGCATTACTCATGAAGCGGTTCTGGAACATCCATGAGAAACCAGATTCAATCTATGCTAGCCTTTGCAGTGAGAAATATCTTAGGCAACAACATCTCTTTTTAGGAACTCCAGCTACCCCATCTTCAACCAGTCCTCAATGGAGGCAATTAGCATCCCTCATTCCCACAATCAAACAACATCTTTTCCACAAAATCGGAGATGGGTTAACAACCCTTATTCAAGAAAACTGGATTCCACAATTTGATAACACCCTGGATCCGGAGAACTGTTACCCAATCCAGACAGTTGCTGATCTCATTGATCCTATCACTCAAACCTGGAATCACGATAAACTAAACCTCCTTCCACCCCACATAATCCAACGAATCGTGAATATACAACTTACCCAAAATAACTCATCTGATACAATCATCTAGCCTTACACCAAATATGGAAAATACACCGCATCATCTGGCTATCACTGCTTAGCCAGATCATCGGATCATTCCTTTCAAAACCCCTTTCCACCAACTAAGTTTCTATGGACACTTCCATGTCCTCCAAAAATACAGATTTTCTTGTGGAAAGCAATCAATGAAGGCCTCCCGACCTTCACCATTTTAAACCATATCCACCTCATCGATACCGACACTTGTCCACAATGTAGTACCGATCCGGAATCTGCTGGCCACATTCTCCTCCATTGTCAAATGGTTGTGGCCGCTTGGAACATTCTCCTCACAAGACTCCCCAATCACTCAACCACAACCCAAAATCTTCCAAACTTTCCAAATCCCCAAATGACAATCACACAAATTTTACAATTGAGAACTCAGCACTCTGTCAAAACAGCCTTTTGCTTCCTTTTCTAGTACTTATGGATAGCTAGGAATGATTAAATTTATCGTCAAAGGCAACCAAATACGGGTAACATCGCCCAGATGGCTCCCTCCCTCTTCAACAAGAGTTCTCTTGGGTGCAAGAGAACCTCCCTCCCATGCTACCTGGAATATCATCTCCCGCGACCCCAAGAAATGGATAACGAACGTCTACTACAATCTTCATAGGATGGATCAAACCTAATCTTGACTGGATCAAGATCAACACAGACGAAGCAGCGTGAGGACACCCCGGAATAGCTGGAGCAGGTTTCATCTGCATGGATGCTTATGCCAACACCCTAGTGGTCGTTGCACAACCACTAGGAATTACCACTGCCCTCACAACTGAGTCTTGGGAAATGCTCATAGCGACCAGAACGACAAAAGAACGAAGTTGGCCAAATGTTCAATTCGAAACTGATTCGGAAAACCTTTTTCGATTCTTAACATCAGATGTCGATCCTCCTTGGTACATCTCACAAATGATCTCTGAAACCAAAAAAATTATGAGTCAGATCCCTCACTACACCGTCAACCACAACTACATGGAAGGCAATCAAGCAGCGGACGAACTGGCCAATCTGGCAGCAGACAACGGCCAATTAGGGAACCTTACAACTTTATTTTGGGACCATACAATCCCACAGTGCATCAATCAAATTGTAATGGATGACTTCTTGGGTATTACTTACCCTCGTGTAATTGGCGCTTAATTTTATTAATATCTTCATGCTTCAAAAGAAATAAATTATCTTTTAATAAAATAATAATGAAAATTGATTCATAGTCGTCATATCGCATAGAGGCTTGATACAGTACCTGCATTTCATTGTAGTTTCTATGCGATATAACAAATGTAATTGTTTAATTAAAATAACCTAAGATAATAATGACCAATACTGGTATTTCTCCTTGCTTTTCCTATTGTTTTACAACACCCAGAGTCATCGGAGACACATTGTAGGCATCAGATGGACGAAAATAGCTAAATGAAATAATGATGAAAATTGATTGTTGTCGGTATGTTTTTGTTATATCCTCCCGGATGTATAAAATAATGACCAATAGTTCGTTGATGGGTGCCCGGACCATTCGTTAATGGGTTGGATGCGGACGAGATTTTTAAAATCCAACAAATTACAGATGACGGGCACAATATTGAAAATCCGTTGGATATCCGGACCCATTGTACATTTCTTAATAAACTTCTTCAATAGTCAATACAAATATGGAGTTTGTACATTTGTTTTTTTTTGCAAATTAGGTATTCCCTTGATCTCATACTTTGATGAGCCTATAAGATACAATACCAATGTACGTATAGGTGCATAACTATTTTCAAGTAAATAACTTATTGTCGTACTGTTTCGACCTCGTCCATAAAAAATCACACAAGGTATAAGACTTAAGCTATATTTTCTTTACTCTGTACATAGACGATCACTTCCGAAACCGGACCTATAGGTTGATATTAAAAATATTGTGGTGTATTTTGGTACCCTCCTCTTTTCAGGGGGTTGTTGTTAGTCTTGACGCGAGTTTCTAAACTGAGTGAAGTGAAAAAGAAATTGAAACTAATTGCCAGAGTAACAAAGATTTGAGGTAATTGTTCTTTTCAACAAAAAAAAAAAATAGTTCAATTCCAATATTGAATTTATAGGTTTCTAAAATGAATTGTGAATGGAGTTTGATATGATATGAAGATGTATACAATTGTAGGTTAGGTTTATGTTGAGTTACAGGGATTGTTGTGATGATTAGATGCACACAATACACTTGCAAGTATACAAGGTCAAGATTTGTAATAAAAGGGTGAGTAGGGGTTTGTCCACAGGGAGAGGAGCATATGAGAAGTTTTCCTAGGCTAACAATAGTGACAATGCACTATGGCAGAGAGCAAAGCAGGGCAAATCAGCAAAGAACCAAGCTAAGTAATGAAAAACAGACTAGAACCACAGCAGGGAAAGATAAGCAAAGAACCAAGGCTTGGAAGCCAAGGGCAAGGTGAGTTCAGTGCACTGACTTCAGTGCACAGTAGCTACAAAGTGCAAGAAAATAAAAGGCAGGAAAATAACTAAATTGCAAACACACAGGACTGAAAATATAAGTGACTGAAAGGGAATTGGTGGGTAAGCCAAGGCTTATGATCCACCTTGTGTCCTAATCAAATGACATGGTCTAGGTTATGTTTGTTCCTAAGCATACAACTAGAAATGGAAGAACACCAAATTGCTCACTAGTCTACCCCTAGCATTGGCTGTCTTTTGACAGTACAGCCAATCACAGGCTCTATGAGCATTGGCATCTCTCATTTGCACAATCAAAACATACAAGGAAGTAACTATCCTAGCTCATTCACACTTGACAGTGCACAAGGCTTCACTGAGCCTTGGCCTGAAGCTGATTAGCTCATGCTAACCATGAAGTAGCAACATACATTCATCATAAGATATAATTTAGACACAATTTGCAACATATCAGACAACTACAAACATAAGCAAATTTCAACTGTCAACAGATAAGCACTGAAATTGAAATTCATAAAAATTCTGTGGCCAATTCTCTACTGGCTAGTCCAGAGAGCTTTTCCACCACACCCATATCATCAATTTATAGTTATTTTCAACACCCTAAATTTCTACAAACCCTAATTGGAAAATCCCCAAATTTGAAAATTAGGGTTTTGTAAATTAATAAAAATTAACCTACATACTGACCAAAATAGCTTCAACCCATACTTGTACGATGCTTTCTCTGCTTTCCCTGTCGCTCCAAGTGAAACCCTAGCTCGAGATTTCTTATCAACTCCATACCTAGGATGCAGAGATATGAGTTTGATAAGAACTCTAGGCTAGGGGGAAAGGACTGATGGGTATGGGTTTCTGTGGTGTTGGGAGGTGATGGGAAGGAGCTCGAGACGAACTGGGATGGTCGGGGAAGATGGTGGCAGGGTAGAGCAGGTGGTGGTGGTTCTGGAAATGGTCGGGTGGAGAAGATGAGATCGATGTTTTGGGAAGAAGGGAGTGTTTGGGTGGTAGTATAGGGTTTGGTCACTATGGTGTGTAGCGGTTGCAGCGAGGGATGATGTTTCGCGATCTGGTCCGTAGGATGTGACGATGGTAGGTGGATCCAACGATGAGATGGGAGGCTGTGGGTAGCGACCGTCGGATGGAGGAATGCAACGAAAAGGACGGCCCAAGATGGAGATGGGCGTTGCGATGTAAAGCGGGAGCTTCGGAGATTGATGTGCGATGATGAAGCGACCGTAGGATGCTGAAATGCTTCGATCTGACGGCTAAAATCCGATACGGGCTTGGATAGTGGAAATGGGTTTGGGTAAGGGTTTTGGGCCTTGGGTATGCCAAGCCCATATCTTCTTTAAGAACAATTCTTCCTTCTTGAGCCCACTCCTAGCTTTTTGGTCTTGTGCGCAACATTCTTCGCGGCTTCCTTGCGTAATTCCTCCCGGCTTTTCACTACTTTTCTGCTCTTTTTGCTCCGCAATTCATCCAGACTTTATTTATTACCTAAAAATGCAAAATTAATTAATAAAAATATTTATTCTTGAAAACAATGAAAATACAGAATATGGGATAAAATGTAGAATTAATGCATAAAAGATGAGTTAAATGCCAACAAAAAGGGATAAATATATACAATATTTGGCACTCATCAAATACCCCAAACCTGAATTTTACTTGTCCTCAAGTAAAACAAAACTAAGGAAATCCTAACTATACCATTGTCGCTGGTCTCTCGAATGCATTTAGCGTATGCACTAAGCCTTTTAAACCACTAAGTGTCCCTAGTGGACGAGTTGAAGTCTCGTGAAGGTTTACCAGAGGTGTGCCTACAAAACCTAAGGACAAAATATAAGCTCATATTCCATCAAATGTGACATGTGCAAAACAGTTTAAGCTCACAGCAAAATGGAGATGTCAATCTAGCTATCGAAGGCACAATCCTAGCACTGATAACAAATAAAGACATGTGATAAGAGTGTAAAGTGTATCTACACATGTGTAAAGAAAGATCTGAAGTTATGACTACTAATCACCAAGAGATAGTTTCTCAGGCTAAGAACCAAGGTCGAAATCTAGCTAGCTGTCCGGACTTTACGAGAATTGTGAATGAGTTGGAGGTATTTCACAATTTCTCGCGTTGTACATCAATGGCATACACCCTCCTTGCTTATTACAAAAGAAACAACAAAAGATGACTATTTACATGACTCTTATTTACATTGACAAATCTCTTTTTATTTTTGGAACAAGAGATGATGGAATTGATAAATACTTGATTTTTTTTTTTTTTTTTTTTTTTTTTTTTTTTTTTTTTTTTTTTTTTTTTTTTTTTTTTTTTTTTTTTTTTTTTTTTTTTTTTTTTTTTTTTTTTTTTTTTTTTTTTTTTTTTTTTTTTTTTTTTTTTAGAACAAGGAAACACTTTTGATACAAATACAACAGGAAATAAAAATTACATGACACTTTGCAAGAGGTAGCCCTTTTTGATGCACCCAGTTAAATTCGATGGTTGTCTTTCTTAATGTAACCTCCACCTTCTATCCCAACCAACCAAAGAACAAGCTAGTCAAGTTTCGTTCAGTATTCTAAAGTGATTGGCAATCGTAACTTCCTATCAAACACCTTGAAGATCGAGGCCATACATGTATTGGTAGATCGTGCGCGTGCAAATTTCTTATCACTATGTGAATTGTGCTAGAATCAGGGTGCCTAAATATCTAGACTAAGACTCCTAATAAAAATACATATTTGCACAATAGTCAACATTTCAAGGTAAATGAGCTCCATTTTTATGATTTTTTTTCAATTTTTTAAATTTTTTGAATTTTGATTTTTCAATTTTTTTTGGAATTTTTCAATTTTTTCAAAAAGAAGAAGGAGTTCGTTTTCAATTATGGCAAATTATCATGGTATCTACTCTATACCCCCAAACCTAAACTAAACATTGTCCTCAATGTTTCAAAATATGGAAAGAATTAAAATGCAACATATGAAAAGGGACATGCTGAGTAGAGTAAAAGGAGAGAGAATACCCGATTTCGGCGAAAGCAGAATTAAAACTCCGTTATTCAAGGCAAAAATCCAACATATTTCAGCCGAGGTCATATTGGATTAGAAAAATATATACAAAATGAAATTTAACTAACACATTATCTACAAGAAAATTTGGTTTAAAAATGGGAGCAAAGTAGAAATTTGGTTTTTGAATTGGGAGCACGCCCACTGTTGTCCTCTAATGGAATGGAATGAAGGCTGCGGCCTACGAAAATCCAAGTTTTAATTTTGAAAGTTTAATTTGGCCCAGTTGGTTAAGGCCCGACGTTTGTTTTAAAACTTTGGTTTCGAGGTCCACTTTCGAGTGGAATACAAGTCCAATTGATGCTTACAAGCTCAGCTGGGTTTAAACCCAGAGTTCAAAATACAAGTCCAATGAAAGAATTTAAACAAGCCCACAAAAAATAAATACAAGCCCACAAATAAATTATTACAAACCCAAAATAGAAAAATAAAAAGCCCAAAAAATTGGGTTAATTATTACAAGCCCACAATTAAATAAATTTGGAAGCCCACAGGTTGGGTTCTCTCAATGAATGGGTTTAGGCTTACCTTTTTAGCACAGCCCAGCTGCTCTGATATTGTTGCAAAAACCCAGTTGGGTTTTGGTTCTTTTCCTTGGTGGCGTCCCAGCAGAGGAAGAACAGGTTCAGAACAGCAGGTCCAACAGCAAATGAAGTGAAGCAGATGCAGATGCAAATGCTATGCAGTGAAATGCAAAATAGCTAAGAAAAACACAAGAAAAACACAGCACCAATCCCCGGCAGCGGCGCCAAAAACTTGGCAGGTCCGGAAGAGTGTATAAAAATGATGCGATAAAAACGGGGGCCTACAGTAATACCGCAAGTGCACGGTCGTCAGTTGTAGCTCGTGCAAGTACGGGTCGATCCACAGAGATCGGGTGTGTTTCGGAAGTGTTTTAGCTAATTGGGTTTCTAGTTTGCTTTGGACTTAGAAGCCTTTTGGCTTAGATTGGGCTTTGAGTACTAATGGGTTTGAATGCCCTTTGAATGAATTGGGCTTAGTGGGTTTGTTAAAGATAAAATGAACTGAGCTTGGGCTCAGTTATCTTTGAAGTGCAAATGGGCTTTGGTTCTAGAAACTGGATTGAGCTTTGGGCTCAACAGTTCAACTATGACTTGGGCTTAACAGTTCACTTGTGAGTTGGGCTTAACAGTCCACTTGTGAGTTGGGCTTAGTAGTGAACTGGGCTTTGGAAGTGAACTGAACTTTGGGCTCAGTTGGTTAGGCCTTTAGCCTTTGGTTTCACTGAATTGGACTTGGGCTCAGGAGTGAAGTGAGCCTTGGAGAGCAAAGCAAGCAGCAGCAATGCAACAGCCACAGAAGTGGATTGGCAGCAGCAGCTGCAGAAAGGCAGCAGCAGCAGAGGAAGCTACAGCAGCAACAGAAGAAGTGGCAGCAGCAAGGGAAAGCACAGCAGCACAAGTGCTGCAGCAGCAATTGCAACAGTAGAAGAAATGCAACAGAAGTGGCAGGAGGGGAAGCAAGTAGTAAAGAAAATGCAAAACAGAAAATGCAGGTAAAACAAACAAGTGAAAGAAAACAAGACTAACAGTTGAAGATGGATTTATGGATGACAGGGAAGGTTGATTATGGATGGGAACTAGGGGTTGAATTCACTCTGACTTTTATTATGTATTCTCCTATAGAAAGTTAAACACAACTATGGTATTCTTTCCAAAGCACTAATTGTCTTTCTACAGCACAACTAGTCAAGGGATTATGAATTCAGCTTGAGTTGCAGCTTATCAGCAGCTCATGAACCTAACTACAAAGTATACTTGGCATACATTGTGAAAGTGAGGTGATGATGAGCTAAGTTCAAGTTTTTCCTAAACCTGCTTAGCCTTCTAAAGCAATGTGATCAATGTACTATACAATAAGACATTAGAGATTCATCAAGTCCCTAGCATGATAGTTTAGAACATGACAAACAGCATAACAGTGAGTAACAGTGAGTAACTAGGCAAACTAACATTGAGCATAACAGTGATTAACAGTGAGTAAACTAACATAACATTGCAAACTAACATAACAACAAATGCAATTAAGAGTGAAAATGCAACTAACAGGGGCAATGAAAGTTAACAGGAGCATCAAAAACTAACAGTGCAATTTAACATTGGAATTAACCTAACCCAAATTGGGTGGAAACTTGGCTAGTCCAAGAACGAGTTTTAACAGTGATACCCAACCCTTAATTTATACCCAAACAATAAAATTAGGGTTTCCCCCAAATCCCAAAAATTAGGGTTTTGTAAATTAATAAAAATTAACCTACACACTGACCAAAATAGCTTCAACCCATACTTGTACGATGCTTTCTCTGCTTTCCATGTCGCTCCAAGTGAAACCCTAGCTCGAGATTTCTTATCAACTCCATACCTAGGATGCAGAGATATGAGTTTGATAAGAACTCTAGGCTAGGGGGAAAGGACTGATGGGTATGGGTTTCTGTGGTGTTGGGAGGTGATGGGAAGGAGCTCGAGACGAACTGGGATGGTCGGGGAAGATGGTGGCAGGGTAGAGCAGGTGGTGGTGGTTCTGGAAATGGTCGGGTGGAGAAGATGAGATCGATGTTTTGGGAAGAAGGGAGTGTTTGGGTGGTAGTATAGGGTTTGGTCACTATGGTGTGTAGCGGTTGCAGCGAGGGATGATGTTTCGCGATCTGGTCCGTAGGATGTGACGATGGTAGGTGGATCCAACGATGAGATGGGAGGTTGTGGGTAGCGACCGTCGGATGGAGGAATGCAACGAAAAGGACGGCCCAAGATGGAGATGGGCGTTGCGATGTAAAGCGGGAGCTTCGGAGTTTGATGTGCGATGATGGAGCGACCGTAGGATGCTGAAATGCTTCGATCTGACGGCTGAAATCCGATACGGGCTTGGATAGTGGAAATGGGTTTGAGAAAGGTCTTTGGGCCTTGGGTACGCCAAGCCCATGTCTTCTTTAAGGACAATTCTTCTTCTTCAAGCCCATTCCTAGCCTCTTGGTCTTATGCACAACGTTCTTCGCGGCTTCCTTGCGTAACTCCTCCCGGCTTTTCACTACTTTTCTGCTCTATTCCGCTCCGCAATTCATCCAGACTTTATTTATTACCTAAAAATATAAAATTAAGTAAGAAAAATATTTATTCTTGAAAACAATGAAAATACAGAATATGGGATAAAATGTAGAATTATTGCACAACATATGAGTTAAATGCCAACAAAAAGGGATAAATATATACAATATTTGGCACTCATCAAATACCCCCAAACCTGAATTTTACTTGTCCTCAAGTAAAAACAAACTAAGGAAATCCTACCTATACCACTGTCGCTGGTCTCTCGAATGCATTTAGCGTATGCACTAAGCCTTTTAAACCACTAAGTGTCCCTAGTGGACGAGTTGAAGTCTCGTGAAGGTTTGCTTAGAACGTACCTACAAAGTTCTAGGTCAAAATATAAGCTCAGATTCCATCAAATGTGACATGTGCAAGACAGTAGAAGCTCACAGCAAAATGGAGATGTCAATCTAGCTATCAAGGCACAATCCTAGCACTGATAACAAATAAAGACATGTGATAAGAGTGTAAAGTGTATCTACACATGTGTAAAGAAAGATCTGAAGTTATGACTACTAATCACCAAGAGATAGTTTCTCAGGCTAAGAACTGAGGTCGAAATCTAGCTAGCTGTCCGGACTTTACGAGAATTGTGAATGAGTTGGAGGTATTTCACAATTACTCGCGTTGTACATCAATGGCATACACCCTTCCTTGCTTATTGCAAAAAAAAACAAAATAACTCTTTACATGACTCTTATTTACATTGACTACTCTCTTTTTATTTTTGGAACAAGAGATGATGGAATTGATAAATACTTGATATTTTTGTATTTTTCTGAGATTTTTTTTTTTTTTTTTTTTAAGCACAAGGAAACACTTTTGATACATAACAAGAAGAAACAAAAAATTACATGACACTTTGCAAGAGGTAGCCCTTTTTGATGCACCCAGTTAAATTCGATGGTTGTCTTTCTTAATGTAACCTCCACCTTCTATCCCAACCAACCAAAGAACAAGCTAGTCAAGTTTCGTTCAGTATTCTAAAGTGATTGGCAATCGTAACTTCCTATCAAACACCTTGAAGATCGAGGCCATACATGTATTGGTAGATCGTGCGCGTGCAAATTTCTTATCACTATGTGAATTGTGCTAGAATCAGGGTGCCTAAATATCTAGACTAAGACTCCTAAAAAAAATACATATTTGCACAAGAGTCAACATTTCAAGGTAAATGAGCTCCATTTTTATGATTTTTCATTTTTTCATTTTTTATTGAATTTTGATTTTTTTTTAATTTTTTTGGAATTTTTCAATTTTTTTCAAAAAGAAGAAGGAGTTCGTTTTCAATTATAGCAAATTATCATGGTATCTACTCTATACCCCCAAACCTAAACTAAACATTGTCCTCAATGTTTCAAAACCATGGAAAGAATTATAAAACAATATATGAAGAGGAACATGCTGAGTAGAGTAAAAGGAGAGAGAATACCCGATTGTACGGCGAAAGCTTAATTAAAACTCCGTTATTCAAGGAAAAAATCCATCATATTAGGAGTCACAATGGATGAGCACAAAATATATACAAAATGAAATTTAACTAACACATTATCTACAAGAAAATTTGGTTTTTAATGGGATTGGACTTTTTGGAAAATTTTGGTTTTGTCGGGAGACATTTGGTTTGGATGGGAAAAAGAAAAATTTTGGTTTTTATGGGAGAAAAACATTTGGAAAACTTTTTGGTTATTTAGGGAAAGAGTGGACCAGTTTAGTCCACATAGACCGGGTCCTCCAGGTTGGTTGTTTCAATGTCGGGTGGGAATGGTTCAAGGAATGGTTTTAATCTCTGCCCGTTGACTTTGAAAATGTTCTTGTTGGAAACATCCTCCAGCTCTACAGCTCCATGAGGAAAAACTGTGCGTACTAGGTACGGACCCTTCCATCTGGACCGCAGTTTTCCCGGAAAAAGATGTAATCGGGAGTCATACAGCAAAACTTTCTGACCAGGAGTGAAGGATTTGCGCAGAATACGCTTATCATGAAACATCTTCATTTTCTGCTTATATAACTTGGCACTATCATAAGCCTCATTTCTCAATTCTTCCAACTCGTTGAGTTGAAGTTTCCTTTGAATTCCAGCTTCGTCCAGAGAGAAGTTCAGCTCCTTGATTGCCCAGTAGGCACGATGTTCTAATTCCACAGGTAGATGGCACGGCTTTCCATACACTAGACGATAGGGGGACATGCCAATTGGTGTCTTATAAGCTGTTCTATAGGCCCACAAAGCATCATTCAATCTTAATGACCAATCTTTCCTAGACGGGTTGACCGTCTTCTCCAGAATGTGCTTAATTTCCCTATTAGAAACTTCTACTTGTCCACTAGTCTGAGGGTGGTACGGAGTAGCAACCTTGTGAGTTATGCCATACTTGCGTACTAAAGACTCAAAGTACTTGTTACGAAAATGTGAACCGCCGTCACTGATGATAGCTCCAGGGGTACCAAAACGTGCAAATATATTTTCCTTTAGAAATGAAAGTACCACCTTGTGGTCATTTGTTCTGGTTGCTATGGCTTCTACCCACTTAGAAACGTAATCAACTGCGACTAAGATGTACAATCTACCATCAGAAATAGGGAATGGACCCATGAAGTCGATCCCCCACACATCAAAAATCTCCACAATCAAAATGGGGTTCAATGGCATCATGTTTCTCCTCGAAATGCTTCCTAGCTTTTGACAGCGTTCACAAGCAACACAATAATCATGGCAATCCTTGAACAATGATGGCCAATAGAATCCACACTGCAAGATCTTTGCAGCGGTTTTCTTGGCACTGAAATGGCCTCCACATGCCTGGTCATGACAAAAAGATATCACATCTTTCTGTGCGGTGTTGGGGACACATCTCCTAATGATTTGGTCCCGGCAGTACTTAAACAAATATGGGTCATCCCAAAGGAAATGTTTAACTTCAGCCAAAAACTTATAGCGGTCTTGTCTCGACCAATGTGAGGGCATCCTACCTGCAGCAAGGTAGTTAACGATATCAGCAAACCAAGGAAGGTCTGAGATAGACATCAGCTGTTCATCTGGGAATGATTCTCTAATCAGCTCACATTTATCAATAGACTCTAAAGTTAATCTAGACAAATGATCAGCAACCACATTCTCACAACCTTTCTTATCACGGATTTCGAGATCGAATTCCTGTAATAAGAGTATCCATCGAATAAGGCGAGCTTTAGCATCCTTCTTGGAAAGAAGATACTTCAAAGCCGCATGGTCTGTGTATATGATGATCTTAGACCCTATCAGATAAGATCTAAACTTGTCTAATGCGAAAACGACGGCAAGCAATTCCTTCTCGGTAGTTGAATAATTGAGTTGGGCATCATTAAGGGTTTTGCTAGCATAGTATATCACATATGGTAGTCTATCAACTCGCTGTCCTAAAACAGCACCAACAGCATAATCAGAGGCATCACACATAAGTTCGAACGGAAGCTTCCAATCGGGTGGTCGGACTATAGGAGCGGTGGTGAGAAGGGTTTTTAATTCCTCCCATGCCTTCACACAAGCAGCATCGAAATTGAAGGCAACATCTTTGGAGATAAGACTGCACAGAGGTCTGGAGATTTTGCTGAAATCTTTGATGAATCGCCGGTAAAAACCAGCATGACCTAGAAATGATCTGATCTCCTTCACAGAGCAAGGTTGTGGTAGATGTTGAATGAGGTCAACTTTAGCTTTATCCACTTCAATTCCTTTCTCTGAGATGATGTGTCCTAGAACTATTCCTGAATTCACCATAAAATGGCATTTTTCCCAATTTAGAACAAGGTTCTTTTCTTTACATCTGGATATCACGAGGGCAAGATGCTTCAAACATTCGTCAAACGAGGAACCAAAAACAGAGAAATCATCCATAAAGATCTCGAGAAAACTATCTATCATGTCAGAAAAAATGCTCATCATGCAACGCTGAAAAGTAGCAGGTGCATTACACAACCCGAAGGGCATACGTCTATAAGCAAACGTCCCAAATGGACACGTGAATGTAGTTTTTTCTTGATCTTCCGGAGCAATGTGAATTTGGTTATAACCGGAAAAGCCATCTAGAAAACAGTAGTGACTGTGTCCAGACACACGTTCTAGCATTTGGTCAATGAAAGGGAGCGGGAAGTGATCCTTCCTTGTTACTGTGTTCAACTTCCTGTAGTCGATGCATACTCGCCATCCTGTGGTTGTACGAGTAGGGACTAATTCATTCTTGTCGTTATGAACTACAGTAATGCCTGACTTCTTAGGCACAACTTGAATGGGACTAACCCATTTGCTATCGGGAATTGGGTATATGATACCCGCATCAAGTAGTTTCAGGATCTCTCCTTTGACTACATCTCTCATGTTAGGATTAAGTCTCCTTTGCATTTCCCTAGATGGTTTGGCATTCTCTTCGAGATTAATGTGGTGCATGCAAATGGTGGGGCTTATTCCTTTGAGGTCTGAGATGGTCCATCCTAAGGCCTCTTTGTGTTCCTTAAGTACTTCTAAGAGCTTACTTTCCTGTTCCGTGTCTAAACATGATGAAATAATGACAGGTAGAGTATCAGAAGAACCTAGGAATGCGTACTTCAACGTACTAGGCAATGTTTTCAATTCAAGCTTGGGTGGCTCAACAATGGATGGAATGAGCTTGGAATCAGAGAGTAAGGGTGGTTCCACTTCATATTTCCTTTCAGTGACGTCCATTTGAGGTACATATTCGAGCAGAGATAGGACGTCACTACAGTATGCATCATCATAGGAATCTGAGTTAAAGTTCTCCATACATGCTTGAAAGGGGTCGACGGATAGAATGTTAGTCAACGAATCTTGTATTAATCCTTCAATCATATTAACTTCATGCACATCATCATCATCAAGATTCACAGGTTGTTGACTAATATCGAACACATTCAATTCTACCGTCATGTTGCCAAAAGACAGTTTCAACACTCCATTACGACAATTAATGATTGCGTTGGACGTAGCCAAGAAAGGACGTCCTAAGATGACAGGAATGTGACAGTCTGGGTTTTGTACAGGTTGAGTGTCTAAGACAATGAAGTCTACGGGAAAATAGAATTTGTCAACCTTGATCAAAACGTCTTCGACCACTCCACGAGGAATCTTGACAGATCGGTCTGCCAGTTGTAGAGTGATAGATGTTGGTTTCAACTCCCCAAGACCTAACTGCTCATAAACAGAATATGGCAGTAGGTTAACACTTGCACCTAGGTCTAATAACGCTTTATTGACCCTGTGTTCTCCTATAGTGCAAGAAATTGTTGGACATCCTGGATCCCTAAACTTGGGTGGAGTTTTGTTCAGAATGATGGAACTCACCTGCTCAGCTAAGAAAGCACGTTTTTGCACATTAAGCTTGCGCTTTTGAGTGCACAAGTCTTTGAGGAATTTAGCATAAGCAGGGATTTGCCTAATTGCTTCAAGAAAAGGAATGTTGATGTTGACTCTCTTGAACAGATCTAACATCTCATTATAATGGGTACTTTTCTGTTGGTAGATCAATCTTTGAGGAAATGGGGCAACAGGAGAATGAGTTGGCAAAGGGACATTCACAGCAGTAGAATTGTCAGGCTTTCCAACTTGCTCAGATTCTTTGGTTTTCTGGGGTTGTGGAGACAGCGTGGAATTTGTATCAGATTCATTAGGTTCGCCCACGTTGTTCTCGATGATTCTACCACTTCGGAGGGTGGTAATGGCATGGACTTGATCGGGTGAGGTTTCGATGCAGGATGTTGTACCTGTTTGAAATATCCTCTTTGGATTTTGTTGGGGTTGGCTAGGAAGTTTACCCTTTTCTCTCTCACACATTTGATCCATCTTTTGATCTAGATTTTTCCGACTTTGCATCAGAGTCTGGAACATCTCCTCTAGGGCGGATAATCTCTTGTCGGTATTGTGTTGAGGATAAGATTGTTGAGAGTTTGATTGTTGTTGAGGGTTCCTAGGGTGTTGATAACCTTGATTGTTCTGATATCCCTGATTGTTTTGATAGCTCTGATTGGGTTGAGATGGTCCTCCCTGAGTGGGTCCTTTGGACCATGAAAAGTTAGGGTGGTTTCTCCATCCTGGATTGTAGGTCTGTGAATAGGGGTTATGCTCTTGTTTTTGAAACATGGCATGTGCCTGTTCAAGCCTAGATTCCTGGACTGCAAGCAAATCGGGACAATTTTGGAATTGATGGTTGGGATCGTTACAAGCGGCACATACAGACGAAGCGACATGTTCTCGGAGAGTAGTGGTGGAAGGTTTTGAATTTTTATGTAGTTCTAACTCTTCTAATCTCCTAACTATTGATGCCATGTTTGCTCTTCCCTCGAAATCTGCTTCAATCCTAAAAGCCCTAGCTGGAAGTAGTCTTTATGGGTTCACGGATGGATTCCCACTGTTGCGTCTTTTCAGCCACTTCAATCAAGAAGTCCCAAGACGCCTCAGCGGTTTTGTCTACGAATAGACCATTACACATTGACTCAACCGTTGTTCGGGTGGACACATCTAGACCCTCATACAAAATTTGCACAAGTCTCCATTTTTCAAAACCATGATGGGGACATTGGAGCAATAATTCATTGAATCTCTCCAGGTATCTAGCTAAGGTCTCACCTTCTAATTGCACAAAGCTATTCAGACTTTGACGAATTGTCGCAGTCTTGTGGTTCGGGAAAAACTTTTTGAAAAAATCCTTTATGAGGTCATCCCATGTCATGATGGATTGAGGCTGTAAAGCATAGAGCCAGGCCTTTGCCTTATCTTTCAGGGAGAAAGGAAAAAGCCTTAACTTCAGGGTTTCGTCGGTCATTTGAGTGAAACGCAGAGTTCCACAAATTTCCTCGAATTCTCTCACGTGGTGGTACGGGTTTTCATTCTCAACACCTCTAAAAATAGGAAGCATCTGTATTGTGCTAGATTTCAGCTCATAATTGATGAGTGCCAAATATTGTATATATTTATCCCTTTTTGTTGGCATTTTAACTCATCTTTTATGCGTTAATTCTACATTTTATCCCATATTCTGTATTTTCATTGTTTTCAAGAATAAATATTTTTATTAATTAATTTTGCATTTTTAGGTAATAAATAAAGTTCGGATGAGTCGCGGAGCGAAAAGAGCAGAAAAGTAGTGAAAAGCTGGGAGAAATTACGCAAGGAAGCCGCGAAGAATGGTGCGCACAACCTCATTTTCTACACACAAAAGCGCCTCCGTTCTCAGCCATCAGATCAGTTCTCAGAAGCATCCGACGGTCGCTCCTTCATAGATCATCAAAATCTGAAGTCTCTGCCAAGCACCACAGCGCTGAAATTCCAAGCCTTCAGATTAGATGGTAGTTGAATCCAACGGTCGCTCCCTTGCTGTTCATCAACGTTTGATATCTCCGCCTTACACTACAACACCTAACCCCATCTAGAACCGTTAACTTCGTTGTATCAAAAAATCTGACGGTCGCTACCAACCTCATCAGGAGGAACCATCCGATCCACCTACCAGCTTCACATCCCACGGCCCATCTCACGAAACATCATCTCTTGATGGACCCGCCTCACACCCTAGCGACCGAGCACCTACACCCCAAACAAACAGACCCTTCTCCCATTCTATCGAACCCATCTCCTCCACCTTACCCTGCTGCAAAACCACCTCTCCCTGCAACTGTCGCCACCACCTTCTCCCTGCCACAGCCACCCTAGTTCCGCCACCATCATCACCCTATCGCCCAACAACCAAAACCCATCTCCCCCCTAGCCCTCTAGTTCCCTATTTTCTCACTTTTTCACGCTTCTTTGTCTGAAACCCTAGGCGTGAAAAACTGATGAATTAGGTAACCTAGAGTTGCAATTGGCGCATGAGAAGAGGTCAGGGAGCAATTAAAAGGCATGGGTCGACGATTTCAAGGATCAATTTCAAAAAAATTAGGTAACCCTAATTCAACTGATTTTTGGGGAAGAACCCTAATTTTGTAGTTTTGGGAATTTGGGTCTGTGGGTATAAATATGTATTGTTGGGTTGTAACTGTGGACATCTCTGGGCTAGCCAGTGAACACATGTTTTAGTTTTCATTTTACTTCATATATCAGTTACATTTTCAGTTCATGTGGAATATTTGTGATGCATAAAAATTGATTGTGAAGTATACTGTTATAATGTGGAGCATGTGTATATGTGTTAATATCATGATTATAACCATGTCCATGTTCTAATTCTTTTGCTAGGGCTTAGAGGAAGCTCTTGATCATATGCTAGGATAGTAAATGTATATGTATTGTCTTGGAATGATTTAACTGCCTTAGGATTAATGAAATGCCACTTGAGTTACTTCACTTGTGATCAGCTGTGCTGTTAGAAGACAGCTGATGCTAGGAGTGCAGCTAGGTCAGTTGTAAGAATTTAATCCATTAGAGAGATTGCCTTAAGCTCAGTTAGCTAGTTGAGCTAAATACTTGTGATCAGTTGTGCTGTTGAAAGACAGCTGATGCTAGGGGTCATTTAGCTAGGTTAGTTACTCTATTCTTCATTGTAATCTTTCATGAAAGAACAAGACATACATTGCATCACAATTTCCTTAGCCTAGGGTCAAGTAGTGGAATCAAAAGCCTTAGTACCCTCCCTTGAACTCAGATAACCTTAGAAACTCCCCAAAGAGAACTTCAGCAAATCCTCCAAGTCCCTGTGGACAAACCCTTTCTTACTCCACCTATCTACAACAACTCTGTATACTTGCAGGCTAGTTTAGGTAGTTCTTTTCCTTTTACACCAGTGGTGCATGCAAATGGTGGGACTAATTCCTTTGAGATCTGATATGGTCCATCCTAAGGCCTCTTTCTGTTCCTTAAGTACTTCTAAAAGCTTACTTTCCTGTTCCGTGTCTAAACATGATGAAATAATGACGGGTAAAGTATCAGAAGAACCTAGGAATGCGTACTTCAACGTACTAGGCAATGTTTTCAATTCAAGCTTGGGTGGCTCAACAATGGATGGAATGAGCTTGGAATCAGAGAGTAAGGGTGGTTCCACTTCATATTTCCTTTCAGTGATGTCCATTTGAGGTACAGATTCGAGCAGAGATAGGACGTCACTACAGTATGCATCATCATAGGAATCTGGGTTAAAGTTCTCCATACATGCTTGAAAGGGGTCAACGGATAGAATGTTAGTCAACGAATCTTGCATTAATCCTTCAATCATATTAACTTCATGCACATCATCATCATCAAGATTCACAGGTTGTTGACTAATATCGAACACATTCAATTCTACCGTCATGTTACCAAAAGACAGTTTTAACACTCCATTCCGACAGTTGATGATCGCGTTGGACGTAGCCAAGAAAGGACGTCCTAAGATGACAGGAATGTGACAGTATGGGTTTTGTACAGGTTGAGTGTCTAAGACAATGAAGTCTACGGGAAAATAGAATTTGTCAACCTTGATCAAAACGTCTTCGACCACTCCACGAGGAATCTTGACAGATCGGTCTGCCAGTTGTAGAGTGATAGATGTTGGCTTCAACTCCCCAAGACCTAGCTGCTCATAAACAGAATATGGCAGAAGGTTAACACTTGCACCTAGGTCTAATAATGCTTTATCGACCGTGTGTTCTCCTATAGTGCAAGAAATTGTTGGACATCCTGGATCCCTAAACTTGGGTGGAGTTTTGTTCAGAATGATGGAACTCACCTGTTCAGCTAAGAAAGCACGTTTATGCACATTGATCTTGCGCTTTTGAGTACACAAGTCTTTGAGGAATTTGGCATATGCAGGGATTTGCTTGATTGCTTCAAGAAAAGGAATGTTGATGTTGACTCTCTTGAACAGATCTAACATCTCATTATAATGGGTACTTTTCTGTTGATAGATCAATCTTTGAGGAAATGGGGCAACAGGAGAATGAGTTGGCAAAGGGACATTCACAGCAGTAGAATTGTCAGGCTTTCCAACTTGCTCAGATTCTTTGGTTTTCTGGGGTTGTGGAGACAGCGTGGAATTTGTATCAGATTCATTAGGTTCGCCCACGTTGTTCTCGATGATTGTACCACTTCGGAGGGTGGTAATGGCATGGACTTGATCGGGTGAGGTTTCATTGCAAGATGATGTGCCTGCTTGAAATATCCTCTTTGGATTTTGTTGGGGTTGGCTAGGAAGTGTACCCTTTTCTCTCTCGCTCATGGAATCGCAGAGTTGACCCATCTTTTGATCAAGATTTTTCTGACCTTGCACCAGACTCTGGACCATCTCCTCTAGGGCGGATAATCTCTTGTCGGTATTGTGTTGAGGATATGATTGTTGTTGAGAGTTTGATTGTTGTTGAGGGTTCCTAGGATATTGATAACCTTGATTGTTCTGAGATCCCTGATTGTTTTGATAGCTCTGATTGGGTTGAGATGGTCCTCCCTGAGTGGGTCCTTTGGACCATGAAAAGTTAGGGTGGTTTCTCCATCCTGGATTGTAGGTCTGTGAATAGGGGTTATGCTCTTGTTTTTGAAACATGGCATGTGCCTGTTCAAGCCTAGATTCCTGGACTGCAAGCAAATCGGGACAATTTTGGAATTGATGGTTGGGATCGTTACAAGCGGCACATACAGACGAAGCGACATGTTCTCGGAGAGTAGTGGTGGAAGGTTTTGAATTTTTATGTAGTTCTAACTCTTCTAATCTCCTAACTATTGATGCCATGTTTGCTCTTCCCTCAAAATCCGCTTCAATCCTAAAAGCCCTAGCTTCGGAAGTAGTCTTTATGGGTTCACGGATGGATTCCCACTGTTGCGTCTTTTCATCCACTTCAATCAAGAAGTCCCAAGACGCATCAGCAGTTTTGTCTACGAATAGACCATTACACATTGACTCAACCGTTGTTCGGGTGGACACATCTAGACCCTCATACAAAATTTGCACAAGTCTCCATTTTTCAAAACCATGATGGGGACATTGGAGCAATAATTCATTGAATCTCTCCAGGTATCTAGCTAAGGTCTCACCCTCTAATTGCACAAAGCTATTCAGACTTTGACGAATTGTCGCAGTCTTGTGATTCGGGAAAAACTTTTTGAAAAACTCCTTTATGAGGTCATCCCATGTCATGATGGATTGAGGCTGTAAAGCATACAGCCAGGCCTTTGCCTTATCTTTCAGGGAGAAAGGAAAGAGCCTTAACTTTAGGGTTTCGTCGGACATTTGAGTGAAACGCAGAGTTCCACAAATTTCCTCGAATTCTCTCACGTGGTGGTAAGGGTTTTCATTCTCAACACCTCTAAAAATAGGGAGCATCTGTATTGTGCTTGATTTCATCTCATAATGGCCATTAGCCTCGGGTAGCACAATACAAGAAGGTTGACTGGCTCTAGTTGGGTACATATAATCCTTGAGGGTACGGGGTTCTCCCATTGTTTCAGATTGGTCCGGTGTGTTTTCCTCAGAAGTTGTGGGTATGTCGATTGGGTCTATTTGATTTACTCTAACTAGTCTATTTGATTGGTCTCTAAAGGTTACAATCATATCCCACTCATGAAATAACAAGCCCACGGATAAGGAAGAAAACAGGGCCCATAAGGATTTGGTTTTGAAAGGGTTAAGTGGAATTTGGTTTTAAGGAGTGGAATTTTGGTTTTAAATAGGGATTTTGTTTTTGGTCTAAAATTGGGCTTTGGAAGAGTTTTTGAACTAAACCTAGCATAAATTAGCACAACCCATAAAAGAAAATAAAAACAATCATAATAATTACAAGCCCATAAAAGAAAAATAAAAGAAAATAAAAGAAAAAGAAAATACAAAAAAAA